>NC_136492.1:136022018-136622018 GCF_053919585.1 Euprymna scolopes | reverse complement strand
ACCAAATCTTTACTAGAAGTTCAAGGCATTTTTTCAGCCAATTCCCAGGAAACACCAATGGCCGATTCCAACGAGAAATCAGTTACGACGGCTGTTGCGATAACATGCAATCATCTGCACAAGCTGTCAAGAGATCGAGAACACTGGAAATCTGGAGAAACATGTTGTCATGTGGTCTCCAGGGGACACCACAGGTTGCTGCCAGTGAAGGATCACTGATGATGGCCGGTGAGACAACTAATACGCTACACATTTTGATGAAAAACACGGGGTGGATGGGTATAGAATAACACAAAACCAAACATTTAAACATAATTTCTATATTATATATGTAGTAGTTATTTAAATATTTCACTATATAATCCTGTGGGCAAAATCGAGCTTTCCAATAAGGGGCATTCTGGATAGGAACAAAAATAATCTCAGTCATGAAATATTTCTCCTCGACATTTTGTGTAGTACATTAACCGATATAGCGACAGTGAAGGGAAGGAGAGAAGACATTTACATATATTACAATTCTGGGATGCTTGGGACTTCATATGTATACTGACTGGAGATGTATACAAGTTCTTAACACATATTAGAGGAGAGGGAGCTATTCTGTTATGATGATAGTGAGGACACATAATACTCGGAGGGGTTTACACAAGAGTTCGTTATAATTGATGATAAACACATTACCTTTTTTGATGTGACTGAATGACGACACGAAATAACATTTACAAAACATAACGATGATTGTTTTATTCGTCTGATCGGCATGTCGCTGAACGTCAGGAATTCATTTGTATCTCCATGGTTAATCTTCTACCCTTTCGCTTCCAAGGGGTTAACTGACCACTGACTGCCAACTGACGGACTCTAAACTCTCTCTCCTGACTGACTGGCTAATTGGTTAAAACCCGAACCCATAGAACTATATGGAGAATTGTCCGTTGTCTATGACGGTAGAAGTGCGTTTTGCAAACGTGACTAATTTCACGTGGCTGTTTGTCCAAACACACTTCTGCAAACAAAAAAAAACTCTCCTAACCTATTCTTTTGATCTAACCTGTTTTTAACAATATATTTTTAATTTTCATTGTTCATTCTTTTACTGACATATTTAATATTCAGATTTCTAAAAGAATTTACAATATACTTAATTTCTCACAATCTATTTCTTAACTTTTCCTCCAGGATTCGATTCTAGACTTATCCTTATCTCATTTTCATTTATTTCATATTCTTCTTATTTACAGGAAAATGGCTGTACCCTTTTCCATATAAAACACCAACTGAGGAGAGGAAAGGTAAAGTGTAGCATCAAAACATATACTTAACTGTGATCCTGTTCCGAAGGCCAAAAATATTTGTGTTTAATGTTTCTTTGCTTCTTTGTTCCCTAAACTAATAATACAGTTTTATCAGTATGAAATTTTATATTGCTTTAAAATTAATTTTACATAGATGATATTTACATTTTATATTGAATAAAGTTCAATTAAAGTAGAAATCAAACTGTTCCTATTTTTTTAAAAAATGTTTTATTGCTCTATTTCAAATGACCCTCATATAGTACTAACATTCTGACAGTCTGACAAATCTTACCTAGATCGCCCGTAGACATTTTCACTTAACAGGCTTTTTTCTTACTCTCCGTGGCCGTGGTTAAGGACAATTCAGGTTCCTGTATTTTAGATGAGGGTTTGTTATTCGAATTATTTGGATATATTGGACTACAGTTCTCATATTGAGTAGCAGTGGTATTTGGAAAATTAATTTAAATGTAATATTCTCTTGAAGGTGTAAGCTTCAAATGTCAATGTGGCTGAATGATAAATACAATTACTTAGGACCTCTATTCAGTCATGACTGAGAAAACAAGAGCATGCTACCCCCGTGAACAAAATAAAGAATTCCGTTCAGAACATTGTCTAAATTTCTGAGTTCCACAGAAACTATTCCGAGTTCGACGAGATACACGTAAAGCAGGTCGCTTATATGACCAAAACGTTGTCAAAATGGCACTCAAAATAATGACAGTAGTCTGATCAATCCACACAATACGAAAATCATAGTTTCAAATAGTGCGGAATAATTTTTCAATAATGATTTAACAAAAATACGCACTCACTTTATATCCACCATCTTGGGGATGTCTGTATTTTTTAGAGGTGGTGTTTATTTTAACTTGTTAGGTGTACACAAAACTTATATTAAAAAAAAATATGAGCGCTTGCGCGTACAAAATGGCAACCACATAAAAATTTACATTGCTTAACACCAACACAAATATTTATTTGCGGAAAATTTCAAAACCGTATTCGTTTTCAGCACACCCGACACCTGTAGAAAACACGATTTTGAAGATAGGTTTTGCCACAATTACCAAATAAACATGATCATAAAAATAACAGACGCTCCACTTCCTTCAAATAATGTAGCTACATAGTTGGTATTAATTTTACGTAAACCTAATACAGAAAGGTAACCTCCAACTTGTTGGAAACTATAATTTCTGCATCTATTGAAAACTACTCGTTTCATGGAAACGTTTAAAACGGTATTCTTGTTTTGAGCATCCTCGTAGACCTACAATAGTCATAATTTAATTACCAGAGCAACCAAAGCGTGCTAGCTACTAGTAAGGTTTCGAGATGACCTCGGAAGCAAGAGTCGGTACCTTCAGAGCTAAGGTAAAAACTTTATCCATAACAGTTGAAATGTATCCTGTCTTAATTTTGCCAATTTTTGTGTATTATATATATTTTATTTATTTATCTTTGTTCTCTTATTGCCGTCGTATTAAAAATTGAAAATCCTTAACATTACCTATCATGCCTCATTACTCGTGTTTTAACCTTTTTTTTTTGATAAATACGTCTGGCATTACCCCAAACAAGCCTTTAAATAAGATGCTCCCATCTAAAAACATGAGCTGACCTCACAAGTTGCATTATTGAAACGTAATTATGAGTTTAATCTCGAAGGTTGTATCGCGAGGTACCTAAAGCAAAAAAAAAAAAAAAAAAAAAAAAAAACATCCGCGGATTAATATGGGAGGGGAGACTATCTTCAAATTCTATTCTAAATTGGGAATGTGCAAAGGACTTATACTAAGTGTATATAAATAAGACCCTCTTACCGTTTTTCTTTTTTTAATGGAGAATAGATAATGCAGTGGATGTGTTATCGGCAGCTCCAGTAACTCTCGCTTCTCCTTTTTTGCCCCTCAGTCCTCATTTCTAATGAGTGGTGTTTCTGACAAAGGGTGAAGAAAAAGCTGCTTCCCAGGTCGGTAGTACTTCGTGAAAAGTAGTCTGAGATGTCGGAAATTTTCTGTCTCTATGTCTATCCTTGCCGCCGTGTCACTAGTAAGGGTGTTGGAGGTAAACGTTTTCATCTGGGCTGACGTTAACGGCCTGATAGTCAGGGACCCGAACCTTGGAATAACCACTAAGGAGGCTGTCCTATCAGCAGGTGCAAAATACTGGGGCTGCTGTATTGTCATTCGGTGAATGGATTCTCGACCATGCAGTAGTCTCTGGTGGGGCCTCTCGATGCCATACTAGTGCATAATTGTTACGGCTGTACGTTATCATGTGCTGCAAAAAATCCTTGCTTTCCTCTCTTGCTTTCCCTCTCTGCTCTGCTCTAACCAAGTATACTGACCTGTTCCACAAACCCCAAACTCCTCAACATGAAATATCTCCAAAAATAAAACGAATAAACCTAGACCCCCATCCTCCTACGTAGACCCCTACTGCCACGTCTCCTTCTCCAACATTAGGGGTCTACGTTCTAACCTTCCATAGGTTGAAAACCAATTACAGGAGACGAAACCCGACGTATTATTCTTAAGCGAAACTGGAATAGGACCGACCACCTCCCTAGATGAGTTCATAATTAAAGGATACTCTAACCTAACATCTAAATCTGACCCCCAAGATCGCCACGGGCATGGAATATGTGCCTACATTAAGATGGTTTCCCATGTTGCAGGGCTATCTCCAGAGAATACCCTAATCTACCTTATATGTGCTGCTGTGTTGCACTTGCTTACACCACCGCATTTATATTTGCCCTCTATCGTCCGCACAACAGTGGAGTTACTGTCTTTAAGAGAATATCAGAACAAATTGACCACATCCTGTCTGCTCATCCCTCAGCTTACATTCACATTTGCGGTGACTTCAATGTCCATAATGTGAAATGGCTGACCAATTCAAATAAGACTGATGAGGAGGGGAGGTTCTATCATGATTTTGCCATTGCTTATGACCTCACTCAGATTGTCATCAAGCCCACCCGTGCGCCCGATAGTACTGGTCAGTTCGCAAGCCTCCTAGACTTTTTTCTATCCACATCCCCTGAACTATGCTTGTGTTCCGTTCTATCTCCTCTGGGATCCTCCGACCACTGCATTGTATCAGTTAAGATAAAATTGAAATATAAAAAATCTACAGATGTATCTCTCCACTGTACGGTATACCGATACTCTATGGCGGACTGGAATAGCTTCCGTACATTCATATCTGATCTACCTCTGCATTCCATGTTTAAAAAGGATGTGCCCTCTATAGTATCAGACCTGACCGAATGGTTACTTGTAGGCATAGACCAATTCATACCATCCAAAAAATTCCAACAAAAACCTAACAGCCAGCCATGGTTCTCTCCCGAATGTACTGCTGCCATCGCACACAGAAATCACTTTTTCCATAACTACGAACGTAATAGATGCACTGAAACTAAAGCTGCTTTAAGAACTGCCAGCAACCACTGTAAAAGAGTAATAATAAATACAAGAGAACTATATGCGCAATCTGTTAAGTCCAAAGTAGCTGAGTAGCGGCTTGGTTCCCACCATTTCTGGCAAATAGCAAATAGGATCCTGAACAGAAACGTTCTATCCCAACCATTATCAATAGAAATATCTGTGCGTGAGGTCGCCAAGCTAATCAAGCACCTTGACTCCAGTAAAGTAACTGGTCCCGACGGTATTCCAATTATAGTGCTAAAAAAATTACAACCAGAATTGCCCCCATACATTCCAAACTGTTTAAGCGTTGCCTTAAGGAGAAGTACTTCCCAAAACCCTGGAAAAGCTCATCAGTATGCTCTGTATTTAAGAATTCAGAAGATAAGTCATCCCCCTCCTACTACAGACCAATACGTATCCTGTGTGTGTCCTGAGTAAGTTGCTGGAATCCACAATAAATAGAGAAGTAGTCAACGAACTCAGCAGAAATAACCTTCTTAGCGGCACGCAATATGGTTTCCGCTCTGCTAGATCTACGGCAGATGGGCTAACGGTAATATCTCATAGCATTAGCGAATCTCTCGACAAAGGCTTCATTTCTAGGGCAATTGCTCTCGACATATCAAATCCCTTCGATAACGATTGACATAAAGGCCTACTTCACTAGGTTTCCAACTACGGTATAACTGGAAATGTCTCAATCATTAAATCATTTCTCTCAGATAGGCTCATAAGAGTAGTGGTTGATGGGCAGAAATCAGAGGCCCACAGTATTAATGCTGGAGTCCCTCAGGGGTCAATACTGGGCCCAACTCTCTTCCTGATCTACATCAATGATCTCCCAAAACACATACTAAAATCTTTCGTTGACATCTATGCTGATGACACGACCATCTATGGCAACACATCAAGACTGTAAATGATGATGTTCTCTCTGATTCACTCTCTTCTGATATTGAGCGCTGGGTACAGTGGGGAAATAGGTGGCTGGTTACCATTATTGCATCTATGACCAAGCTCCTATCTCTACATAAAAACGCTCTGATCCCCATCTGGCATCAATTGAAATGGATGGCTCTCGTCTAAGGGAGGCACCAGGCGATGATAAGCTCCTGGGTTTGACCTTTACACCTAGTCTTAAATGGAACACATACATCAAGTATGTGGTTAAGGTTGCAGGGAAAATGGTGGGATCCTTCTACCGCTCCAGAATATATCTCACTAATGATGCAATTCCCTCTCTATATAAGAGCCAAGTACGTCCAAAGATGGAGTACTGCTGCCACATCTGGGCGGGGGCTGCTAAAACAGCCTATCCTGCCTTGACAGAGTACAAAATAGACTCTGTGGCTTGGGGGGTGTCCTTTTCTCTACCCTGCAACCTCTTTCCCACAGAAGAGACGTACCGAGCCTGTCATTGTTCTATCGTAATTTCCATGGAAGGTGCTCGTCTGAGCTCCATTCTCTGGTCCCCCATCGCCAATCTTTTTCCAAAAACACCCGACTTGCTGAAACCACCGTCAATAATTTTCCCAACTCCCTATCTGTGCCCAAATCAAAACGTAGATACCATGAACAAAGCTTCTTTCTTAGAACTGCACGCCTGTGGATCTGTGTTCCGCTTGCCTGTTTCCCTCCCGACTTCAACCTGGATGACTTCACGTCCAACACACACACATTCCTGATGAACCGCACCCCGTAAGTAATGACACTTGACAAATTCTCCAATCCTATTGCTACACTATCCCTTTGATTACTGTACACACAATAACCCTTATCCCTGAGTGGCCATTGGGCCTTGATAAGTGGTGAACTCCATGTAAAAAAAAAATACAAGATTGTTTGAGGGCGGACAGAGTTATTTGGTCTTCTAGTTTTGCATATAAAATACAGAATATCGGATATTTCCCCAAAACCTCTAGCATTGATGGAGGAAAGACTTAAACATGCCATTATGGCTTCAAATTATCAGAAGCAAGAGTAAGTGGAAATGTGATTCAAAATATTACTCATATGCATTATGTCCTGTTTGGTTTTCATGCATGAAATAAATTTCAAAGTGTAAAAGACTTATTTCATACGATAAATATTCATAATCTAGGAGAGATATAACATATGAGAAATATTTACAATCAAGTCTCCTCTTACTGTTATTTTAGATCATTTAGAACCAGTTTAGCAAGTTTTAGTCTAACTTCCCTATGAAGGCCAGAGGTTTAGGCAACCCACACATACACGCTCTAACACACGCGCGCGCGCACACCCACACACCCACACCCACACACACACACGCACACATATATATATATATATATATATATATATATATATATATATATATTGGCTGCAAGTCATCATTCAAGCACGTACGATTGAACAGGATAGAGTTATTCGTTTTCGGATTTTTTTATGGATATCACTTCCATTCGCCGAGCGATCTTTTTGTAATTTCCGCTATAAAGTGACGGCGTAAAGTTGTTGTACAGTCATATTCTTCCCAAGCATTTTCTATCGGTACATCCGATTATCATCAGTAGCGATTATTGTTGTTTGTTTTTCTTTTACTTTGAGGCTTAATGTATTGATGATTTTGGTTTATTGATAATTTTTTACGGGTTATAAAAATGAGTGCGGTAAGGTTATGGGCGAATTATATTTTTTTTTTCCTATTCAATAGTTTATTTATTAATTTCTTGTTTGTTATTAAATACTCTTAGTATATGTGTTGTTCAATGAGATCCGGTTAAAAAGAGGATGTTGTTTTTTTTATTTTTTATAAGTATGACTTCTAGTAATTTTGTGTAGTTGTTAAGGTAACGGATTTTAGTATTGTTTGTTAAGATATGTTAATTGTCGACCGTGGAAGGTGTTTATACTGAGATGTTAGGTGTTGTTTGATTGCACTATTGTCGACTAAATAATAGGTTAGCCGTCGGGAGAGTGTAGTTGTGGAGTGGCTTATGAATGCGTTGTATGAGTCTTTAGAGTGGTTTAGGAGACATTATTCGAGAGTGCAAATCAATTCCTACACAACATTAGTTTGGTTTAGTGTGGTGTTAGTATTGTTATTATTTTTAATTATTAAATTGGAGCTTTTAAATTAATTATAATATATGATTAGTTTGAGTTTTTGTTCCGGTACATATATATATATATATATATATATATATATATATATATATATATATATATATATATGTATATATATATATATATTTGTTCTGATATATATATATATATATATATATATATATATATATATATATATATATATATATATATATATACCCATATGTCCTCCTTTAGTTTTCACACACTGATAAAAAATCCTTCATGGTAGTAAAGCAATCTTAAACTGGGGCTAGTTCTCATAATTACAAAATTGTTTAAACGTTGCCTCAAGGAGCGATGCTTCCAACACCCTGGAAAAATTATTAGTCTGCCCATTTATTAAAAATTCCAGAGATCTGCATCTTTCGCTCAGTACTTATAAATTAATTACCTGTATACCATGAGTTGCGGAAATATGTAATGAACTGAGAAGTTGTCCACCACATCAGCAAACTAACCTGCTCAGTGACATGCACTATATTTTTTCGTTTTGCAAGATGTAAATCTGATGTACAAACGGTGATATCACACATGATTAATGAATTTTTTGACGTTTCTATAGCAATAAATATTGGTATTTTGAACGCTTTTAATAGAGTATGTCATAGCAGTGTATTTAACCAGATTGCCAGCTAAGGAATAGCTTGAAATGTCCTCTCAGTTATTTTTTTTTACTCTGATTAGCTTAAAAGAGTAGTCATTGATAAGCAGAAATCAGAAACGCATAGATTAAACGCTGGTGCCCCTGAATGTTCCACGCAGGCCCAACATTTCATCAATGATTTCTCAAATCACATTTGAGGATTATTCGTAAACATTTATGCAGATGACATCAACACCTATCCACGTAACTGCTGGGGATGCTCTTTTCACTTACCTGCAGGAATTCTCTCATAGAAGAGACGATGCATGCCTGCCCCAACTTTATCTTTATTTTAATTAAAAGTGCTCGTCTGAGCTTCAATTGCTGGTTCCAATATGCCTGACTTTCACGAAAAACACCCGCCTAATCGAAACCACTATCAATAATTTCCCGAACAATTATCAGTGCCAAATCTAAACGCAGATTAAATAAACAAAGCTTCTTTCGTAAAACAGCACGCCTGTGGAACTGGCTTCCATTTTCCGGTTTTCCAACTGACTAAAATATGGTCGTTTTCAAGTCCAACGTAAAAAAGATTTTGATGAGCCGTTCCATTTACTAATCTAATTTTCCTAATTTTCCCTACTAATGGACCATTAAAAACCGTATACTTATTAACCCTCATCTTCAAGTTGTCTATGGACCTTGATAAGTGGTAACTCCTTATAAAAAAACGGTTATCAGTTTCTCTGTTTTCATCATAATCCATCTGATTCAGACGAGGCCTCAATAAAAATGAATGGCGCTCGTCTTAGTAGAAGCTCTATATCTTCACAAACTTTCAGTACTGACCTTTACTGCTGATCTAAAATAGATTGCATACATAAAATATATTCCCAAGTTCTCGTGATGAATAGTTGGGTCACTCTACTGGTCCAGTAGGTATCTCACTGCTGATGCAATTCTCGATCTGTATAATAGGCAGGTACGCCGTTAAATAGAGTACTGTTGCCACGTCTAGAGAGAAGCGGTCGGCGCACACTATCAAACTAGTAGGTGATGTATTTTGTATTCCCTGCAATCTCATCCTACGGAAAATACAGTGTGATACAGTCTCTGCTGTATTGTTATTGTCATGGCTAGTTTTCACTATATTCCAATCTATAATTTTCGCAAGGCAAACTGGCATAACTACAATTCCTATATACGATTTCCCCCACACTCTAGCTGTGTGTTAATCTAAACGCAGATTCGATAAAAAAAACCTTCTTTTCCAGAACTGCTCGCCTGTGGAACACTGCTTCGCTGGGCTGTTTCCCAATTTTACACTACATAGTAACATTCATTATCAATGTTAACTTCTTTTGTTGAGCCGTCACCATTAATACTCAAATTTTGCCTAACTTTTACGAGAAACGCCTACTACACTATTACAGTACATACATTAGCTGTTATTCACGAGTGGCCTTCGGGCCTCAATAAGTGGTGACGTCCAAATAAAAACAACTACTGTTCTTACGTTTAGCGCTGTTATCTATACGTTTCCGTTTATGTAAACTTGGCAATTTTGTCCGATTAAAAATTTTGCACGGCATTTTGAACGAAAGTTTTATTTTATTCACAAGGGAAGAGGGTTTGCTTTTGTCTATCATAATCAGGTAAAATTCTTAAGTAATTTGCAATTTTATGTTGAATGTCAAATCTCCGTGATTATAGAATTTTGAACCCCCAGAAAAGAGAACCTTTACAATTGAACTTTAATATTTACCTGATATATTGCGCTTGACACTAGAATTATCGATTGTCACAGAAAATTTTCTGATTTGACAAGCTACACCTAAAGAAGCTCGAATCTTGCAAGATGAGAAAAGTAATCTAAATAATCCGAAAAAATTCATGAACAAACTTTAGTGTAATTCGAATTTTATGAATCGTTCAGTGAATATGGAATTTTAATATGCAAACACGGCTGCATTGTAAGACAAACACTTTTCTTTTTCCAACTTTACAATATGGCAAGGGGGAAGGAAATAAAAAAGTAAGAAAAAACATACTGAGAATAAAGTATAGCCCCGAAATATATTCATATTATACATCTTAACAGGTACAATATTTGATTATTTTCCTTATATTATGTTATGATTTGGCTTTCAAGCGCACTTAATTCGTATTTGGTTTTAATCAAATTAAATCAACGTTTCTATATGGAACTCATACCCTTGACTTATATGTTAAACTATAGAATCAAGCTATATAAGAATGTGTTAAGGAGGTCACTTGCATGATTCTTTAAGTCAGTGCCATCGAAACAATGCCTTAACTGCCATATTTAGAAGCACCTTAAAATAATAGGGTTTGATTATTTTAAGTTAAAAAAGGACCATTGAAATCGTTTTCATGTATGGTTTCTCATGTCTAGATTTTCTTCTATGTGTTTGGGTGAGAGAAATAAAACAAAATAGAAACACAGAACACGATATAAAATAGAGACATTGATCTGGATAATTGTTATTATTAAGTTAAACTTTCATATATACTTGCATCGTTCCACTAATAAGCAACCAGGCATATCACAGCACGCTAATTGGTTGCCGTCCATCATTTCACATTTTTCTGCCGATATTTCTCACACCCTTTAATTTTCAAATACTTAACTCTTCAAATTTTACCCTACATAGTGTCTAATGAAAATTACATAATGCATACCGATATTATATGACAGAATGTACGATGAAGTACACGTAAAGCTTTGGTATGTAATATAAATCTTTTATTTTCATTAAGTGTACGTTCGTTTTTTATGGTTTTATTGAGTCATTAATAAATCTGAATTTCATTGAATTGGTTGTTCATATAGTTCCCCATTGTTGTAGTATATTACCAGTTCTATATATTTTTAAACGTATTTAGATTTGTGCTTTTCATCTAGTAAAAATTATTCCAATGTCAGATATTGGTTGATGTGTGCGTTATGTAGAGTGACACATTACGTCAATAATTCTGCCATATATTATTTTTATGTTGGACGAGTTTTTGATGGCTGAAGTTATTTAATTTTTTCATGACATTTCGCAAATTTTTATGCGTTCCATTGTCTCCTGTGATGTCCATTTCTAATCTCCCTATTCGTCTCCGCATAATTGACAAGCAAAACTGAGAATTGCGTTTTTGCAGAAGTAATGAAAAGTCATTTTTTGGTCACGATATCGAAGCAGTATGATTAGAGACAAAGTTATTTTTCTTCCTGATACCACAAAACACGCACGTAAACTCATAAACACACACACACACATAGTGAGACACATACCTATACACCCACCCACCAACACACACACACACACATATATATATGTATATATGTGTGTGTATGTATATATATATATATATATATATATATATATATATATATATATATATATATACGAGTAGGACCAGTTAAGCGGTGTTCCCGGTAGATGCGGGATTGCCTCAGTGGTCTATTCTTGGACCTCTATTGTTCCTGATATTTATTAATGCCCTCCCCGACAAAACTGCCTCTGAGCTGGGTATATATGCTGATAACACTACACCCTATAACAGGCATGACAGGAAAACAAATGAACACATATCTAAAAAATGGCTAAAAAACTAGAGGATGGCATCCAATCTGTAGTGGAATGAGGACATAAATGGATGGTCACATTCAATGCTGCCAAGACCAAACTGGTTTCCTTCAATAACTACAAAAAACCTTCTCTGCCATCAATAGCAATGGCCAGTGACTTACTCCCTGTCTGAGAGTACATCTTTCAAACTGCTTGGCCTAACGTTCACAGGAAACACGAGCTGGAACAATTATATTGAAAACATTGCCAGGGCCGCTGCAAAAAAGGTAGGCTCTCTCTACCGTACTAGAAAAATTCTAACACCTGAAAGTATCCTGTATCTCCATAAGGCCACCATTCGCCCATGTATGGAGTATTGCTGTCACATCTGGACTGGTATATCTACTACTAGCCTCTCGCTCCTAGTCAAGGTTTAAAAGAGAGTCGCCAATCTGATAGGCCCTGAACTGGCATCTAAGCTTCAGCCTCTGTCCCATCGACGAAACGTTGCATCCCTCTGCTTGTTCTACAAGTATTTTAATGGTGAATGCTCTGACGAACTGCAGACACGTGTGCCCCCACGACGCAGACACCCTGAACAAACCCAACAGGCAGCTAAATCCCACCCTCACACAGTAGAAATCCCTAGATGTAAAAGATCTTTCTACTCCAGTAGTTTCTTCCCCCGAACCGCTAGACTCTAGAGTTCCATTCCAGGATCCTGCTTCCCTAACTGTACTGAAATGCAGAAGTTCAAGTGCAACGTGAACCGACATCTTGCTGTCCAAATTTCTACATAGTGCCCCAGTAGTTGCTGACCCTGATAGTAACTCCCTACACCAAAGTGGCAATGTGCCTTGTTTGGGGTGAAAATGTACTAAAAAAAAAGCCTGCCTCTCTCGTAAAAAAGTAAACTACTGTTGGTTTTTGTGGCCATTACCGTACCTGAATAATTGCAGACACTACCGGCCGTGTCCGAAATGCAATAAGCTGGCCTTCCCTAGCGATTAGTGCGTGTTTGGGGCAATAACATGCAGGTACTGTTTAGATTTTAAAAAAAATAGCAATTAAACGAAATGCATAAATCAGCATAAGTTAATAAAATTACGAAAAATAGGCCATTAGAATAATAATGGACAGTGAAAACATAAGTTTTAGAAGGTAGATATTCTTATTGAATGTGAACTGTTTAAAGTGATCAAAATCAGTAGTAGCAGGATTAGCTGCTTCTGTTTGTTTCCTGTCGTCTTCTTTAAACGTGTAAAACAAACCTATTACAATTTGTTCACTTCATTTCTTTGATATGTCAATGACGGCGTTTTATATATGTAAGAGAGGACTTTAGGAACAGCACAATAGAAACCCAAACATCCTTATGTAAATAACGGCATTAGGAGTAGACCGCCCCTTTTTCTTCCAATTTTACCGTGATAAACGTTTTCAGAATACTAACCCACATATGCTTAAAAAGTGGAGGTACCAGTGTCGGTAGGAGGAATACAGATTTGTTTATCGCGCTTTCGTTGTAATCTGGCAGCCGGGGAATGACAGTGCGCTATACTGGTTTTTATATCTCTATAAGTACGTGTCTTCGCAAAACCCGAATGAGGTTTTCTTAATCTGTATTGTCGAAAACTTATAAAAGGCGTAATTTTTAAGGAAATAGTGTCGGTGTACCTAATATACACATCTATTCCACTCATAAACAGTTGACGTGTGCGTATTATCGAGTATCAAGTAGTTAATATTGCCGAAACATTTATTCTTTTATTTGGCAACACTCCTATTAGATTGTACATGTTAAAAGAAAGGGTTTTGTTTTACTTTTGCATCCCAGTTATCTTTGCGGGACTGTGAACATGGCGGTGTATGTGAAACATTGCCCACAGGAATGTTTAAATTCCAAAGCCAACGTTAGTTTTATTTTTTACTAAAAAATGAGACCAGGCACACGAATTTAGATGGATGGTTGGCACGCTAACCATCTATCACAATCAATATTACTTGTCTAACGTACTGTTTAATGTTTAGCAATAGTGGTCAAACATCTTTCGTTTCAACTGCCACCATCATTTTACGTTCGTTTTACGTTCGATCACACTGACCTGGATGTAATCTTCGTCGCAGCTAGTGCCTGTGTATGAGTTTCTTTTCATCAAATTCGAGTGTTCGTCGAGTATCACTAATTTTACTGTATTTTCCAGCATGGTCATTGCGCATATATTGCAAATGTAATTGAACCAATCAATTAATGATTCCTTAGTTTCTTTTGCAGCAATTGTTCCACAAATAGAAAACTTTTCTAAATTCTTGTGAACGTAAATGGCAACCTTTTAAGATGGAACGCGGTCTAACATTTACTTTATTTTTGTCATTTTGAGCAAGACCAACAGTAGCTGTCAAGAAGTGCCTCCCATTTCTACTTTAAAAATTTAAAGTTCGACATGGGTCAGTACACTTCAGACATGTGTGTTGCTTGGCGATTATCCATATAATTCCAACCATTTCATGAAATACGGTTTATTTGTGGATGACATTTCTTGAATCGCATACGTGAGTGTCACATTTGCTGTTGCCAGGTCGTTCATTGGCATTACTGCATTTGTAAATATATTCATACTCTCTTCAGAAATAACTATGGAAAACTTTAATGGAACGATAGAAGTCACAGTAAAAACACATATCGGTACAAAAATCTCATCGAAAATATATTTTTGTATTTTTATTGTAAATAAGTTTACTATTTTTTGTTAAATAAAATTTCAAAAGGACAAATGAAGAAAACCCCTCTGGAAAATTATACACATCGTGATTTTCATATTTAAATCTCATTTCCCCATATCCCCCAAAAAACCTTTAAAAATCTTATTTCCAAAAAAGCCGATAGGAGAAATATCACTCCCCCCCAAATACGGGAACAGTTTTTCAGCGTATCGCGTGGTTGAATGAATTTGTAAAAAATGTTATTATAGAACATTAATACTGTTAATTTATGTAAAATCTTTTATAAAGTTCAAATAAAGTTCATAATATAATTGAAAAAAAATGTAATTAAAAATAAAACTAGCATTGACTTTGGACTTAAAACACTGCTGAAGAGGATATATTTACATACATCGGAATATTCTCAGTCTCGCAGAAACAACGAGGAAGCCAACGTAAAAAGAAAGACTGAGTTAATTATAGTTAAATAAAATACATAAAAAACGGAACTAATTAATTAATTAATTAATTAATTAGTAGAACAAATGAACAAATCGAACAAGCTCGAGAGTGAGAGAGAAAGGAAATGCTCGTATTTTCTTCGGTATCCTCAGGAAATGTTTTTTTTTTAAATGTCTTTCGTATAAAAATACATTTAAAAGGCGAGAGAGTGAGAAACAGCGAGTGTGTGAGAGAGAAAGTTGAGAAGAATAAATACAGAGAAATACAGATAGGAAAAGATAGAAAAATACAAACTACGTTGTAAAATGTAAAGAAATGAACGTAGCAATTTACTTAGAGGAGAAAAGTAGGTTCCATCTGAATGGTATATAAGCGTTTCTTTAGCTTGAGAATATCGTTAATACGGATAAGAGGAATGATTAGAGGTCAAGCAATCAGATTGCGGAATAAGTCTGGAGAAACATTATTAATTTGAATCGGAATAGGGAAAGATTATGTTATGTCGATGAATTTATAGTCCAGTTAGAGAAAGTAACCACCATATCTGTCGAAAGTGCAGAATTACTCCCATTAATGAATGGAGGCGATAGGAGTTGATATTAAGAGAGAAATTAATATGGTTGCGATCGGGATGATGTGGCTCTTGAAATGAAATGAAATATTATATTATAACGAATAAATTTGTATAAAATGGCGTTCTGAAGTTATATAAGATACTAATAATCTAAGCAGATTAATTTTTTATGTCGCATCTGTTGTTGGTCTAGAGTGGAATTTCTGCACTCAAAATAACACACACATATATATATATATATATATATATATATATATATAGAGAGAGAGAGAGAGAGAGATAGATAGAGAGAGAGATTTGTGTGTGTACATATGTATGTATGTATATATATACATGTATATATATATAGACTTAAATATCACGAGAAATACAGAGAGACAGAAAGAGAGAGAGAGATAGAAAGGAAGATAACTTTTTCACACAGCTATATATATATATATATATATATATATATATATATATATATATATATATATATATATGAGGACTTCATTTGATCACATAAATTAACGTACGATATATATATATATATATATATAGCTGTGTGAAAAAGTTATCTTTCTTTCTATCTCTCTCTCTCTCTCTCGCACAGGTAAGACATTCATTTTTATCTCTCTCTCTCTCTCGCACAGGTAAGAAACTCATTTTTATACTATGCAAAGGTTAGTAATTGCAATTAAGAATAGGAAATTGGATCAAATTTTTGTAACATGTCTTCTTCCTAAGATTAAGGGTGGTGGTGTTTGATCAACACTGCTGGGGAGCCATGATGTAATATACTGTTTTGTTTTTAAATCCCCGAAACAGTGTTTCATGGTAAACGACTGATGATCCCTTGAAAAATTAAAAAAAAATGGTATTATAGTAAATTCGAGAGAGTTGATGCAGTGATTGCATGTGATTAAATGACTTACTGACTAGATGTTTTTTTTTAACGAATGATAAAAAGTAATTTTTTGTATGGGTTCTAATGTTAAAAACTTCAAAGACTATATATATATATATATATATATATATATATATATATATATATATATATATAACTATTTCATCCAATCACATAAATTTTTATACGAAAGTATAATTTTATGTGTAAGGTTTATTTACTTCAACAGTGCTCAATACATAGGTAGAGCTAGGTAGTAAGTTATAAAAATATATATGACACAGAATATTCCGCGTTTCATCTACGCTAGGATTCTTCAGGCTTATGTTATAATTGTCTCGCGTTTTCATATGCGCGCATTCTATTGATTTTTTAGATATCTAATCAGCTTACTGGTTTCCAACGGTCCCCTCCTAATCAGCCAATTGGCAGGCACTTACAGGAAAACAAAGGCTCAGTTAGGTTCTTCGTTACAACTCTACAAATTTACATTTTTTGTCGATAAATAGCATACTATATTAATTAATTATAATAATTGTATATTAATTTTACCAGCAGAGATTTTGTCTGTCGCCCGGGCACACAAATATTTAATTAAAGAGTCACCTCTGTCCGTTTTTCTTCAGTGGCTTTCAAGTTTTCGACTCCATTTGTGAGGAGCTCAGCCGCATCCATGGATGGAAAATACTATTCTCCCCCCCCCAGCCCACAGCAGCTCTCAGTGGAAATCAATAAAATATCCCTCTTTTGTCGAATGTTACCAATACCATAAAAAAATCAATTATTGCATTTTCTCAATCAACAAAATGTTCCCCTTTTTTCTAACATTATCAAGACAACTAAAATATAATCAATCATTGTCTTTTCCCATTAAATCAAATGTTCCCCTTTTTTCAACGTTATCGATACAATATAGAGTAATCAATCATTATCTTTTCTCAATCAATAACTCTTTCTGCATTATCAATACAATTTTAAAAAAATCAATCCTTGACCATTCTCAATAAATAAAATGTTCCCTTTATTTTTTAATCAACATATCAATCGAATTCAAAGTTTACTACCCCTATACTAGGTAGCCAATACCTTCTCTTTATTGGACCAGGCTAGCTTCCTCTCATCATACCTGGTCCATTCATGAGCCATTCCTCTGTAAAGAATTCAAAAGACAGAGTAGAAGAGAGAGAGAGATAGATAGATAGATAGAGAGAGAGAGAGAGAGAGAGAGAGAGAGAGAGAGAGATTAAAGTCACTCTCAATGGTCCAGAAACTCGTTTTCCGGGTAGATTCCAACACGCGTGCTGCCTCCCTGCATTTGCTTCTCGTCAGAAACTTACTTTTCTCCAGGGGGGGGGCAAACTTGCTGCAGGTCTGTGTCACTCCCGTCCTCAGCGTAAACAACCCTGTAAGGCTCCTCACTGTTTCTCTTCCTCATTCATCTATTCCCACCCCATGCAACTTCCGTTAAAGTAACATCTAGCCTTATTAACATGTTTATATCCGTCCCCGTTCATGAAAGTTAGCTCCTGATTCTTTTACTAACATGAAACGTCCAAATGGACCCGTGATTCTCTCAAATTTACATGACTTGACTCCTTCAAAAATGTACTTCCTATTCACTTACTGGTCATCTCTTCACTATTTCTTCAATTAGTTAAACAAGTTAATAAACTAGCACCCCTTATCTCAGTACCAACAATCTAAGTGCCGCTTCAGATATTAAGAAGCTTACCGGAAACTGTCCACGCCGCCTTTACACGCGGGGGTAAAATGTGGCCGGATCCTTTGCAAAATAAAAAGCTTAACAATTACTCACATTTCTTCAAAAGCTTCACGTTTTTTTCAATTCCTTTTCATTTTTATTTTCCCCCAAATCTTACATATTTCCAAACTCTGTTCGACACACCTTTTTATCCCAAGAACAACATAAAATAATAACATTAGATTCGAATTTACTTTATAAAGCAATACACCTTCCAAAATAAAAACCAATTCGCGATTTACAATAACAACAACGGAATCCCATATCTAAAACAAATCACCCATTATGTATTTAATAGACGCTCCTTTCTACAAATGACACTGCCCCTTTTCTCGTGAGACACACATATACCCCTCTCACACAGGCCTAGCAGTCTAGTTAGCTGCCTGCAAGAGTTCACATACAGGACATCACCGCTCTCTCTCTCTCTCTCTCTCTCTCTCTCTCTCTCTCTCTCTCTCTTGTTACTCATCACTCGCGGACAGAGAAAAGAGAGATAAATATAGAAGAATAAAGAAATTCTTCTATATTTATCTTTCTTTTCTTTTTTTTATACTTTTGTCAAGGTTAATTCCAAACCACAATTTTAATATTACAATAATTCATAACACTTTACCGCGTGTGTTCATTCTTCATTAGTAATTTCTCTTAAAATTCAATTTTCTATTCGAAAAAATTATTAATCTTTTATTTCGAATCATCTACCTTGGGAATCCTTGCTAAACTCTGTCACAATATACAATTTTGCTAACATTGAGCCATTTCTGCTAAGGTCACAATGAAGTGAAATCCTACCAGACTAAGACAGTTTTTTTCTCTTTTCAAAAAAACAAAACAAAAAAAACAACAACATGATAATCAATTAAATATACTGGAAACTATCTCCCATAAAAAGGAATAGCTCGAATAGTATTTTATTAAAATTTGATAGCAAAGAATAATTTAACTATTTTTTTCTGTGGGGAAAACACTGTTTCTCTCAATCAGGGAATACTAAACAGCCAATACTGTTGCAATGTTTTTTTAGATATAATGGGGGTATACTCACGCACAGCCTGGAAAATCTATTTCTAAACGATGCTACAAGAAATTCTATTTCTAAACGATGCTACAAGAAATTTTATTTCTAAACGATGCTGCAAGAAATTCTATTTCTAAACGATGCTACAAGAAATTCTATTTCTAAACGATGCTGCAAGAAACTGACGAATCGAATTAATTCACGTTCTACTACCAACTGATCAGAAACCAGAATTGCTCCATAAATATTAAAGCTTTTCTGTAACAACTTTGCATATGTTTTCTTCGTGTCAACACGTGAAGAAATATTTTGCTCTGTTGCTTCCAACTCAAATACTGTCTCCTGAAAACCAGTCACACCCAGGACTTACAACTGTCCATCGAAAACGGTGCTGTTTACTGAGAACCTGTCAAACATCGGAAACTGTTCTGAAAATAAACATGGCTTACAAATCTAGAGGTTATGGACGCAGCGTGCGTCTTTATTTCGATTGATCCAAATCAAAATTCGAATCGTGGCAAGTGAAATGTTTAGGATATATAGGGATTCGAAAGTTACGCAAAGTACTTCAGGCACAATTTGAAAGCAGAAACGACCCCGACTTCAGCGAAAAGAACGCAATCATCTTTGCGGAATTAATACAGTGCTTAGATGACAAAAGTCTTTCACTCGTAATGAGAGAATCCCTGGGCAATGGCTGCAAAGCATTGAACATATTGAGAGCATTATTTATCGATTGGAAAACGAAAAAATTGTTTCTTTATATACTGAACTGACCTCCTTAAAACGAATGAAGGCGGAAACAATTACAGATTATATTATAATAGGCGAAACCACCGCAAATTCTTTCAAAAAATCTGGTGAAGTTATTAGCAACTGTCTGTTAATTTCCATAGTCCTCAGGTGATTACCGGGTGACTTCAAGCAATTTACCACCGTGATAACCCAGAAAGAAAACCTCATGCTTTTTAGTCAATTCAAGGTGGCATTCAGAATTTAAGAGGAAATTGAGAAAATGATCACAGAATAATCGATTCTTCAAATATGGAATTTAAAAATGAACACATAAAAACACCAAAATTAAATCACACCCATGCCTGGAATTTAAAACCGTAACTTTGGCAAAAACAATTTTTCTCCTAAGAAAAGTACAACAATTATTTGCTATAAATGTGGCCGAGTTAATCACACGAGTTTCCAATGTAGGTACAGGCCTTTCAAATTAAGACGCCATAAAAATGTGAAGAGCTCTGGTAGCGAACATACCTTTTTATTTTTATGTACGTTTGACGCTTCAACTAACAGTCAACGAGCATTAGATAAACACACAAAAAAACACTCATCAAGGCGTCACCCCCGACAATAAAAAGAACACGTCAAAGTAAGTGTGTACTCATCAGGCCTGCGTTGACTCCAGTGCTGCTACGCGACGGACGTCAATCTCTCGCCAATCTCAACTTTTCTTAAGGTTAAAAGTTCGTGATCTTTAAAAAGTAATATTTTTTCTTCTCGTTGAGCCGAGGTATTTGTTTTTTTTTAATCTCTTCTTTCCAATGAACAAAAGTACCTAATGGAATATATATATATATATATATATATATATATATATATATATATATATATATATATATATATATATATATATAATGGATAGAATCTGTTATGCTGGTAAACGGACACCAAATGTGACTTCTGATCTCGTCCAAGCCACTTTCCTTGTCAACAGCGAACAGATGTGACGTTCTCATGCAGCAGGACACCGTTGCTCGCCTTTTCTGATCGCACTGGCCCATCTTCAATCGCGGGGGGGGGTTATCAGTCCTCTTTGCGTTCGCTTTGCAGGTCGGTCTTATGCTAAATAAATAAAAAACAAAACAAAAAAAGAAACACGAACTCAGCAATTCACTCTCCGGCGGTAAAATAATTCAATTCAAAAGAATAAAAAACAAACTTCGTTTTTCTTTTAATTTGCTCATTAAATTTAATATATATATATATATATATATATATATATATATATATATTATATATATATATATATATATATATATATATATATATATATATAAGTATACTAGTGTTTTTTACAAATGCAGTGGTAAATGGGTCCGAACAAGTCACGACTTCTCTAAGTTGATAATTAAACCTTTTTGTTCTCTCTCCCTTTCTTTTTCGGCACTGATGTTATGGCAAAACGAGGCGTTGCAGAGAGGGAGGAACGACAACTCGGCTTGCAGATTATCTACAGCTAAATAAATCTCACGTCTCAAAAATCAACATATAATCTGCCGTTTCTAGGCTCTAGTCTCCTTTATATATTCCGGGGTTGAGTAAAGGGGATAGTTTCTGCAACAAATCACCTACGAAAGCGTCAATTAAGGCATATTTCGATTATTCTCCTCAGAAAATGGAGATTCCCCGACGAGTTTAACCTGCGAGTTTGCGAGCAGGTTTCTCATCACTCCTGACGTCAAGTCCGTGACCTTACGTCGAGGTAATCCGTACTTAAACTCTAAATATATATTCTCTACAACCTGAGTCATCACCTATTTGCACCGACTTACAGAATATTTATTCGTTACAACCTTCAAATTTACATTGTTTATAGGTGGATTAAACAAAATCATGTATTATATTATTCTGTTTTTTTTTTTTCTTTTCAGTACGGATTTTTGCTGTCGCCCAGGCACATCAATATTTAATAAAGAGTTACAGCTGCCTATATTCCTTGAGTAAATTTCAATTTTTCTCCCCTTTGTGTGGAGCTCAACCGCCCCCAGGGACGGTCATGTCACGAAGTGATGGCTTGCAACATGGTCGAAAATTTGGTAGAGTTAGTACTTATATTTTAAGCATCCAATTTGATATTATCTCCGTGCGAAAAAAAATGGCGTTTCAAAATAATTGCCATAGCTAGATTACTTGTGTTGACAAAAATCAAGGCTAATAGAAGGGAGTACCGTTAGGGATTAAAATATGATTTCTCTCTGTAAGAATTAGCTTAAAGTAAAAATTCTACGTAAGAGAGATTTCAATCTGAAATATTAAAAAAGAGTGTTTTATGCACTCTTCTGCTTATGCGTGTTGTGACACACAAAGTTTTAATAAATGTTAGCGAAGCATGGTGCACGCATATACGATACCTTACCATATGCACTCCCAATTATATTTGTTAACTCGATGTACAAATACATTATTGTTTCTTCTGTTTGGTTAGGAAAGTTTTAGGGATCTTTTGGATTGGGTATCAGACAGTTTCCATTGTCTCGAGTTTACCTACATGCTTCTTATCTCGGAATGCACAACTCATTCTTAGTAACTTTTTACAAAAATAATCTCCATTCTTTTTCCAGCTTTTAAAATGCCATGTCTGTTCTCGCTTCTTGAAATAACCAAACAAATAATGAGCATTTAAATGATTAATTACTAACAACTCTTAGCGTTTTTTATTGTTATAAATGTCTGTTTCATACAACGTAACTATTCAAATCGATGAATCTGTGCATACTTTGATTTTGTTTGTAAATAAAAAGAAACATCAAGTCAGTCGGAATAATATTACATAGGTTTCGGGAATGAATGTTGTACTTTGTAGCTTAAACCAGTTTAGGGAATGTATTAAACTAAATGTAAAAAAATAAATAAATACTCGTCATAACTCCTTTCTGTCAACGTTCAAATTTAACTGTAATCTTCACCGGCCGTTCTCACTGGCTCTCAGTCTCTGAATTGTATAAAAAAGAAGACTGAGTTGTGCTTTCCCATTCATTCATCTTTACAGTAGTCATTGTCCTCAAATGCACATTAGTGTCATATGTTAATTAATAAACCATGTACAGATTAAAGTTTTTCTTTTTAATTCACTTTCTTTATTCCGTCACGCTAAAGGATAGAGAGAAGCGCCGCCGCTTGTGTAAATCACGTATTTCATTATTTTTGCCACATCCCCATCTTATATCACGATCACAAATAGTTTAGCTATATTGAGGCTTATGTGTCATACATGTGCTCATGCGGAGTGGGGGAGGAGCGATTTACCTCACGAGAGAATACGTAAAAGATTATTTTCGGTTAGACTATCATCCTCGTCGTCTTTTTAAGGAAGTGTATCATTGTCATCATCAGAGATTTCCTAGCTACTAGTATCGGAAGCATCATTTATCTGTGCTGATATTGGTCTGTTCTATTGTTCGCTTCGTTCTGAAAAGCCATCATTTATATGATAAGGGATTCCATCAATCAATGATCGACAGTAGCCTGTTGATTCCAGTCAACCGACTTATCTTGGAGTTGCTTGTACATTTGCTGTGAGGGATTCTAACGTCAACAAAATCTATCACAGTAGCAGCCTTTGGGCATCTTGCTGGTCAGAGCTGGGCACAGAGTTCGCACCTTTTATGCAGATGGCATTTGACGGCGCCGTAAAGGTTGGAACACTCTCTTTTGGTGTGACATTATAACAGTAAACTGCTTCTCAGATGGAACAGTGTTTCTTAGCCGCAACGGTTTTCTACACTTCCGATATGTCTCTCAACTGTACACTTCCTTCTTGGCTCGTAGCCACACCGTAATCGAAGATGCATACTCCAACTTTTCAGGAACTGTAAAAAGTCCTGTCTGGTAAATGCTGTGCCATTGCCCGTTCGTATTTCGATTGGTAAACATCCCTCAGGAAATATGGACTCTAACTGTCGTAGAATTCCTTGTGAATCTTGCCAACGTAGGGGCTGTTATATCGCTAATTGCGAAGGCAACACTCACCGATCGTAAGGTAGTGGTCACTGCCGTAATAGGTAATGCCCATACCCAACCTGCTCCTATTGTTCCTCAAATAAAGCCTCCCATTTTATAAGTGTATACGTGCAGGATCGATTAGCTTACACGCCTCGATTGCTTTAACCACCATCCGTACATCATCTCATGACACAGTTGAAGCACGCAAAGTATAATGTGCGTTTTATACCTGAAAATAAATCTAAGATAAATGTGTGCGTTTTACTGTATGTTCAACGAATATGAAATGGCAGCGGAAGTATGTTGAATAGGCACAACTTCAATTTTATTTTCTTTACTGAGTTGCTGTTGTCTTACTGTTGTCAACGGGTAAGCTTTACTGTCGCATGCTTTACTTGTGTAAAATCTACTAGAAGTTTATACTCAGTAACCAAGTCCATAAGCGTGCCGAGCCTTATCAAAATAACATGTCGCTTGTTGTCTTAGTTTTGAGTCCTGACTTTCCTGTCAGACCGTTTGTTGCCAATCGATAAGCGCAAGCTGAATCTGTCTTGATATATAAAATATTTGCCTGCTTCTGGAACGCCAGGTTTACATCTTTTAACATTGCATCTACTTTTGCCAAATTAATGTGCTGCAAATTATTTGCTTGGCACACGGAACTAGCATCCTTGATTACCGATCCTTTGGCATCTAACACAACCTTCGTGGAAGTGGGCTTGCGTTCACACAAACCGTAACCACACTTTCATTCAAACATCAATCACTTTGCAGACGGTCGTCCAGATGTATCCTGCTCCGCGTTTCCATCAACATATGAGATTGTGAGAAAGGAGTCATGAGTATTCTCATTTCAGCCAATGACAATTTTGTTGGCGCAATGCTGTAAAAAAACGGGTCCACCCGAAAACAACAAAAAGGACCAATCAGTTTTCCACATACTGAAAACAATTATTGCCTTTTCATGACTTGTGGAATTTCTGGAAAATCACCTTGTCATATCCATCGTAGTGAACCGCCATCGATGTGAACACGCAATTCGTGTACTCTTGCTTTTTCTTAAAGTCGCTCAGGAGACATACAGGCTAATTCGAATTTTTCCTATTGTTTTTCATTCACTCCACAGATGCGAGACGTAATTGACAAAATTGTTGATGTATGATGGCACGGCCTAATGTATGGACGTAATATTGAGCAATTACTGTATTCATAATAATTTGCATTATTATTGATGAAACATTCTGGCCAAAGCAAAGTAGTGTGATGCAATATCTTTGCCCATTTACCATCACCGTCTGAAAGGACCACAGTAGTTTTTGTATATGCACCTGGACATAAACCTTCTTCAGGTCATTTATAGCAACAGGAGAGACTTTAGCAGATATTCCCACGACTTCTGTGCACATATATGCGTCCACAAAGTTATTGAGCTCTCTCTAGTTAATCACATCTCTACAGTTGTTTTTGTTTCTCAAAACTACCGACATTGACGGAATTCAGAACTTTCATCTTCTTCTTGATATGGGACCAACAATCAATTTTTCAGCTATAAATCTGGTCTTTTTCATATTCAGTCCGAATATTTTGGTCATGGGGTAATCTAGTATTTTATTCGTCAATTACCGAGGTATTTTCCCACCCGTCATTTCTATACGACAATCACTTCTTTCTTTTGTTGATCAAGTACAGCACTGAATCTTGCGCATCAATAAACACTTAGCTACTTTTTGCATGAAAAATTAACCATACTTATTCAGGTCAATACTCTCCACTCAACGTCTTAAGAGCATCAAATAGCAGTAAAATGTTCATCCGTAATAGTTTAACTTTTGGCAACGAAGGGCTCTAGTTGCAAGGGCTAGAGTATTGCCACGGTAAACACGACTAAGCCGTTCCCAAGACATCTCATAACTTTTGAGTCTTTAACAGCTTGGCGTCTGAACTGATGACATACCGCTCTTTTTATTACGGTTTTAGAACAGGCAGTGTCAGCTAGTGCCGTCCATTGTTGTCCGTTAACAAGTATATTGATGACTGAATGCGCTCCGTTTCTCACTTGCATGAGAAGTAAACACAGAATTAGTAAAATTTGTGATTTCGTCAACAGTTATCCCTCGCGATACCGCTTGAAGAGCATCACACAACTCATGTTTGCTCTTAAAGTGGTGTCCACTTGCATAGGGGCGTCGCTTTATTTCAATTGTGTTAAAATCTGGTGAACTCGCACACGTCCCCTATCTTTTGTAGCCTAGAGAAACTCTGTTGTTTCAAATACTCTTTGCTCTTGTTTACTGCATGCAAGGAAGCATTATCATGCATAAAATAATGGTTCTTCTGAACGTTAACCTTTGCTTCTTCAGCCATGGATCAAAGTGTTTTTCAAAAATGTTATATAAGTATTTGACGTCATTTTCACGCTATCTGAGACTCTCCATGGGCCAACTAAAGTACCTCTGATAATCCTAAACAAAATTATTATCCAGCCACCACATTGTTGGCACCTTAAACGCTAATGACAATGTCATCCATCAAGGACCCGTTCCTGCTCCAGCCATTTCGGCTATGAATAGTGACACGCACTTTATCCGTGAACAAAATTGGAAAAATCTGTTTTCATGTTTTCCTCTGGCCATTTCAATCGATTTTGTATGTGATGTTTCTTGAATTGAGGTTTTATCACAGGCTTAACAGATTTTCCACTTCTTTCAGAAGACCACATCACGTACTTTTTGAGACATTCTTCAATCCGACTTGGCCAAAGTCTCTCGACTTGTCTGTCCAGGGTTCTTAACAACTTCACGTTTTATTTGAAGTAAAAAACAGGATGATACAACTCTAGATGTACCTTTATCAGTTCTCTTACGTAACTTTGTAGGTTTCTTGACAAAGTTCTTCACAGTTTGATGGTATTTTCCTATGATTTCCCATATTTTGAAGGTAGTTTTACATTTTGCTAGCTCTTCTGTAAATGTACACTTCTCAGAAATTCTCTAACCATCTTAAGGGCCCATTTAATTGACGAAAAAACTGCCTAATTAATAATTTGACACACCTAAAATACCGAGGATTTAGCAATAGCGATAACAAGTTGTTTGCATTGCGGGCAACAGTAGGAGCATTTCACAGTACGCGCAGCTCAGCATTGCGAAAGTTTCCGAAGCTCTTGATACGAAATTACCGAAATTTGCTCCAAATAGCAAAATATGCTATCTCGTTAATAATTTAACATGCAGTATATATATATATATATATATATATATATATATATATATATGTGTGTGTGTGTATATATATTATTATTATTATTATAATAATTATTATTATTATTATTATTATTATTATTATTATTATTATTATTATTATTATTATAAGTAATTGCAGATGATAAGTTTGGAGTTGCAGGTGTAAAATTATAATTGATATGAAATTCTTGTACATTAAAGTGAATATTTAATGTGGTGTAGATTGGGTAAAAATACAACATCTGCGCGAAGCACGGCTAATTGGGACCTACGGGTCATAAATTTGATAATTATAATCGGTCTTTGGAAAAAATATGACACCTAACGGCAAGAACGAACTGTCTTACGATTGCATAAGATAAAAACTCGAGGAAAATACAGAAAAAAAACTATTTAAAGAACATGATAGGAAATAGTCATAATGTCTATGAACAAAACGACAGCGAGAGAGAATAGACTAAATATGAATACTTACAATATATATATATATATATATATATATATATATATATATATATATATATATATACTTTTTTTTTTACACAGTGATCACCACTTATCAAGGCCCGGAAGCCACTCAGGGATAAGGGTTATTGTAAGTACATCACAGAATCGCCCGTCGTTGACTGCGTTCAAAAACACCCAACAGAAAATTGTCTGTGATTGATGAAATTATGATAGATTATAAAAAGGAGAGGGGTGTAAAGAGATAGGTTTTGATGCTCCAAAATTTTACCCTAAGCAAAATATGATGGCAGTAAAGATAATTTTCGCGACCATATATATTTTTTTATATAAACTGTGTTTCCATTCGTAGCCAAGAGTGACCAACAAAATAAGGTTTCCTTACAAAGAAAGAATGTTATATATATAATAATTTAAATATACAAGAAATAAATGTTACTATAGTCAATAAAAGTTACTTTTATGGTAGAAAAGTTCATTGGTTTGTATTTTTACGTAGTTTGTAATGTTTTTTTTTTAATTCACGAACCGGGTTAAAAAAATCAAAATGGCAGCGACTTTGAAATGGAGAGCCCCGTTTTCAATTTGAAGGAGGTGCACCTGAACATTCTGTGTTTACAATTTAAGAGAGTTCCGTCAACGTAAGGAATATTTATAAACATATCTTAATGTTGTCCGGTTTTGTGTGCTCGAGGAATATTCGATTATGATATGTGTAGTTTATACAAAAATGCGTTTAAGTAGTTTTCGCCTCAAATTTCGTTTTAAAATCGGTTCTCTGAAATTATTTCAAGTAAAGAGCATTAACAGCTATTTAAAAAAAAAAAACATGAACTGAACTTTTATTGACTATGGTAACATTTATTTCTTGTATATTTATTTTTCCGGGTAGTCGTATGTTGGCTGTTCTGCTAAACATTCTTACTAAATAATGTCGACGAAATATCGAAAAACAAAGAAACAAAAACAGTTTTGAAAAGTAATGAAGCTTTACTTACTTTAGTAAAATAATCCGAAACGGCAAAATGGCATACTAAATAGGTAAACACATAATTACTTTAGTTTTTAAAGCAAAGAATCGATATAAATATGAATAAGAAGGAAATAGCGCCCTTTTCAAGCAGAACACCTTCGTTTCAGTTTTACAGTATTGAACGGTGTAGTATTGGGCCGTCAGATCAAGGGTGGCACTATTATAATGTAAAGAACACGCAGAAAGGGTTGTAATCAACTGAATTACTTCTAGTATACTGACAAAAAAGCTTAAATATATATATATATATATATATATATATATATATATATATATATATATATATATAAAAAGGTTATGTAAGTGTTTTTAAGAAGACACGTAATCACGTGAGCAGGACTTTTTCCTACTTTTGACACGATAACAAGTAACGTTCTTTTTTATTATTTATCTATTTGTCTATTTGAAGGTTGAGAAGAAAAAAAAGAGTTAATGAAAATTTGTTTCGAGAATTGTCTGAAGTTCCGATTTTTATTTTTGGGTTTCACATTAATGAGAACGTGAATTTCTGAGGTGAATTCGACACAATTTCAGTCAACTCAAAATGAATAAATAACACTTAACGTGAAGTAAGATTAAAGTTATTGTGGACCCTCACACCTTTTAAAAAAACCTTGTTAAACTTTGTGTCATATTTACATTCTATGGAGTTCAGACGCGAACGAACACACAATAATTTGTTATACCATATTTCTCCAAACTGAAACATAATTATCAAAGTATATTTACGCAAATCGATATAAAAAAGTCTTTGTTAAAGTTTGTGCCATATTTCCATGGCGTACAGCTCGAACGCAGAGCCCACAATTTTATTATACCATCCCTATTTTAGTTGAAACATACTTATCAAAGTATTCTTATGTACATCCATATCAAAAACCCTTGTAAACGTTTATTTTTAAATTTTTTATTTCCATACTTTGGGGGCCAGGCGCGAACACAGACACCATAATTTTTATGAACCACCGTTATGCCAGATCAAACATGCCCATTCCTGATCCTCGATACATCTTTTATCATTATATGTAATCAGTTTTTTTTTTTAATAGTCAACCTTACAGGAGCATATTCGTGACCACACACACACACACACACACACACACACACACACACACACACACACACACACACAACCACACACACCTACACATACATACGTTCAGCTTTATATTATAGAAGAGATATATATATATATATATATATATATTTATATATATATATATTGTCGACCCCCTAGATACGGTGGTTCTAGGATTCGCTTTCTCAATATTACGATGTGCAATACGAATTTTCAGGTCCCTAGTTACTGCATTTGCTCCGATCTTATTTGATTATACACATTGATATTTTTAATGTAATGTAATTTGTTACTATTTTTAATGCCGCCTTCTTTTATATATATATATATATATATATATATATATATATATATATATATATATATATATATATATATGTATATATATATATACATATATATATATATATATATATATATATATATATATATATATATATATTTACTTTTTTTTGTTTTCCCCGATTCCGATCCACTTACCGATTCCCTTCAAGATTTTCGATTCCGATACGATCCCGATTCTGATACCGATTCTTTTAAAATCTATAAATATTTAATTAGGTATGTGTTTTTGTTTGTATTTTTGTGAATTTGCAAATTATAAAATAATCGCTCGGGTAATTTTCACCGTCTGATACAGCCGACGTGCACCCCCAATTACCTTTAAACAAGAAAAAAAATCTCATATTATCAAATAATAAAAGAAGTTTTTCCGGTGCTGATGTATTTTTTGTTCCACGCTATTTTTGAATAGTTTTTTCCGGCAAAAATCAAGTTTTCAGATACCATTTTTGTTGTAAAATTGTTAGGTGGAAACACAGATTAGTAACATTACACCTATGCCCCTCATGTAAAATGTGGCTTTCGAAATAACTTTATTTCATTGCGGTATGAAAAATACATAAGTACGTGTTTTCTTTTTTTTTGTTTCGTAATAACACAATTATTCTTTAAACTAAATTCGTAGGGCGTGCAATAAGTAATTCCCCTGACCCACTTCCCGTTGTTTGGTCTAGCTGAAATTTTGTATGTTCAATGATTTATATCTCTACGGGTTATGTGGCAAATCACAGCTCTGAACATTTTGTGGTTTCTGTTTTACAGGTGTTTGAACTGAGTCAGGTGTGAAATGGAGCCTGTTGAATGTCGAGCAGTGATCCAGTTTTTATAGTTGAAAGGACGCACACTACAGGAGACTTTTATGAAATGAAAGGAACTGATGGTGATAATGCCCCATGATATGACCTTGTAAAACGCTGGCATCGTGAATTAAAACATGGACGGAAGTCTGTGTAAACAGCTCCCAAACGTGGTCGCCCCTCTTCTGATATTGATGAGGCATCTGTCCGTCAAGTTTAAGCTGCCATTTTGGAAGATCGGCGCATTACTATTCGCCAAATAAGCCAAGATGTCAAGAGTTGTACATGACCATTTGCATATACATAAGGTGTCTGCCAGATTGAGACCCAAGTTGCTCACACCATTCCAGAAGCGAGAACGCGTTGAGTACTCGAGGATGAATTTGGAGATGTGCCAAGAAGATGAGTCAAAGTTTTTCAGACGACTGATTACACAGGATGAAACCTGAGTCCCTCACTATAATCCAGAAGCAAAATCCCAGTCAATGCAGTGGAAGAACTTGGACTTACCACCTCCAAAGAAAGTAAGGGTGCAGCCCTCCGCTGGCAAGGTCATGCTCACAGTATTCTGCGACTAGAACGGAGTAGTAATGACAGATTTCCTGGCAAAGGGTAGCACAATTACAGGAGCCTATTATGCTTCACTTTTGAGGAAATTAAGGGAAGCTATAAAAATCAAGAGGCGGGTCAAGATCAGCAAATGGACCTTCCTCCTGCAGAAGAACGCTACGGTCCACAAGTCGCATGTCGCCAGATCAGAAGTATGGGCGTGTGGTATGAAATCCTCCCCAATCCTCCCTACTCTCCTGACCGTGCACCCTCTGACTTTCACCTCTTCCCAGCCATGAAGTTTTTTTTTCGAAAGGAAAGCGTTTCCTAGATGATGCAGTCTTGATTTCTGAAGTCACGTCGTGGTTGGAGGACCAAGCTGGGGTGTTCTACAAAAACGGTATCCAGAGCTGTATTAAACGATGGGAGAAATGCATAACTCTGGGTGGTTCGTGTGTAGAAAAACACTTATAACTGTGCAACGTTTCGTTGCTCTACGTCTCTGGGAAGTGGGTAAGGGGCATTATCTATTGCGCGCCCCTCGTAATGCTTCTGAATAAGGTTTGCTTTCTTTGATAATACACCCGTGTTTTCTTTCTCTTATTTCTGTTTCGTAATAACACAAAAATGTTCAATCTAAGTATGTTTTAAAATAAATATATGGTTTGTTTTTTCGTGTCTTGTTTCCGTGAACGAGTTTTTTAAAACAAGTTTAACCAAATAAAAAAAAAATTGTAAAATAATATGGGGGTGCGTAGTCGCTTTAAAAACAATATCTTCTTCAAAAACGGTCATAAAATCTGTTTTCAATCTATATTTATTCAATAATGCAGAATTGAAGGAGTTTTCCGGATGTGAGTTTTCTGCGTACGATTTTTTAAAGTACGAAATTTCCGAGCACCGCGAAAAATAAAACGAGTACGAGTGGTTTTATGACATAGTCTGCCAGACTTAAGGTTAGTGGTAATAAATTTGGTTAACTGACTTAAAACTTAGAATGGCGCGAAAAACGGTGGTTGCGCTAAATTTATATGTGCAACTCAACCCACTCTAAAATGGTCACATAATTTCTTTTTTATTACTTAATAAATCTCTAACGTTCACGCTTTTAAGTATTTTATCCCAAGTTTTGATTAACTCATGAGATTTTATGTCATTTGCTCTTGTGGCAAAATAAATAAATAAATAAATAAATGAAATCAACCAAGGTTATTTCAATGATGAAAACTTCAGCCAACACTAGACCAGGTCAGCGCCAGAAACATTAACATATCCCTTTCACTTTAAATGTAAACTACAAGGGGTAACGTACTGACTTTTATCACCTAAGCGCTAAAATATGTGGGAGCATTTCAAAGGGTTTACTAAGTCAATAAAAATTAGAGATCTCTTGGTTGGTTACTTGTTTGCCATACTTCACCAATAAAATAATAAAATTGGACCCAGAAATCCTGGTTACGTGTCTCTCCCTTGTTATAGATAAAAATTCTTCTGATAAAAAAAACACCTCTCTATTTGTTTTTATATAATTTCCAGGAAAAAATAAATGAGGCTCAAATTTTCCCGATTCCGATACAGATTGAAATACCCCAGAATTTCCGATTTTTCAAATTCCCGAATCCGATTTTGCTTAAAATTTTCGGCGCCTTTAACGTTGTCTTGTCTGGGTCATTTTGACGTTGGTTTGTCTATCTTAAAATTCTTCCAATCACAATTCAACTTTTCCCCCTCCCTTCTTCACACATTTTCTTTAATTCAATGTTGCCTTAACAGCCGAGCTGTATATTTGTTCTATTTCTTTTTTACGCACATTTTATATTTCTATTCATAATATTTTGGAATTATTTCCCATTTCCTTGTACCTGTTTGTGAATTGTTCTACAGGTTTCTGCATTTGGATTTCTTGTGATCATCTTCGAATTATGCGGACTCTTTGGATTATACTTGTGCGAATGAAAATTTAGTTAACTTTCTTGGATTCTGCATCTTTGCCGCTATTGGAAATGTAACCCTTCACCAGATGTTCCTTTCACGTGAAATCATTTTTTGTTCACCCAATTCCCCCTGCTTCATTTTTGCTATCAGGTAAGATCTATGACTTACCTGTAGTTTCATTTAATACTTTTGCAAGTAAAATCCGATCCCGCATTTTGAAAAAAAAAATTACCCTCTGATAAGAAGGAATGGTTTCTTCGAAACTTCCCGGATTAAGGACTATCCATTTATTTAGTGTTTCCTTTTAAAAATAAATATGTTTTTAAAATAATAAATATGTTTTTAACTCTTTTTTTCAAAGTGGTTTTAACATATTTTATTTACTACTTGTTCTCGTGTATATATATATATATATATATATATATATATATATATATATATATATATATATATATATATATATGTATATATATATGTACACAGCCACGCGGTGCTGTGGCTCAGTTTGTTAAAATGGACCATAGTCCTCAAGAAAAATTGTATTTTGTATTGTTTATTTACTTTTATTATTTTTTTTGCAATTTTTTTTATCAGTGATAGTTGTTTTTACCCCCAGCCAATTTTTTACCATGGATTTTAAGGTGAAAGTTTTTTGGATTTATTTTCAGGAAAACTTGCACTTAAAAAAAAAGAAATTTGGCAATAAACGTTTCTTTTTAAAAACAACATTTATTTTATTATAAAAAGAACAGACGAATGCTTTATATGAACACTGTAAATAGTTAGGTAAAAGTAGAGGAAAGTTTGATTTTTTTTCACGAAAATGTACAAGTATTTTTTTTTTCAACAGATGTCAAGAAAATAAACAGAAAAATACTCCCATCATTAATTAATGATGCAAAAAATAAATAAAATGGTGAATTAGTGTTTCAACATTTGAACAACACTCGGTTTGGCCCGGTGAATGGCGGTCGAACCCAAACAATAATTTGATTCAGGGGGTGGGTGTCAAATTCTTAATGAGTACCATTATTTTGAAAATAGTGTTTTGTTCAATTTTTAGAGTGGGCTATTAGCGATTGCAACCTAACAAATTTAACCAAAAATGCAAAAGTTTCGCCGATTAAATAATTTAAATAAGTGCTCAGCTTCTAATACAAATCCTAGTAAATCAACCCCCTTTTATTGGAAACACTCAAGGGAAGGGCGAAACCAAATTATTAACACTATTTTGGGGAGAGGTTCTATTTTTTCTATTTTTTCAATATTTTAAGAAGATTTGACACTCAGCTACCAGATTTTTATGGGTCGCTCGATTTCTTATATAATGTAAGTAGATCTAGATGTCTATAACTTATGATAAAACTTGCTGAGTATGCGCTGTTTTACGGGTGTTGTAAAAATGGAGCAGAAACTTAAATGTCCCTCAGTTTTAATTTTTTTTTTTTATTGTGCCCCCAAACGAATATAATCAAAAGGTTAACATTCAACAATTATACCTTATATATATATAAAACACAAAACATTAAAAAAGCAAGATTTTTAGGAACAGCTGAAATATGAATTTATAAATGATACATATTTTTTATTACAAAGATATTGCAATAAAACAACACCACATCAGTTTGAACCCAGTTATGCATCTAAAGGTTAATGTTAAAGATGTTGTTGCTTTATAACTACCACCATTGGATTCTATGACCCTGAAAATGTAGGTTTAGCAGTTAAAATCAGTGTGCCGACTTATTTAGAGGCGAAGATATTAAAAAAACGTACATTTTACAGCGGCCATTTTGTAAATTCCAATATGGCTGCCATATACACATCTGGAAAAATTTTATAACCACCGCCATTGGTTTCCCTAGCCCTGAAAATGTAGGTTTAGCAGTTAAAATCAGTTTTTCAGCTTATTTAGAAGCCGCGATATTCAAAAACGTACATCTTATGGCGGCCATTTTGTAAATCCAATATGGCCGCCATATACGCATCTGGGCAAATGCAAACATTAGTTTTCTGATTTGAATATATATATATATATATATATATATATATATATATATATATATGGCAGCTTTGTTTTCTAGATATAAATCCACTGAAAACCATCGTGTTTAGTAAATAGTTCTCAAGAGGGGAGATAACAAGTATATAGTATATATTGTTACAAACATTATTGATTACATAATTACATACTTATTTCAGTAGAATCTCATTTCAGAGTAAATTTGCAGCAAATAAAGGAATAACTAACACATGTCTATACGATTAAGTTAAAAACGTGTAGCATAGATATATTTTCTTATATATAATTTTTATATAATCTAAATGGGGGTTTTATTATGACATGATCGTTTGCCAGGCGACTGTTATTTTGTGGAGAAACGCTCTGTTTGCTGCTACTATTTCCCCAAATATCTCTATATCAATCAACAGACATATGAAACATCAACGGATCTATATGGCGTCGACGTAACTGGCTGACGAGTTTTCTTTTGGTCGATAAAGGGAGCGTTTCCATCGTCGGCAGTAAATGGCATCGGCCGTATGCTGGAATTTTACGCTTGTATACAGGTACCGAACAAAAACCTTTATAACCGTTCATAGGAGTAGTGGTTTATGGACAGAAATCAGAAGCTTTCAGTGTTAATGCTGGAGACCCTCACGGGTCCATCCTGTGTCCAACTCTCTTCCTGATCTACATCAATGATATTCCAAACCACATCCTCACATTATTCGTAGACATTTATGCTGACGACACTACCAAGTCTAGTAGCACATTAAAGACTGTAGACGACCAAGTTCTCTCTGACTCGCTCTCCTCTGATCTTGAGCACGTGGTAAAATAGGAGAAAGGGTGGCTGATTTATTTTAATGCATCTAAAACCAAGCTTCTATCTTTACATCATCAACCATCTGCCATGAATTGAAATGGATAGCTTTCGTCTTCGGGAAGCTTCATGTTTTGACAAGCTTCTAGGCTTTACCTTTACTCCTGATCAAAAATGCAACACGTATATCTAATCCATTGCGAAGGTAGTGGGATCCTTCCCTCGCTCGAGTAGATATCTAACTCCTGATGCACTTTTCTACTTATATAAAAGCCACGCACGGCCAACGATGGAGTATTGCTACCACATCTGGGCAGGCGCTGCTAGAAACAGCTTATCCTGTTCTGATAGTGTTCAAAATAGACTTTCTAGCTTAGTAGGAGTTGCTCTTTTCTCTTCCCTGCAACTCTTTCCCGCTGAAGAGACGTTGCGAGCCTGTCTCTGCTTTATCCTTATTTGCATGGCAAGTGCTCATCTGAACTTAAATCTATGGTCGCCCCCTCGCCATACTTCCACGAAAATCGTCTAACTATCAACAATTTCCCACACTCTATATCTGTGCCTAAATCTAAACGTAGATTCCATGAACAAAGCTTTTTCTTAGAACTGCACACCTGTGGCATTCTCTTCCGGTGCCTACTTCTCAGCTGACTACAATCTGATTGTCTTCAAGTCCAACGTAAATAAGTTCTTGATTAACCGTCCCCCTAAGCAATCCAATTTAGAAAATCCGCACAACTTATGTTTAATACGCTATAATCATAACGACTAATGATAAACCCTTATCCTCGAGTTGCCTCCGGGCCTTGATAAGTAGTGATTCCTGTGTTAAAAAGCACTGGTGGAGCATATTAAAATAAAGTGAATATCGACCCGCGTTTTTCGTCACATACGAGTAGACTAAACTCCTGTCCGTCTGCTTTAGACCGAGTCCAACACCTCCACACTTTTGAAACTATAAAATTATAATACAATAATATGTTTCTTCTTTGAAACAAATGGAGTGAAATAGATCAAAAGGGTGGACAAGAGACAGAGTGAGAAATATACGTTTAAACTTACATGTTTTTATGTTTTTAATTCAGCTGCCTTCATGCAAGGTTGACCTTTTAGGCACCTTGAGTCTGGGATGATTTTGACACCACTGAATTTTATAAACACCTGTCAGTCAAACCATGTTGATATATTCTTACATTTTGAAAATCACAATAGGGCTGAATGACACGCACGCGCTTCTACACATTAACAGAAATAGATGAACACAAGGTCAATTAATGTAGATACCCCCATTCCCCCAAGAGGAAGCTTCTCCGTTGTGCCACACCATTCTAAATATTAATGTTTATGGAGTAATTAAACTTAGAAATACCGATCTAGATATTAAATCGTATATATCTATATCTATATATATATATCTATATATATATATATATATATATATATATATATATATATATATATATATATACAAGAGAAGGAGTCAGAGGCTCAAAACATTTAATTGGGATCGCCTTTCCGAGAGATACCTTCAAGTCCAACGAATACGTAAGAATATTCCAGTAATTGATGATCGTCGAAACTAAATTGGGATCGTGCGCCAAGAAGAATGTTTTCTCTTCTTCATATTTAAAAAAAACAAAAACGAATGACCTTACTGACGCAACTTAGATGCATTCGAACATTATAGTCAATTCCTATCCTTTTTCTCCTCATCCCGCTAGAGAAATAAAGGGAGAAAAATGCAAGGACAATTGTGTTTAACTTCTCATTTTTGAAAAAATATATGGAATTTGTTTTAAATGTCTTCAATTATGTAAAAATACATTATTTTGCAGATGTATATATATTATCGTGATTTTTGTAGTTTTTTAAACGTCTCAAACGAAGTCTATTTCACAGCGATACGTTCAGACTGACCGACTTAGAAATTATCCACTCTTTAATGCAGCATATACGTGTCGTGAGACATAAATCGTTGACAAAACTTCGCTCGGAATTGCAGGAGTTGTACCTTTTGAGTCCTATAAGAACCAGACGAACCGGGGGCTTTAAAATAATATTATAACTTTTTATGTTCAACCTCTCACACTGCCTTACGAGATTAATCCCGAATTCGATAGGTTTATACTTATTGCTTTAAATATTGAACCTGACTCACTGAGCCAAATCTCAGAAAAGACTACAACTATCTCTACATACAATATTACAAGATTTTATAAGATGTATATATATATATATATATATATATATATGTGTGTGTGTGTGTGTGTGTGTGTCGGTATTATATATTTATATAAAATCTATCGTTATCAACAGACATGCGTTCGTAATGCAAACAATGCATTAGCTTTTATTTGATCAGGTAATGTCGCCACCACGAACTAAATCACTGAGGACTTAAGTCAGACAAGGCACACACAAGAGTTATATGAAGAAATTTAATTGCAATATAAATGGTTTATTTATAGTGTACAGTACATATAACTGAATAGTTTTTATTGTCTTAAAGACCATCAATAATTATGACAAGCACAACTGTATCCAAGGGACATTGATTTCACCTTTCTAGGAGGAATATTTCAAAAGGCATTGTTATGATACCTCGTATCATGGATTCATAACAACATTTCTTAAACCACACTTGTGATCTGCGTTCACTAGTCGTTCTCGGGTTAAACGTTTCGTTGACATCGCGAGCTGTTTTGACCTTTTCAAAATTGAACAAAGAAAATTGTGCATATTTACTTTTTCCATCTTGTATTCAACGGCCTGATATAATTGGTTTTAAACGATTATAATTTAAACAAATAGCTAGATTGAAAACAGTCTAAAAGATGATATATGAAGTAAAGGTATTATAACAAAAACTCATGTGAACTAACATAGTTTGAAATCAAAATTAAAAATTTCACAACTTTCTTGTAAACCTAACACAGTTTCTCGAACTTATTTGTTATTTTTACATGTTCGAACATGTTTTTCTTTCTATATTTGCAAACGTCTTTCTTTAAGAATTTCCGTTTCGCTTTCTAAGACAACGGTACTAAATGGTAACACATTGTCTGCATATTTCTAGTAAATCTATCTTTTCTATCGAAAGTATGTCCTTTGCGTTTCTGAGGCTTGTTTTACACTTATCAATATGTTTATTTAGTTTATTCGAAGCTTATTTACAACATTCGACATTAGATACAATTCCCACATTCCCTAGCCTCTATCACTAACCCATTTTTAGGATACGGACGGAACATTTTACTTTTTCTTATACGTTGATTTCCACATAGTCTTAGCTCAAATATCGCAAACACGTTATTTTATTAAGCCAACTCACTAGTCTGAATAGTCAATACTTCGTAAAATCATCGGTATCCGTAGTATACTTGTTTTTATTCTACAAATTACTAATATATCACGCAGCTCAAACTTCTGCATTAAATCTATACCCAGTAAATTTTCACGAGCAATCGATGTACTTCAAAAATGACATCTGCATACTGCGCTTATTTTCGTGCTGCATAACTGAACTTTGATTCCTAGTTTTTTCAGGTCGAATTATATATGTCTTTATAATATATGAACTAGGATTATATATATATATATATATATATATATATATATATATATATGTGTGTATGTGTGTGTGTGCATATATATAGGTATATGTTTATCTATAGAGGGAATAAAATTAAGAAAACATGATGAAAGTGTTTCAAATGAGTCTAGTTTGTTCATACGCTAATTTTAGATCCGTACTGGAAAGAATCAGCGAAATATACACGATTTGGCACTGGGTTACTAGCGAATTGAACTGCGACATTAAAGAAATAATTTAAAACTGAAAAACTACGCGTAACGTTTTCACTCCGTTAGCCAAGAGCATCTAGAGCGTTAAGTAATGTTTTAATTTTATTCTTTCTTTTTTATCACCATCAAGGTGGATGTCATCCAATTAATCGTGGATAACTCCACTTACCCTTGATTCTCATCTTATAAATGCTGAGTGTTTAGTAAAAAAAGCCTTAACTTCTCTTTGAGATTTTCATGACTTTAGCTTGAATTGAACCCCAATCTTCTGACCCATTAGCAGCAATAATCAATATGCCCAAATAGGTAAATTTAAATCCTTCCATTTTCCCAACTTTTTATTGACATGTTGTGTGCATGTTAACTTTGGTCGTTGTGAATTAAGAAAATGTTATACCATCCATATTTCAATCTGAAAAAGAAAACATACACACAGGCACCCATATTTCAAAATAAAAAAAAACATACACACACGCACCCAAGCGATATTACACTTACCGCTTGACTGAATAAATTTAATCATCCATAGGTTTGGTCTTGCAACATTACATTTTCTAATTATAATATAAGCATATGTAACTGAACAGTAACCATTTATAACGCTCGCTAACCTATTCAATTGTATTTTAGTTTATACAGATAAGGGAACCATATTCTTTTGACTGGAGATCCGACGAAAATCACATACTGTCAGGAATCAATTAATTTAAAGAACTTACGATAACCGATAGGTGGTACTTGGACATGCTGATTTATGTGTATTAGGCATAATCAACTTTACTAGTGCAACACGGATCTTAAATTTGCATCTTTAAATTTCGTAGTACATGTAGCTAGTTATATCGACTAGTTTCTATCAGATTCTTTAACCATTCTTTACCGTAAATAATAAGAAAACCAGTCTTGGTATTTACACGTCGTGCTTATTAAAATCTTTGATGTTTCTGAATAGGATCGCGAAAAGCAAATTGATTTTGGCATCGCTTAGTGAAAGGATTGGGACTGTTAGGATTGTGGGGTTTGGTAGCACGTTGCTCATGATAGCTAGCGATACGTGGACGATACGTGTGCAGAATACATAAAACGTCAGAGACTTATCAAATTTCAGGAAGGAATAAAGAATCTTATTATAAGATTTGATTAGACCGCGAATAACTTCAATACAAAATGTCTGAATTTAGAGAGAAACAAGTTGATGTCTATCTGACTCAGAAGGTTATGCATAGTTCAAGATATGTAATTTGAATATATATATATATATATATATGAATATATATATATATATATCCATACATACATATACATATATACACACCCGCGCATATATGTTATTTCATGTGTCCATATAAAATATGATAAAGAAATATAATATTCTATGTATCGATGCCCAGCGTTTACTGTTTGCTCAATACGTTGGTAGAGCAAAGCAGTAAATTATGAAAATAAATATCAATTAAGCTACAGATAGCTTTTTTCTCATATTATCTCCGTACAATATCGCAATGTCAAAATGCATCGAAATGTGCTATATCGTGTTTTTCTTTATATATTATGTAGAAAAATGTGCCTAAAACATGCGAATTCTATGATGCTCCCATCTGATAAATTTCTATGGAGAAGAAACTTCGAAAATTGTGTGAATTCTTATATCACACATTTTCATAACAAATAACACACACACAAGCATACACACATACAAACGCACACACACACACACACACACACACACACATATATATATATTAAGCACTTATATATTCAAAGGAATTGTCACAAATATTATGAATCATGTTTTAGTTATTTTGTTTTATTTGATTTCTACATTTGATTCAGATAAAGTATATTAAACTATCTCCTATTACAAGCTAGTAATTGTTTGTGTTGCAATAGATGATGCTTAAATATTATCAATATGTACAACGCAAGTATACTCAGAAATAGAAATTAGAGGCGTTGTTCGAAGCACGCAGAAATATGAAAAAGGCTGTTAGCTTATGGCGGGCAACATCGAATGACCCTGATGATAGGCGATTTCGTGCATTGAATATTAATATTAAAACAGAAAATGTTCAATAATAGAGATTTGTTTTGTTTCGTAATCGCTATGTAGAAAATTTATGCAGAGAGAATGTTACGCAAACAAATGGAATGTTCAGTAAAATGTCACACTTAAAACAAAAAGGTTTCCAAACAGCAGTTTTCCTATGGAATTCAAAAACGTGTGTAAGTAAAGTATTGGAAACATGCTTGAATGTAACGCGTTAAGTCATAGAAGTAAATGAAGTAATAACATATATAAGTGTAGATATATACGAGTTAGTTACAGTACAATAATCGTAACAGAAGTTCATAGTAATAGAAAAGATATCTGAACATGTGGGGCAGGTGAATCCTAAGCGATACGTCCTTTCACTTGGCGTTTGTGTAATAGTACAGTCAAGCGTGCAATCTATAAACGAGAAACATAGTCAAATAAAAGATATATGAAATATAACCGAACACTTTTGGTCGTTTCCTTAAAAGGATCTTGAGTTTCTGCTTAGCGAATTCATCAACCAAGATCCGGATGAACAGGGTATGATTCCGTTATTGGCATAATGCAAACCACCCACAGAACATGTTCTCCTCTTCCTATCTGCTAAGGAATCGTTGTTTAATGTTATGCTGCTATATGTGTGTTATATATGTATAATGTATATATGTAAGCGTTTAGGAACATTGGACGGCACGAATAAATCCTAATATATGTAGAACTTATCATATACGAAACGTACAGCACCTTACATATATTTAGAGTTTATAAACATCGTCTACGTAACGAGGTTAGCTATGAATTCCGCACACCGACCACAAAAGAAAAATGTATATCAACTAGTATATATATACGTACCAGAGCAGAAAAAAGAGGAGATAGAATCCGTCGAAAACTTGTTTGAGGGAAAACATGGCCTTTTTTATGGAAACGTAGATTTTAGTGCAGGAATGAAAATAAATATTATTAGTTTAATATCTAAAAAATGAACAGATGTGAGTGTGCTTTATTCTGTCGTCATAACTTACGACATCAATCTACCTACGTATTGAGCACCGTTGCAGTAAATGCTTAAAATGGATGCATAAGATATATCTCATAAAAGTTTATGTGGATTTAATAATTACTCATAATACTATTAATAATCATCATTATATATATATATATATATATATATATATATATATATACATACACATTTCATCAAAAGACATGATGATTTAGTTTTTTTGAAAACATACCGTTTTTCGTTGCATACGTACACATAGAGTAAATGCTGAAACCTTCTGTTCTTATTCACTGCCGTTCATTTACTTAATCTCTGTTATGTGTTTATTTATTTTTTTGTTCGTACGTTTGTCAATTTACTTCATGTGCAATCATTTTTCAGTTGGCTAGTCTCTAATTTTGTAGTCAACATTCTTTGCTGTAACTATGTATTCAACGAAAACAAACAAAATACAAACGTTTATAAAAGAAAGATGACATTATTGATAATCTTCTTCATTTTTTTACTTGCTTGTTAGTTTGACTTCCATAACGTCAAATAGATTTCTCTTCGCTTTTATTAGTACACTAATCTTATATTTGCGTTATTTTTGTACTCATTCTTCTTTCTTTTTTTTAGGTTATGGCGTCTTGAATACGCCAAGTTCCTGTTAATTAACTCTCATATTTCATGCCAAGCCACAGAAAAGTAAGACTATATATATATATATATATATATATATATATATATATATATATATATATATATATATATATGTGTGTGTGTGTGTGTGTGTGTATGTATATATATATATATATAGTCACAACCCATCAGTGCGTCTCTCTCTCTCTCTCTCTCTCTCTCTCTCTCTCTCTATATATATATATATATATATATATATATATATATATATATATATATATATATATATATATATATATATATGGGGTGTTTGTGTGTATACATATACACACATATGTACAGGGTTACACGATAAATCTACAGTAATTTCAATACGCTGTTAAGGTTTTGTAATGTGTATTATCAATCTGAAATTTTAGTTGCTGTACCATTTAGAGGTTTATGTTTCAGATTAGCAACCGAAGATATTAAAAAAAAATAGTGCCAGTGTTGAATTTAACAAAAGAATAGTTATTGCCGAATTGTTCTTCACCGGTCATAAGACGTCTGGCATTATCAGATTCGCTGGGTATGTGTCTAGGTCTGTTTGTATTGTGGTATGGAATCTAAAGTAATATAAAGAACGGCAAATGACACCCAGTCCTAGACGTGATTAAATATTAACACGATAGTTACTCCGCGGTTTAAAATCAATCGCAGTAAATAGAAGATCTGGTGAAAATCAGAATGTGGTCAAAATGACAATTTCTATTGTAGTACGCAAAGACATTGGCATGGAGTTATACAGCAAAGAACGTTGTAACATTCCTAAAACGAAATCTAATATCATTCCTAAAGAGAAAAGCCCCTTGCTACTCAACCACTGGAAACAATATGGTAATACAGTACGCATTTTTTATGGACGAGAAAAAGTTCGTGGTAGACGAAATCTCCAACCGCAGACACTAGGGGAGTTATCGTTAATGACTAATCTAATATATTCTGCCTCTGCCACGGTGTCCTGAGCTGTTACCAGCGATGAGAAAATCATGACCCTTACTTTATTGGAGGAAATCTTAAGATCAATAAGGTGGAATAAAATACTAGAAATAATTCTCTTATTCTATATTAAAAAGAACTATATGAAGAAAGTGGTGCCCATACAGGTGTTAGCCCCTACCCATGGGCCTAAAACAAAGCAGTATTCCTGGAAGAAAGAGTTAACTGCTTTTTTGCCCTCAAATATCTGGCTCTGTAGCCGATTAATTTGACCAGCGGCGACAAGTGTTTATGCCCCCATATTCTGAACGTCTCTAATGTTCCTCCTCGAAACAGTGTGCCCATCCTGAAGCCCTCCACAAAGTGATCATTCCGAGCTTTCAAGAACAATCAGGTGTCAAAGCTATAATTCTTTTAATAGCTCGCATTCAGCAAAGTCGACGCATGGAATGGAATTCTTTGTGTTTCATAACAAAATTAAATACACATAGATGGATCTTTAATGCTTCTTCTCTGTGAAGCATTCCTGATCGTACTACGAAAATTTTGTAAGTAATTATATCTAGATTATTTAATTAACTACAAAATATTACAACATATTTATAAAAATGATAGTAACATTCAAGTTTTAATTATATATGGAAATATGAATTACTTTGTTTTCGAAGTATTGTAAAAAAATTGTATAATTTTTAGATTATCTTTTACTTTCCTCCTCTTGTTTCATATGATAAAATGCTAACTATTTTCCACTTAACACAAAACAGAATAGATACCAAATTTGGCTATTCTTACACATCCTTCGTTCGCTTACGTTTACCAGCTAACGGTCCAATGTATCTTCCAGCATCATAACTCAGATTTCCTAAACTTTTCCTAAATATTACGTTAAACCATTCACCATCACTTTTTTTATTAACGTAAACAAACGGAGACAGTAGACAGCATTTCTCTCTCTTTGCATTGAGTTGTTCAACAAAGCTATTGATCATCGGTTATTTTATTCTCAGTATTTTATTTATTTTATTCTCAGTATTTTCTTTATTTTACTCTCAGCATTTCTTTATTTTATTCTCACTATTTTCTTTATTTTATTCTAATTATTTTCTTTATTCTATTCTCAGTATTTCCTGAATTTTATTTTCATTATTTTCTTTATTTTGTCCTCCGTATTTTTTTTGTTTTATTCTCAGTATTTTCTTTATTTTATTCTCAGAATTTTATTTATTTATTCTCAGTATTTTCTTTATTTTATTTTCAGTATTTTCTTTATTTTATTCTCAGTATTTTCTTTATTTTATTCTCAGTATTTCCTGACTTTTATTCTCAGTATTTCCTTAATTTAATTCTCAGAATTTCTTTATTTTATTCTCAGTATTTTCTTTATTTTATTCTCAGAATTTCTTTATTTTATTCTCAGTATTTCCTTTATTTAATTCTCAGCATTTCTTTATTTTATTCTCAGTATTTTATTTATTTTTTCTCAGTATTTTCTTTATTTTATTCTCAGAATTTTCTTTATCTTATTCTCAACATTTCTTTATTTTATTCTCAGTATTTTCTTTATTTATTCTCAGTATTTCCTGAATTTTATTTTCATTATTTTTTTTATTTTATTCTCAGTATTTTCTTTGTTTTATTCTCAGTATTTATTTTTCTCAGTTTTTTATTTATTTTATGCTCAGTATTTTATTTGGTTTATTATCAGTATTTTCTTTATTGTATTTTCAGTATTTTATTTATTTTATTCTCAGTATTTTCTTTATATTATTCTCAGTATTTTCTTTTTCATTCTCAGTATTTTCTTAATTGTATTCTCAGTATTTTCTTTATTGTATTCTCAGAATTTTTTTTTTATTCTCAGTATTTTCTTTATTTTATTCTCAGTATTTTCTTTATTGTATTCTCAGTATTTCATTTATTTTATTCTCAGTACTTTCCATATTTATTCTCAGTATTTTATTTATTGTATTCTCAGTATTTTCTTTATATATTCTCAGTATTTTCTTTATTGTATTCTCAGTATTTTCTTTATTGTATTCTCAGTATTTTCTTTATTTTATTCTCAGTATTTTCTTTATTGTATTCTAAGCATTTTCTTTATTGTATTCTCAGTATTTTCTTTATTTTATTCTCAGTATTTTATTTATTTTATTCTCAGTATTTACTTTATTTATTCTCAGTATTTTCTTTATCTTATTCTTAGTATTTTCTTTATTTTATTCTCAGTATTTTATTTATTTTATTCTCAGTATATTTTCTCAGTATTTTCTTTATTTTATTCTCAGTATTTTCTTTATTTTATTCTCAGTATTTTATTTATTTTATTCTCAGTATTTACTTTATTGATTCTCAGTATTTTCTTTATTTTATTCCCAGTATTTTCTTTATTTTATTCTAATTATTTTCTTTATTTTATTCTCAGTATTTTCTTTATTGTATTCTCAGTATTTTCTTTATTTTATTCTCAGTATTTTATTTATTTTATTCTCAGTATTTTCTTTATTTTATTCTCAGTATTTTCTTTATTGTATTCTCAGTATTTTATTTATTGTATTCTCAGTATTTTATTTATTTTATTCTCAGTATTTTTTTCTCATTATTTCTTTATTTTACTTTCACTATTTTCTTTATTTTATTCTCAGTATTTTCTTATTTTCTTCTCAGTATTTTGTTTATTTTTTTCTCAGTATTTTCTTTATTTATTCTCAGTATTTTCTTATTTTATTCTCAGTATTTTCTTTATTTTATTCTCAGTATTTTCTTATTTTATTCTCAGTATTTTATTTATTTTTTTATCTATATTTTCTTTATTTTATTTTCAGTATTTTCTTTATTTTATTCTCAGTATTTTCTTATTTTATTCTCAGTATTTTATCTATTTATTCTCAGTATTTTCTTTATTTTATTCTCAGTATTTTCTTTATTTTATTCTCAGTATTTAATTTATGTTATTCTCAGTATTTTGTTTATTTTATTCTCAGTATTTTATTTTTTTTATTCTCAGTATTTTCTTTATTTTATTCTCAGTATTTTCTTTATTTATTCTCAGTATTTTCTTTATTTTATTCTCAGTATTTTCTTTATTTTATTCTCAGTATTTTATTTATTGTATTCTCAGTATTTTTTATTCTCAGTATTTTCTTTATTTTATTCTCAGTATTTTCTTTATTTTATTCTCAGTATTTTCTTATTTTATTCTCAGTATTTTCTTTATTTTATTCTCAGTATTTTCTTTATTTATTCTCAGTATTTTCTTTAGTTTATTCTCAGTATTTTCTTTATTTTATTCTCAGTAGTTCTTTATTTTATTCTCAGTATTTTCTTTATTTTATTCTCAATATTTTCTTTATTTTATTCTCAGTATTTTCTTATTTTATTCTCAGAATTTTCTTTATTTTATTCCCAGTATTTTCTTTATTTTATTCTCAGTATCTTCGTTATTTTATTCTCAGTATTTTATTGATTTCTTTCTCAGTACTTTCTGTATTTAGTTCTCAGAATTTTCATTGTTTTGTTTTCAGTATTTTCTGTATTTTATTCTCAGTATTTTCTTTATTTTTTCCTCAGTATTTTCTTTATTTTATTTTCAGTATTCTTGTTTATTAATTCTCAGTATTTTAGTTATTTTATTCTCAGTATTTTATTTATTTTTTCTTAGTTTTGTTTTTTTGTATTCTAACTATTTTCGTTAATTTATTCTAAGTATTTACGTTTTTTTATTCTCAGTATTTTCTTTATTTTATGTCCAGTATATTCTTTATTTTATTCTTAGTATTTTTTTTGTTATACTCTCAGTAGTTTATTTATTTAATTCTCATTACTTTATTTATTTTATTCTAAGTATTTTATTTATTTATTCTCAGTATTTTATTTATTTTATTCTCAGTAATTGTTTTATTTTATTCTCAGTATTGTCTTTTTTTATCTCAGTATTTTATTTATTTTACTCTCAGTATTTTATTTATTTTATTCTCAGTAGTTTCTTTTTTATTCTCAGTATTTTATCTATTTGTTCTCAGTGTTTTCTTTATTTCATTCTCAGTATTTTATTTTTTTATTCTCAGTAGTTTATTTATTTTATTCTCAGTATTTTTATTATTTTATTCTGAGTATTTTATTTGTTTTTTTCTCAGTATTTTCTTTATTTTATTCTCAGTATTATCTTTATTTTTTTCTAAGTATTTTTAGTATTTTTTCTCAGTATTTTCGTTATTTTATTCTCAGTATTTTTTTTTTTATTCTCAGTATTTTCTTTATTTTATTTTCAGTATTTTCTTGTTTTTATTCTCAGTATTTTTTTATTTATTTCTCAGTATTTCCTGACTTTTATTCTCAGTATTTCCTTCATTTAATTCTCAGAATTTCTTTATTTTATTCTCAGTATTTTCTTTATTTTATTCTAAGAACTTCTTTATTTTATTCTCAGTATTTGCTTTATTTTATTCTCAGTATTTTCTTTATTTTATTCTTAGTATTTCCTGAATGTTATTCTCAGTATTTCCTTTATGTAATTCTCAGCATTTCTTTATTTTATTCTCAGTATTTTATTTATTTTTTCTCAGTATTTTCTTTATTTTATTCTCAGCATTTTCTTTATTTATTCTCAGTATGTCCTGAATTTTATTGTCATTATTTTTTTTTATTTTATTCTCAGTATTTTCTTTGTTTTATTCTCAGTATTTATTTTTCTCAGTATTTCATTTATTTTATGCTCAGTATTTTATTTGGTTTATTCTCAGTATTTTCTTTATTGTATTTTCAGTATTTTATTTATTTTATTCTCAGTATTTTCTTTATATTATTCTCAGTATTTTCTTTATTTTATTCTCAGTATTTTCTTTATTGTATTCTCAGTATTTTCTTTATTGTATTCTCAGAATTTTCTTTTTTTTATTCTCAGTATTTTCTTTATTTTATTCTCAGTATTTTCTTTATTGTATTCTCAGTATTTCATTTATTTTATTCTCAGTACTTTCCATATTTATTCTCAGTATTTTATTTATTGTATTCTCAGTATTTTCTTTATTTATTCTCAGTGTTTTCTTTATTGTATTCTCAGTATTTTCTTTATTGTATTCTCAGTATTTTCTTTATTTTATTCTCAGTATTTTCTTTATTGTATTCTCAGCATTTTCTTTATTGTATTCTCATTATTTTCTTTATTTTATTCTCAGTATTTTATTTATTTTATTCTCAGTATTTACTTTATTTATTCTCAGTATTTTCTTTATTTCATTCTTAGTATTTTATTTATTTTATTCTCAGTATTTTATTTATTTTATTCTGAGTATTTTTTTTTCTCAGTATTTTCTTTATTTTTTCTTAGTATTTTCTTTATTTTATTCTCAGTATTTTATTTATTTTATTCTCAGTATTTACTTTATTTATTCTCAGTATTTTCTTTATTTTATTCCCAGTATTTTCTTTATTTTATTCTCATTATTTTATTTATTTTATTCTCAGTATTTTCTTTATTGTATTCTCAATAGTTTATTTATTTTATTCTCAGTATTTTATTTATTTTATTCTCAGTATTTTCTTTATTGTATTCTCAGTATTTTCTTTATTGTATTCTCAGTATTTTATTTATTGTATTCTCAGTATTTTATTTTTTTTATTCTCAGTATTTTTTTTTATTCTCATTATTTCTTTATTTTATTTTCAGTATTTTCTTTATTTTATTCTCAGTATTTTCTTATTTTATTCTCAGTATTTTCTTTATTTTATTCTCAGTATTTTCTTTATTTATTCTCAGTATTTTCTTATTTTATTCTCAGTATTTTCTTTATGTTATTCTCAGTATTTTCTTATTTTATTCTCAGAATTTTTTTATTTTATTATCTATATTTTCTTTATTTTATTCTCAGTATTTTCTTTATTTTATTCTCAGAATTTTCTTATTTTATTCTCAGTATTTTATCTATTTATTCTCAGTATTTTGTTTATTTTATTCTAGGTATTTACTTTATTTTATTCGCAGTATTTTATTTATTGTATTCTCAGTATTTTATTTATGTTATTCTCAGTACTTTGTTTATTTTATTCTCAGTATTTTCGTTATGTTATTCTCAGTATTTTATTTATTTTATTCTCAGTATTTTCTTTATTGTATTCTCAGTATTTTCTTTATTGTATTCTCCGTATTTTCTTTATTTTATTCTCAGTATTTTCTTTATTGTATTCTCAGCATTTTCTTTATTGTATTCTCATTATTTTCTTTATGTTATTCTCAGTATTTTATTTATTTTATTCTCAGTATTTACTTTATTTATTCTCAGTATTTTCTTTATTTCATTCTTAGTATTGTCTTTATTTTATTCTCAGTATTTTATTTATTTTATTCTGAGTATTTTTTTTCTCAGTATTTTCTTTATTTTATTCTCAGTATGTTCTTTGTTTTATTCTCAGTATTTTATTTATTTTATTCTCAGTATTTACTTTATTTAGTCTCAGTATTTTCTTTATTTTATTCTCAGTATTTTATTGATTTCTTTCTCAGTACTTTCTGTATTTAATTCTCAGAATTTTCATTGTTTTGTTTTCAGTATTTTCTGTATTTTATTCTCAGTATTTTCTTTATTGTATTCTCAGTATTATCTTTATTGTATTCTCAGTATTTTATTTATTGTATTCTCAGTATTTTATTTATTTTATTCTCAGTATTTTTTTTTATTCTCATTATTTCTTTATTTTATTTTCAGTATTTTCTTTATTTTATTCTCAGTATTTTCTTATTTTATTCTCAGTATTTTTTTATTTTATTATCTATATTTTCTTTATTTTATTCTCAGTAATTTCTTTATTTTATTCTCAGTGTTTTCTTATTTTATTCTCAGTATTTTCTTTATTTTATTCTCAGTATTTTCTTTATTGTATTCTCCGTATTTTCTTTATTTTATTCTCAGTATTTTCTTTATTGTATTCTCAGCATTTTCTTTATTGTATTCTCATTATTTTCTTTATGTTATTCTCAGTATTTTATTTATTTCATTCTCAGTATTTTCTTTATTGTATTCTCAGCATTTTATTTATTTTATTCTCAGTAATTTCTTTATTTTATTCTCAGTATTTTCTTTAGTGTATTCTAAGTATTTTCTTTATTGTATTCTCAGTATTTTATTTATTTTATTCTTAGTATTTTATTTATTTTATTCTCAGTGTGTTTTATTCTCAGTATTTTTTTATTTTATTCTCAGTATTTTCTTTATTTTATTCTCAGTATTTTCTTATTTTATTCTCAGAATTTTCTTTATTTTATTCTCAGTATTTTCTTTATTTATTCTCAGTATTTTCATTAGTTTATTCTCCGTATTTTCTTGCTTTTATTCTCAGTATTTTCTTTATTTTTTTCTCAGTATTTTCTTTATTCTATTCTCAATATTTTCTTTATTTTATTCTCAGTATTTTCTTTATTTTATTCCCAGTATTTTCTTTATTTTATTCTCAGTATCTTCGTTATTTTATTCTCAGTATTTTATTTATTTCTTTCTCAGTAATTTCTTGATTTTATTCTCAGTATTTTCTTTATTTTAATCTAAGTATATTCTTTATTTTATTCTCAGTATTTTCTGTATTTAGTTCTCAGAATTTTCATTGTTTTGTTCTCAGTATTTTCTGTATTTTATTCTCAGTATTTTCTTTATTTTTTCCTCAGTATTTTCTTTATTTTATTTTCAGTATTCTTGTTGATTAATTCTAAGTATTTTGGTTTTTTTATTCTCAGTTTTTTTTTTATTTTTTCTTAGTTTTGTCTTTATTGTATTCTAACTATTTTCGTTAATTTATTCTCCGTATTTACGTTTTTTTATTCTCAGTATTTTCTTTATTTTATGCTCAGTATATTCTTTATTTTATTCTTAGTATTTTTTTATTATACTCTCAGTAGGTTATTTATTAAATTCTCATTATTTCATTTATTTTATTCTAAGTATTTTAATTATTTATTCTCAGTATTTTACTTATTTTATTCTCAGTATTTGTTTTATTTTATTCTCAGTATTTTCTTTTTTTATTCTCAGTATTTTATTTATTTTACTCTCAGTATTTTATTTATTTTATTCTCAGTATTTTCTTTTTTTGTTCTCAGTATGTTCTTTTTTTATTCTCAGTATTTTATTTATTTTACTCTCAGTATTTTTTTTATTTTATTCTCAGTAGTTTCTTTTTTATTCTCAGTATTTTATCTATTTATTCTCAGCATTTTCTTTATTTCATTCTCAGTATTTTTTTTTTGTTTTCAGTAGTTTTTTTATTTTATTCTCAGTATTTTTGTTGTTTTATTCTGAGTATTTTATATGTTTTATTCTCAATATTTTCTTTATTTTATTCTCAGTATTATCTTTATTTTATCCTCAGTATTTTATTTATTTGACTCTCAGTATTTTCTTTATTTTATTCTCAGTATTTTATTTATTTTACTCTCAGTATTTTCTTTATTTTATTCTCAGTCGTTTATTTCTTTTATTCTCAGTATTTTTTTTATTTTATTCTCAGTATTTTTATTTTTTTATTCTCAGTATTTTCTTTTTTTTATTCTCTGTATTCTATTCATTTTATTCTCAGTATTTATGTTATTTTATTCTCAGTATTTTATTTATTTCATTATCAGTATTTTCTTTATTTTATTCTCTGTATTCTATTTATTTTATTCTCAGTAATATTTTTATTTTATTCTCAGTATTTTCTTTATTTTATTCTCTGTATTCTATTTATTTGATTCTCAGTATTTGTATTTTTTTATTCTCAGGTTTTTCTTTATTTTATTCTCTATTTTCTAATCATTTTATTCCCAGTATTTTTTTTATTGTATTCTAAGTATTTTATTTATTTCATTATCAGTATTTTCTTTATTTTATTCTCAGTATTTTATTTATTTCATTATCAGTATTTTTTTTATTTTATTCTCAGTATTTTCTTTATTTTATTCTCAGTATTTTATTTATTTTTTTCTTCTTATTTTCTTTATTTTATTCTCAGTATTTTCTTTATTTTATTCTCAGTATTTTTTTATTCTCAGTATTTTCACATTTTATTCTCAGTATTTTCTTTATTTTATTCTCAGTACTTTATTTCTTTTATTATCAGTATTTTCTTTATTTTATTCTCAGTATTTTGTTTATTTTATTCTCAGTATTTTATTTATTTTATTCTCAGTATTTTCTTGTTTATTCTCAGTATTTTCTTTATTTTATTATTAGTATTTTATTTGTTTTGTTCTCAGTATTTTTTTATTCTCAGTATTTTTTTATTCTCAGCATTTTCTTATTTGATTCTAAGTATTTACTTTATTTTATTCTCAGTATTTTCTTTATTTTATGCTAAGTATTTTCTTTGCTTTAGACTCAGTACTTTCTTTGTTTTATTCTCAGTATTTTATTTTTTTATTCTCAGTATTTTTTTGTTTTGTTCTCAGTATTGTATTGTTTTATTCTCAGTATTTTCTTTGTTTTATTCTCAGTATTTTATTATTTATTCTCAGTATTTTTTTATCTTATTCTCAGTATTTTATTTATTGTATTCTCAGTATTTTCTTTATTGTATTCTTAGTATTTTATTTATTTTATTCTCAGTATTTTATTTATTTTATTCTCAGTATTTTTTTTATTCTCAGTATTTTCTTGATTTTATTCTCAGTATTTTCTTTATTTTATTCTCAGTGTTTTATTTATGTTATTCTCAGTATTGACTTTATTTATTCTCAGTAATTTCATTATTTTATTCTCAGTAATTTTTTAATTTTATTCTCTTATTTTATTTATTTTATTCTAAGTATTTTCTTTATAGTATTCTCAGTATTTTGTTTATTTTATTCTCAGTATTTTCTTTATTTTATTCTCAGTATGTTTTTATTGTATTCTCAATATTTTCTATATTGTATTCTCGGTATGTTGTTTATTTTATTCTCATTACTTTATTGATTTTCTTCTCAGTATGTATTTTATTCTCAGTATTTTCTTATTTTATTCTCAGTATTTTCTTTATTTTATTCTCAGTATTTTCTTATTTTATTCTCAGTATTTTCTTTATTTTATTCTCAGTATTTTCTTTTTTTTATTCTCAGTATTTTCTTATTTTATTCTCAGTATTTTCTTTATTTTATTCTCAGTATTTTCTTTATTTTATTCTCAGTATTATCTTTATTTTATCCTCAGTATTTTATTTATTTCACTCTCAGTATTTTATTTATTTTTTTCTCAGTATTTTCTTTATTTTATTCTCAGTATTTTGTTTATTTTATTCTCAGTATTTTCTTTATTATATTCTCAGTCTTTTATTTCTTTTATTCTCAGTATTTTTTTTATTTTATTCTCAGTATTTTTATTTTTTTATTCTCAGTATTTTCTTTTTTGTATTCTCTGTATTCTATTCATTTTATTCTAAGTATTTATGTTATTTTATTCTCAGTATTTTATTTATTTCATTATCAGTATTTTCTTTATTTTATTCTATGTATTCTGTTTATTTTATTCTCAGTAATATTTTTATTTTATTCTCAGTATTTTCTTTATTTTATTCTCTGTATTCTATTTATTTGATTCTCAGTATTTATATTATTATATTCTCAGTGTTTTCTTTATTTTATTCTGTATTTTCTATACATTTTTTTCTCAGTATTTTATTTATTGTATTCTAAGTATTTTATTTATTACATTATCAGTATTTTCTTTATTTTATTCTCAGTATTTTTTTTTATTTTATTCTTCGTATTTTCTTTATTTTATTCTCAGCATTTTCTTTGTTTTATTCTCAGTATTTTTGTATTCTCAGTATTTTCTTTTTTCTATTCTCAGTATTTTCTTTATTTTATTCTCAGTACTTTATTTATTTTATTCTCATTATTTTCTTTATTTTATTCTCAGTATTTTATTTGTTTTATTCTCAGTATTTTATTTATTTTATTCTCAGTATTTTCTTTTTTATTCTTAGTATTTTCTTTATTTTATTCTCAGTATCTTATTTGTTTTGTTCTCAGTATTTTTTCATTCTCAGTATTTTTTTTATTCTCAGCATTTTCTTATTTTATTCTCAGTATTTTCTTTATTTTATTCTCAGTATTTTCTTTATTTTATGCTAAGTTTTTTTTTATTCTCAGTAATTTCCTGTTTTTATTCTCAGTATTTTATTTTATTATTCTCAGTATTTTTTTGTTTTGTTCTCAGTATTGTATTCTTTTATTCTCAGTATTGTCTTTGTTTTATTCTCAGTATTTTTTTTTTATTCTCAGTATTTTCTTTATTTTATTCTCAGTATTTTATTTATTGTATTCTCAGTATTTTCTTTATTCTATTCTCAGTATTTTATTTTTTATTCTCAGTATTTTATTTATTTTATTCTCAGTATTTACTTTATTTATTCTGAGTAATGTATTTATTTTATTCTCAGTAATTATTTAATATTATTCTCATTATTTTATTTATTTTATTCTTAGTATTTTCTTTATAGTATTCTCAGTATTTTGTTTATTTTATTCTCAGTATTTTCTTTATTTTATTCTCAGTATTTTTTTATTGTATTCTCAATATTTTCTATATTGTATTCTCAGTAGTTTGTTTATTTTATTCTCAGTATTTTCTTATTTTATTCTCAGTATTTTCTTTATTTTATTCTCAGTATTTTCTTTATTTTATTCTCAGTATTTTATTTATTTTATTCTCAGTATTTACTTTATTTATTCTCAGTAATTTCTTTATTTTAATCTCAGTAATTTTTTAATATTATTCTCATTATTTTATTTATTTTATTCTTAGTAATTTCTTTATTGTATTCTCAGTATTTTGTTTATTTTATTCTCAGTATTTTCTTTATTTTATTCTCAGTATTTTTTTATTGTATTCTCAATATTTTCTATATTGTATTCACAGTATTTTATTTATTTTATTCTCAGTATTTTATTTATTTTCTTCTCAGTATTTATTTTATTCTCAGTATTTAATTTATGTTATTCTCAGTATTTTGTTTATTTTATTCTCAGTATTTTCTTTATGTTATTCTCAGTATTTTCTTGATTTTATTCTCAGTATTTTCTTTATTTTATTCACAGTATCTTCGTAATTTTTTTCTCAGTACATTTTTATTTTATTCTCAGTATTTTATTTATTCCTTTCTCAGTAATTTCTTGATTTTATTCTCAGTATTTTCTTTATTTTAATCTAAGTATTTTCTTTATTTTATTCTCAGTATTTTTTGTATTCAATGCTCAGAATCTTCATTGTTTTGTTCTCAGTATTTTCTGTATTTTATTGTCAGTATTTTCTTTATTTTATTCTCAGTAATTTCTTTATTTTATTCTCAGTATTTTTGTTTATTTAGTCTCAGTATTTTGGTTATTTTTTTCTCAGTATTTTATATATTTTATTCTAAGTATTGTCTTTATTGTATTCTAAGTATTTTCGTTTATTCATTCTAAGTATTTTCGTTTTTTTATTCTCAGTATTTTCTTTATTTTATGCTAAGTATATTCTTTATTTTATTCTTAGTATGTTATTTATTATACTCTCAGTAGTTTATTTATTTAATTCTCATTATTTTATTTGTTTTATTCTAAGTATTTTATTTATTTATTCTCAGTATTTTGTTTATTTTATTCTCAGTATTTTTTTATTTTATTCTCAGTATTTTCTTTGTTTATTCTCAGTATTTTATTTATTTTACTCTCAGTATTTTATTTATTTTATTCTCAGTAGTTTCTTTATTATATTCTCAGTATTTTCTTTTTTTATTCTAAGTATTTTCTTTATTTTCTTTTCAGAATTGTCTTTATTTTATTCTCAGTATTTCTTAATTTTATTCTCAGTAATTTCTTTATTTTATTCTCAGTATTTTCTTTATTTTATTCTCAGTATTTTATTTATTTCGGTCTCAGTAATTTCTTGATTTTATTCTCAGTATTTTTGTTTATTTTAATCTAAGTATTTTCTTGATTTTATTCTCAGTATTTTCTGTATTTTATTCTTTGTATTTTTTTAATTTTATTCTCAGTATTTTTGTTTATTTATTTTCAGTATTTTGGTTATGTTTTTACCAGTATTATATTTATTTTATTCTAAGTATTTTCTTTATTGTATTCTAAGTATTTTCGTTAATTTATTCTAAGAATTTTCGTTTTTTTGTTTCTCAGTATTTTCTTTATTTTATGCTCAGTATATTCTTTATTATATTCTTCGTATTTTATTTATTTTACTCTCAGTAGTTTATTTATTTAATTCTCATTATTTTATTTATTTTATTCGAAGTATTTTATTTTTTTATCTCAGTATTTTATTTATTTTATTCTCAGTATTTTTTTTATTATATTCTCAGTATTTTCTTTGTTTATTCTCAGTATTTTATTTATTTTACTCTCAGTATTTTATTTATTTTATTCTCAGTATTTTTTTTTATTCTCAGCATTTTTATTATTTTATTCTCAGTATTTTCTTTATGTTATTCTCAGTATTTTCTTTTTATTCTCAGTTTTTTTATTTTATTCTCAGTATTCCTTTTTTTTATTCTCAGTTTTATTTAGTTTTTTCTCAGTATATTAATTATTATATTCTCTGTATTTTCATTATTTTTTTCTGAGTATGTTCGGTTATTTTAGTCTCAGTATTTTGTTTAGTTTATTCTTAGAATTTTATTTATTTTACTCTCAGTATTGTATGTATTTCATTCAAAGTAATTTCTTTATATTATTCTCAGTGATTTCTTTATTTTATTCTCAGTATTTTCTTTAATTTTTTACAAGTATTTTTATTATTTATTTCTCAGTAATTTCTTTATTTTATTCTAAGTATTTTCTATTGTTAATTCTCAGAATTTTTCTTTATGTTTCCTCAGTATTTTCTTTATTTTATTCACAGTATTTTATTTATTTTATTCTCAGTATTTTCTTTATTTTATTCTCAGTATTTCATTTTTAGTCTCAGTATTGTCTTTGTTTTATTCTCAGTATTTTTTTATTCTCAGTATTTTCTTTATTTTATTCTCAGTATTTTATTTTTTTATTCTCAGTATTTTTTTATTTTATTCTCAGTATTGTAGTTTTTTATTCTCAGTATTTTCTTTGTTTTATTCTCAGTATTTTGCTTTATTTTATTCTCAGTATTTGCTTTGTTTTATTCTCAGTATTTTATTTTTTTATTCTCAGTATTTTCTGTATTTTATTCTCAGAATTTTCTTTATTTTATTCTCAGTATTTTCTTTTTTTTATTCTCAGTATTTTCTTTATGTTATTCTCAGTATTTTCTTTATTTTATTCTCAGTCTTTTATTTCTTTTATTCTCAGTATTTTTTATTTTATTCTCAGTATTTTTATTTTTTTATTCTCAGTATTTTCTTTATTTTTTTCTCTGTATTCTATTAATTTTATTCTCAGTATTTATGTTATTTTATTCTCAGTATGTTATTTATTTCATTATCAGTATTTTCTTTTTTTTATTCTCTGTATTCTATTTATTGTATTCTCAGTAATATTATTATTTTATTCTCAGTATTTTCTTTATTTTATTCTCAGTATCTTCGTTATTTTATTCTCAGTATATTTTTATTTTATTCTCAGTATTTTATTTATCTCTGTCTCAGTATTGTCTTTATTTTATTCTCAGTATTTTATTTATTGTATTCTCAGTATTTTATTTATTTTATTCTCAGTATTTTCTGTATTTATGTCTCAGAATTTTCATTGTTTTGTTCTCAGTATTTTCTGTATTTTATTCTCAGTATTTTCTTTATTTTATTCTCAGTATTTTCTTTATTTTATTCTCAGTATTTGTTTTTATTTATTTTCAGTATTTTGGTTATTTTTTACCAGTATTTTATTTATTTTATTCTCAGTATTTTCTTTATTGTATTCTAAGTATTTTCCTTAATGTATTCTAAGAATCTCGTTTTTTTATTCTCAGTATTTTCTTTATTTTATGCTCAGTAGATTATTTTATTCTTAGTATTTTATTTATTATACTCTCAGTAGTTTATTTATTTAATTCTCATTATTTTATTTATTTTATTCTAAGTATTTTATTTATTTATTCTCAGTATTTTATTTATTTTATTCTCAGTATTTTTTTATTTTATTCTCTGTATTTTCTTTGTTTATTCTTAGTATTTTATTTATTTTACTCTAAGTATTTTCTTTATTTTATTCTCAGAAGTTTCTTTTTTATTCTCAGTATTTTTATTATTTTATTCTAAGTATTTTCTTTATTTTATTCTCTGTATTATCTTTTTATTCTCAGTTTTTTTTGTTTTATTCTCACTATTTCTTTTGTTTTCTCAGTTTTATTTAGTTTATTCTCAGTATATTAATTATTATATTCTCAGTATTTTCATTTTTTTGTGTCTGAGTATGTGCGGTTATTTTATTCTCACTATTTTATTTAGTTTATTCTTAGAATTTTATTTATTTTACTCTCAGTATTTTATGTATTTTATTCCAAGTAATTTCTTTCTATTATTCTCAGTATTTTCTTTATTTTATTCTCAGTATTTTCTTTAATGTTTTACAAGTATTTTTATTATTTATTTCTCAGTAATTTCTTTGTTTTATTCTAAGTATTTTCTGTATTTAATTCTCAGAATTTTTCTTTATGTTTTCTCAGTATTTTCTTTTTTTTATTCACAGTATTTTATTTATTTTATTCTCAGTATTTTCTTTATTTTATTCTCAGTATTTAATTTTTATACTCAGTATTTTCTTTGTTTTATTCTCAGTATTTTTGTTTATTCTCAGTATTTTCTTTATTTTATTCTCAGTATTTTTTTTTATTCTCAGTATTTATTTTATTTTATTCTCAATATTTTAGTTTTTTTATTCTCAGTATTTTCTTTGTTTTATTCTCAGTTTTTTTTTTATTCTCAGTATTTGCTTTGTTTTATTCTCAGTATTTTAGTTTTTTATTCTCAGTATTTTCTTTGTTTTGTTCTCAGTATTTTAGTTTTTTATTCTCAGTATATTCTTTGTTTTATTCTCAGTATTTTATTTTTTATTCTCAGTATTTGCTTTGTTTTATTCTCAGTATTTTATTCTTTATTCTCAGTATTTTCTTTATTTTATGCTAAGTATTTTCTTTTTTTATTCTCAGTATTTTCTGTATGTTATTCTCAGTATTTTCTTTTTTTTAGTATAAGTATTTTCTTTTTTATTCTAAGTATTTTTTTTTATTTTGTTCTCAGTATTTTCTTTATTTTATTCTAAGTATTTTATTTATTTTATTCTGAGTATTTTCGTAGTTTTATACTAAGTATATTCTTTTTTTATTCTCAGTATTTTCTTTGTTTTATTCTCAGTAATTTTTTATTCTCAGTATTTTCTTTGTTTTATTCTAAGTATGTTCTTTTTTTTCTAAGTATTTTCTTTATTTTATTCACAGTATTTTCTTTATTTTATTCTCAGTATTTTCTTTTTTTATTCTCAGTATTTTCTTTATTTTATTCTCAGTATTTTTTTTTTTCATTCTTAGTATTTTCTTTTTTTATTCTAAGTATTTTCTTTATTTTATTCTCAATATTTTCTTTATTTTATTCTCAGTATTTTTTTTTATTCTCAGTTTTTTTTGTTTTATTCTCAATATTTTTTTTTATTCTCAGTATTTTCTTTATTTTATTCTAAGTATTTTTTTTTATTCTCAGTATTTTCTTTGTTTTATTCTCAGTATTTTATTTTTTATTCTCAGTATTTTATTTGTTTTATTCTCAGTATTTTATTTTTTTATTCTCAGTATTTTTATTTATTTTATTCTAAAAAATTTTGTTTTTTTATTCTCAGTATTTTCTTTGTTTTATTCTCAGTATTTTATTTTTTTATTCTCAGTATTTTTTTGTTTTGTTCTCAGTATTGTATTTTTTTATTCTCAGTATTTTTTTGTTTTATTCTCAGTATTTTCTTTTTTATTCTCAGTATTTTCTTTGTTGTATTCTCAGTATTTTATGTTTTTATTCTCAGTATTTTCTTTATTTTATTCTCAGTATTTTCTTTGTTGTAATCTCAGTATTTTCTTTATTGTATTCTCAGTTTTTTTTTATTTTATTCTCAGTATTTTCTTGATTATATTCTCAGTATTTTATTTTTTTATTCTCAGTATTTTTCTTTATTTTGTTCTAAGAATTTTGTTTTTTTATTCTCAGTATTTTCTTTAATTTATTCTCAGTATTTTCTTTATTGTATTCTCAGTATTTTATTTATTTATTCTCAGTATTTTCTATATTTTATTCTCAGTATTTTATTTATTTTATTCTCAGTATTTACTTTATTTATTCTCAGTATTTTCTTTATTTTATTCTCAGTATTTTCTTTATTTTATTCTCAGTATTTTATTTATTTTATTCTCAGTATTTTCTTTATTGTATTCTCAGTATTTTATTTTTTTTTCATTCTCAGTATTTTTTTTATTGTATTCTCAGTATTTTATTTATTTTATTCTCAGTATTTTTATTATTTTATTCTCAGTATTTTTCTTTTTATTCTTAGTATTTTTTTTTCTCAGTATTTTTTTTATTTTATTCTCAGTGTTTTCTTTGTTTATTCTCAGTATTTTCTTTATTTATTCTCAGTATTTTCTTATTTTATTCTCAGTATTTTCTTTATTTTTATTCTAAGTATATTCGTTTTTTGTTTCTCAGTATTTTCTTTATTTAATTCTCAGTATTGTCTTTATTTTATTTTCAGTATTTTATTTATTTTATTCTCAGTATTTTCCTGTTTCATCTCAGTATTTATTTATTTTATTCTCAGTATTTTTTTTATTTTATTCTCAGTATTTTCTTATTTTATTCTAAGTATTTTCTTTATTTATTCCCAGTATGTTCTTTATTTTATTTTCAGTATATTCTTTATTTTATTCTCAGTATTGTATTTATTGTAGTCTCAGTATTTTATTTATTTTTTCTCAGTATTTTCTTTATTTTATTCTCAGTATTTTTTAATTTTATTCTCAGTATTTTCTTTATTTTATTCTCAGTATTTTCTGTATTTCTTTCTCAGTATTGTCTTTATTTTATTCTCAGTATTTTATTTATTGTATTCTCAGTATTTTATTTATTTTATTCTCAGTATTTTCTTTATTTTATTCTCAGCATTTTTTATTGTATTCTCAATATTTGCTTTGTTGTATTCTCAGTATTTTATTTATTTTATTCTCAGTATTTTATTTATTTTATTCTGAGTATTTTTTTTTCTCAGTATTTTCTTTATTTTTTCTTAGTATTTTCTTTATTTTATTCTCAGTATTTTATTTATTTTATTCTCAGTATTTACTTTATTTATTCTCAGTATTTTCTTTATTTTATTCCCAGTATTTTCTTTATTTTATTCTCATTATTTTATTTATTTTATTCTCAGTATTTTCTTTATTGTATTCTCAATAGTTTATTTATTTTATTCTCAGTATTTTATTTATTTTATTCTCAGTATTTTCTTTATTGTATTCTCAGTATTTTCTTTATTGTATTCTCAGTATTTTATTTATTGTATTCTCAGTATTTTATTTTTTTTATTCTCAGTATTTTTTTTTATTCTCATTATTTCTTTATTTTATTTTCAGTATTTTCTTTATTTTATTCTCAGTATTTTCTTATTTTATTCTCAGTATTTTCTTTATTTTATTCTCAGTATTTTCTTTATTTATTCTCAGTATTTTCTTATTTTATTCTCAGTATTTTCTTTATGTTATTCTCAGTATTTTCTTATTTTATTCTCAGAATTTTTTTATTTTATTATCTATATTTTCTTTATTTTATTCTCAGTATTTTCTTTATTTTATTCTCAGAATTTTCTTATTTTATTCTCAGTATTTTATCTATTTATTCTCAGTATTTTGTTTATTTTATTCTAGGTATTTACTTTATTTTATTCGCAGTATTTTATTTATTGTATTCTCAGTATTTTATTTATGTTATTCTCAGTACTTTGTTTATTTTATTCTCAGTATTTTCGTTATGTTATTCTCAGTATTTTATTTATTTTATTCTCAGTATTTTCTTTATTGTATTCTCAGTATTTTCTTTATTGTATTCTCCGTATTTTCTTTATTTTATTCTCAGTATTTTCTTTATTGTATTCTCAGCATTTTCTTTATTGTATTCTCATTATTTTCTTTATGTTATTCTCAGTATTTTATTTATTTTATTCTCAGTATTTACTTTATTTATTCTCAGTATTTTCTTTATTTCATTCTTAGTATTGTCTTTATTTTATTCTCAGTATTTTATTTATTTTATTCTGAGTATTTTTTTTCTCAGTATTTTCTTTATTTTATTCTCAGTATGTTCTTTGTTTTATTCTCAGTATTTTATTTATTTTATTCTCAGTATTTACTTTATTTAGTCTCAGTATTTTCTTTATTTTATTCTCAGTATTTTATTGATTTCTTTCTCAGTACTTTCTGTATTTAATTCTCAGAATTTTCATTGTTTTGTTTTCAGTATTTTCTGTATTTTATTCTCAGTATTTTCTTTATTGTATTCTCAGTATTATCTTTATTGTATTCTCAGTATTTTATTTATTGTATTCTCAGTATTTTATTTATTTTATTCTCAGTATTTTTTTTTATTCTCATTATTTCTTTATTTTATTTTCAGTATTTTCTTTATTTTATTCTCAGTATTTTCTTATTTTATTCTCAGTATTTTTTTATTTTATTATCTATATTTTCTTTATTTTATTCTCAGTAATTTCTTTATTTTATTCTCAGTGTTTTCTTATTTTATTCTCAGTATTTTCTTTATTTTATTCTCAGTATTTTCTTTATTGTATTCTCCGTATTTTCTTTATTTTATTCTCAGTATTTTCTTTATTGTATTCTCAGCATTTTCTTTATTGTATTCTCATTATTTTCTTTATGTTATTCTCAGTATTTTATTTATTTCATTCTCAGTATTTTCTTTATTGTATTCTCAGCATTTTATTTATTTTATTCTCAGTAATTTCTTTATTTTATTCTCAGTATTTTCTTTAGTGTATTCTAAGTATTTTCTTTATTGTATTCTCAGTATTTTATTTATTTTATTCTTAGTATTTTATTTATTTTATTCTCAGTGTGTTTTATTCTCAGTATTTTTTTATTTTATTCTCAGTATTTTCTTTATTTTATTCTCAGTATTTTCTTATTTTATTCTCAGAATTTTCTTTATTTTATTCTCAGTATTTTCTTTATTTATTCTCAGTATTTTCATTAGTTTATTCTCCGTATTTTCTTGCTTTTATTCTCAGTATTTTCTTTATTTTTTTCTCAGTATTTTCTTTATTCTATTCTCAATATTTTCTTTATTTTATTCTCAGTATTTTCTTTATTTTATTCCCAGTATTTTCTTTATTTTATTCTCAGTATCTTCGTTATTTTATTCTCAGTATTTTATTTATTTCTTTCTCAGTAATTTCTTGATTTTATTCTCAGTATTTTCTTTATTTTAATCTAAGTATATTCTTTATTTTATTCTCAGTATTTTCTGTATTTAGTTCTCAGAATTTTCATTGTTTTGTTCTCAGTATTTTCTGTATTTTATTCTCAGTATTTTCTTTATTTTTTCCTCAGTATTTTCTTTATTTTATTTTCAGTATTCTTGTTGATTAATTCTAAGTATTTTGGTTTTTTTATTCTCAGTTTTTTTTTTATTTTTTCTTAGTTTTGTCTTTATTGTATTCTAACTATTTTCGTTAATTTATTCTCCGTATTTACGTTTTTTTATTCTCAGTATTTTCTTTATTTTATGCTCAGTATATTCTTTATTTTATTCTTAGTATTTTTTTATTATACTCTCAGTAGGTTATTTATTAAATTCTCATTATTTCATTTATTTTATTCTAAGTATTTTAATTATTTATTCTCAGTATTTTACTTATTTTATTCTCAGTATTTGTTTTATTTTATTCTCAGTATTTTCTTTTTTTATTCTCAGTATTTTATTTATTTTACTCTCAGTATTTTATTTATTTTATTCTCAGTATTTTCTTTTTTTGTTCTCAGTATGTTCTTTTTTTATTCTCAGTATTTTATTTATTTTACTCTCAGTATTTTTTTTATTTTATTCTCAGTAGTTTCTTTTTTATTCTCAGTATTTTATCTATTTATTCTCAGCATTTTCTTTATTTCATTCTCAGTATTTTTTTTTTGTTCTCAGTAGTTTTTTATTTTATTCTCAGTATTTTTGTTGTTTTATTCTGAGTATTTTATATGTTTTATTCTCAATATTTTCTTTATTTTATTCTCAGTATTATCTTTATTTTATCCTCAGTATTTTATTTATTTGACTCTCAGTATTTTCTTTATTTTATTCTCAGTATTTTATTTATTTTACTCTCAGTATTTTCTTTATTTTATTCTCAGTCGTTTATTTCTTTTATTCTCAGTATTTTTTTTATTTTATTCTCAGTATTTTTATTTTTTTATTCTCAGTATTTTCTTTTTTTTATTCTCTGTATTCTATTCATTTTATTCTCAGTATTTATGTTATTTTATTCTCAGTATTTTATTTATTTCATTATCAGTATTTTCTTTATTTTATTCTCTGTATTCTATTTATTTTATTCTCAGTAATATTTTTATTTTATTCTCAGTATTTTCTTTATTTTATTCTCTGTATTCTATTTATTTGATTCTCAGTATTTGTATTTTTTTATTCTCAGGTTTTTCTTTATTTTATTCTCTATTTTCTAATCATTTTATTCCCAGTATTTTTTTTATTGTATTCTAAGTATTTTATTTATTTCATTATCAGTATTTTCTTTATTTTATTCTCAGTATTTTATTTATTTCATTATCAGTATTTTTTTTATTTTATTCTCAGTATTTTCTTTATTTTATTCTCAGTATTTTATTTATTTTTTTCTTCTTATTTTCTTTATTTTATTCTCAGTATTTTCTTTATTTTATTCTCAGTATTTTTTTATTCTCAGTATTTTCACATTTTATTCTCAGTATTTTCTTTATTTTATTCTCAGTACTTTATTTCTTTTATTATCAGTATTTTCTTTATTTTATTCTCAGTATTTTGTTTATTTTATTCTCAGTATTTTATTTATTTTATTCTCAGTATTTTCTTGTTTATTCTCAGTATTTTCTTTATTTTATTATTAGTATTTTATTTGTTTTGTTCTCAGTATTTTTTTATTCTCAGTATTTTTTTATTCTCAGCATTTTCTTATTTGATTCTAAGTATTTACTTTATTTTATTCTCAGTATTTTCTTTATTTTATGCTAAGTATTTTCTTTGCTTTAGACTCAGTACTTTCTTTGTTTTATTCTCAGTATTTTATTTTTTTATTCTCAGTATTTTTTTGTTTTGTTCTCAGTATTGTATTGTTTTATTCTCAGTATTTTCTTTGTTTTATTCTCAGTATTTTATTATTTATTCTCAGTATTTTTTTATCTTATTCTCAGTATTTTATTTATTGTATTCTCAGTATTTTCTTTATTGTATTCTTAGTATTTTATTTATTTTATTCTCAGTATTTTATTTATTTTATTCTCAGTATTTTTTTTATTCTCAGTATTTTCTTGATTTTATTCTCAGTATTTTCTTTATTTTATTCTCAGTGTTTTATTTATGTTATTCTCAGTATTGACTTTATTTATTCTCAGTAATTTCATTATTTTATTCTCAGTAATTTTTTAATTTTATTCTCTTATTTTATTTATTTTATTCTAAGTATTTTCTTTATAGTATTCTCAGTATTTTGTTTATTTTATTCTCAGTATTTTCTTTATTTTATTCTCAGTATGTTTTTATTGTATTCTCAATATTTTCTATATTGTATTCTCGGTATGTTGTTTATTTTATTCTCATTACTTTATTGATTTTCTTCTCAGTATGTATTTTATTCTCAGTATTTTCTTATTTTATTCTCAGTATTTTCTTTATTTTATTCTCAGTATTTTCTTATTTTATTCTCAGTATTTTCTTTATTTTATTCTCAGTATTTTCTTTTTTTTATTCTCAGTATTTTCTTATTTTATTCTCAGTATTTTCTTTATTTTATTCTCAGTATTTTCTTTATTTTATTCTCAGTATTATCTTTATTTTATCCTCAGTATTTTATTTATTTCACTCTCAGTATTTTATTTATTTTTTTCTCAGTATTTTCTTTATTTTATTCTCAGTATTTTGTTTATTTTATTCTCAGTATTTTCTTTATTATATTCTCAGTCTTTTATTTCTTTTATTCTCAGTATTTTTTTTATTTTATTCTCAGTATTTTTATTTTTTTATTCTCAGTATTTTCTTTTTTGTATTCTCTGTATTCTATTCATTTTATTCTAAGTATTTATGTTATTTTATTCTCAGTATTTTATTTATTTCATTATCAGTATTTTCTTTATTTTATTCTATGTATTCTGTTTATTTTATTCTCAGTAATATTTTTATTTTATTCTCAGTATTTTCTTTATTTTATTCTCTGTATTCTATTTATTTGATTCTCAGTATTTATATTATTATATTCTCAGTGTTTTCTTTATTTTATTCTGTATTTTCTATACATTTTTTTCTCAGTATTTTATTTATTGTATTCTAAGTATTTTATTTATTACATTATCAGTATTTTCTTTATTTTATTCTCAGTATTTTTTTTTATTTTATTCTTCGTATTTTCTTTATTTTATTCTCAGCATTTTCTTTGTTTTATTCTCAGTATTTTTGTATTCTCAGTATTTTCTTTTTTCTATTCTCAGTATTTTCTTTATTTTATTCTCAGTACTTTATTTATTTTATTCTCATTATTTTCTTTATTTTATTCTCAGTATTTTATTTGTTTTATTCTCAGTATTTTATTTATTTTATTCTCAGTATTTTCTTTTTTATTCTTAGTATTTTCTTTATTTTATTCTCAGTATCTTATTTGTTTTGTTCTCAGTATTTTTTCATTCTCAGTATTTTTTTTATTCTCAGCATTTTCTTATTTTATTCTCAGTATTTTCTTTATTTTATTCTCAGTATTTTCTTTATTTTATGCTAAGTTTTTTTTTATTCTCAGTAATTTCCTGTTTTTATTCTCAGTATTTTATTTTATTATTCTCAGTATTTTTTTGTTTTGTTCTCAGTATTGTATTCTTTTATTCTCAGTATTGTCTTTGTTTTATTCTCAGTATTTTTTTTTTATTCTCAGTATTTTCTTTATTTTATTCTCAGTATTTTATTTATTGTATTCTCAGTATTTTCTTTATTCTATTCTCAGTATTTTATTTTTTATTCTCAGTATTTTATTTATTTTATTCTCAGTATTTACTTTATTTATTCTGAGTAATGTATTTATTTTATTCTCAGTAATTATTTAATATTATTCTCATTATTTTATTTATTTTATTCTTAGTATTTTCTTTATAGTATTCTCAGTATTTTGTTTATTTTATTCTCAGTATTTTCTTTATTTTATTCTCAGTATTTTTTTATTGTATTCTCAATATTTTCTATATTGTATTCTCAGTAGTTTGTTTATTTTATTCTCAGTATTTTCTTATTTTATTCTCAGTATTTTCTTTATTTTATTCTCAGTATTTTCTTTATTTTATTCTCAGTATTTTATTTATTTTATTCTCAGTATTTACTTTATTTATTCTCAGTAATTTCTTTATTTTAATCTCAGTAATTTTTTAATATTATTCTCATTATTTTATTTATTTTATTCTTAGTAATTTCTTTATTGTATTCTCAGTATTTTGTTTATTTTATTCTCAGTATTTTCTTTATTTTATTCTCAGTATTTTTTTATTGTATTCTCAATATTTTCTATATTGTATTCACAGTATTTTATTTATTTTATTCTCAGTATTTTATTTATTTTCTTCTCAGTATTTATTTTATTCTCAGTATTTAATTTATGTTATTCTCAGTATTTTGTTTATTTTATTCTCAGTATTTTCTTTATGTTATTCTCAGTATTTTCTTGATTTTATTCTCAGTATTTTCTTTATTTTATTCACAGTATCTTCGTAATTTTTTTCTCAGTACATTTTTATTTTATTCTCAGTATTTTATTTATTCCTTTCTCAGTAATTTCTTGATTTTATTCTCAGTATTTTCTTTATTTTAATCTAAGTATTTTCTTTATTTTATTCTCAGTATTTTTTGTATTCAATGCTCAGAATCTTCATTGTTTTGTTCTCAGTATTTTCTGTATTTTATTGTCAGTATTTTCTTTATTTTATTCTCAGTAATTTCTTTATTTTATTCTCAGTATTTTTGTTTATTTAGTCTCAGTATTTTGGTTATTTTTTTCTCAGTATTTTATATATTTTATTCTAAGTATTGTCTTTATTGTATTCTAAGTATTTTCGTTTATTCATTCTAAGTATTTTCGTTTTTTTATTCTCAGTATTTTCTTTATTTTATGCTAAGTATATTCTTTATTTTATTCTTAGTATGTTATTTATTATACTCTCAGTAGTTTATTTATTTAATTCTCATTATTTTATTTGTTTTATTCTAAGTATTTTATTTATTTATTCTCAGTATTTTGTTTATTTTATTCTCAGTATTTTTTTATTTTATTCTCAGTATTTTCTTTGTTTATTCTCAGTATTTTATTTATTTTACTCTCAGTATTTTATTTATTTTATTCTCAGTAGTTTCTTTATTATATTCTCAGTATTTTCTTTTTTTATTCTAAGTATTTTCTTTATTTTCTTTTCAGAATTGTCTTTATTTTATTCTCAGTATTTCTTAATTTTATTCTCAGTAATTTCTTTATTTTATTCTCAGTATTTTCTTTATTTTATTCTCAGTATTTTATTTATTTCGGTCTCAGTAATTTCTTGATTTTATTCTCAGTATTTTTGTTTATTTTAATCTAAGTATTTTCTTGATTTTATTCTCAGTATTTTCTGTATTTTATTCTTTGTATTTTTTTAATTTTATTCTCAGTATTTTTGTTTATTTATTTTCAGTATTTTGGTTATGTTTTTACCAGTATTATATTTATTTTATTCTAAGTATTTTCTTTATTGTATTCTAAGTATTTTCGTTAATTTATTCTAAGAATTTTCGTTTTTTTGTTTCTCAGTATTTTCTTTATTTTATGCTCAGTATATTCTTTATTATATTCTTCGTATTTTATTTATTTTACTCTCAGTAGTTTATTTATTTAATTCTCATTATTTTATTTATTTTATTCGAAGTATTTTATTTTTTTATCTCAGTATTTTATTTATTTTATTCTCAGTATTTTTTTTATTATATTCTCAGTATTTTCTTTGTTTATTCTCAGTATTTTATTTATTTTACTCTCAGTATTTTATTTATTTTATTCTCAGTATTTTTTTTTATTCTCAGCATTTTTATTATTTTATTCTCAGTATTTTCTTTATGTTATTCTCAGTATTTTCTTTTTATTCTCAGTTTTTTTATTTTATTCTCAGTATTCCTTTTTTTTATTCTCAGTTTTATTTAGTTTTTTCTCAGTATATTAATTATTATATTCTCTGTATTTTCATTATTTTTTTCTGAGTATGTTCGGTTATTTTAGTCTCAGTATTTTGTTTAGTTTATTCTTAGAATTTTATTTATTTTACTCTCAGTATTGTATGTATTTCATTCAAAGTAATTTCTTTATATTATTCTCAGTGATTTCTTTATTTTATTCTCAGTATTTTCTTTAATTTTTTACAAGTATTTTTATTATTTATTTCTCAGTAATTTCTTTATTTTATTCTAAGTATTTTCTATTGTTAATTCTCAGAATTTTTCTTTATGTTTCCTCAGTATTTTCTTTATTTTATTCACAGTATTTTATTTATTTTATTCTCAGTATTTTCTTTATTTTATTCTCAGTATTTCATTTTTAGTCTCAGTATTGTCTTTGTTTTATTCTCAGTATTTTTTTATTCTCAGTATTTTCTTTATTTTATTCTCAGTATTTTATTTTTTTATTCTCAGTATTTTTTTATTTTATTCTCAGTATTGTAGTTTTTTATTCTCAGTATTTTCTTTGTTTTATTCTCAGTATTTTGCTTTATTTTATTCTCAGTATTTGCTTTGTTTTATTCTCAGTATTTTATTTTTTTATTCTCAGTATTTTCTGTATTTTATTCTCAGAATTTTCTTTATTTTATTCTCAGTATTTTCTTTTTTTTATTCTCAGTATTTTCTTTATGTTATTCTCAGTATTTTCTTTATTTTATTCTCAGTCTTTTATTTCTTTTATTCTCAGTATTTTTTATTTTATTCTCAGTATTTTTATTTTTTTATTCTCAGTATTTTCTTTATTTTTTTCTCTGTATTCTATTAATTTTATTCTCAGTATTTATGTTATTTTATTCTCAGTATGTTATTTATTTCATTATCAGTATTTTCTTTTTTTTATTCTCTGTATTCTATTTATTGTATTCTCAGTAATATTATTATTTTATTCTCAGTATTTTCTTTATTTTATTCTCAGTATCTTCGTTATTTTATTCTCAGTATATTTTTATTTTATTCTCAGTATTTTATTTATCTCTGTCTCAGTATTGTCTTTATTTTATTCTCAGTATTTTATTTATTGTATTCTCAGTATTTTATTTATTTTATTCTCAGTATTTTCTGTATTTATGTCTCAGAATTTTCATTGTTTTGTTCTCAGTATTTTCTGTATTTTATTCTCAGTATTTTCTTTATTTTATTCTCAGTATTTTCTTTATTTTATTCTCAGTATTTGTTTTTATTTATTTTCAGTATTTTGGTTATTTTTTACCAGTATTTTATTTATTTTATTCTCAGTATTTTCTTTATTGTATTCTAAGTATTTTCCTTAATGTATTCTAAGAATCTCGTTTTTTTATTCTCAGTATTTTCTTTATTTTATGCTCAGTAGATTCTTTATTTTATTCTTAGTATTTTATTTATTATACTCTCAGTAGTTTATTTATTTAATTCTCATTATTTTATTTATTTTATTCTAAGTATTTTATTTATTTATTCTCAGTATTTTATTTATTTTATTCTCAGTATTTTTTTATTTTATTCTCTGTATTTTCTTTGTTTATTCTTAGTATTTTATTTATTTTACTCTAAGTATTTTCTTTATTTTATTCTCAGAAGTTTCTTTTTTATTCTCAGTATTTTTATTATTTTATTCTAAGTATTTTCTTTATTTTATTCTCTGTATTATCTTTTTATTCTCAGTTTTTTTTGTTTTATTCTCACTATTTCTTTTGTTTTCTCAGTTTTATTTAGTTTATTCTCAGTATATTAATTATTATATTCTCAGTATTTTCATTTTTTTGTGTCTGAGTATGTGCGGTTATTTTATTCTCACTATTTTATTTAGTTTATTCTTAGAATTTTATTTATTTTACTCTCAGTATTTTATGTATTTTATTCCAAGTAATTTCTTTCTATTATTCTCAGTATTTTCTTTATTTTATTCTCAGTATTTTCTTTAATGTTTTACAAGTATTTTTATTATTTATTTCTCAGTAATTTCTTTGTTTTATTCTAAGTATTTTCTGTATTTAATTCTCAGAATTTTTCTTTATGTTTTCTCAGTATTTTCTTTTTTTTATTCACAGTATTTTATTTATTTTATTCTCAGTATTTTCTTTATTTTATTCTCAGTATTTAATTTTTATACTCAGTATTTTCTTTGTTTTATTCTCAGTATTTTTGTTTATTCTCAGTATTTTCTTTATTTTATTCTCAGTATTTTTTTTTATTCTCAGTATTTATTTTATTTTATTCTCAATATTTTAGTTTTTTTATTCTCAGTATTTTCTTTGTTTTATTCTCAGTTTTTTTTTTATTCTCAGTATTTGCTTTGTTTTATTCTCAGTATTTTAGTTTTTTATTCTCAGTATTTTCTTTGTTTTGTTCTCAGTATTTTAGTTTTTTATTCTCAGTATATTCTTTGTTTTATTCTCAGTATTTTATTTTTTATTCTCAGTATTTGCTTTGTTTTATTCTCAGTATTTTATTCTTTATTCTCAGTATTTTCTTTATTTTATGCTAAGTATTTTCTTTTTTTATTCTCAGTATTTTCTGTATGTTATTCTCAGTATTTTCTTTTTTTTAGTATAAGTATTTTCTTTTTTATTCTAAGTATTTTTTTTTATTTTGTTCTCAGTATTTTCTTTATTTTATTCTAAGTATTTTATTTATTTTATTCTGAGTATTTTCGTAGTTTTATACTAAGTATATTCTTTTTTTATTCTCAGTATTTTCTTTGTTTTATTCTCAGTAATTTTTTATTCTCAGTATTTTCTTTGTTTTATTCTAAGTATGTTCTTTTTTTTCTAAGTATTTTCTTTATTTTATTCACAGTATTTTCTTTATTTTATTCTCAGTATTTTCTTTTTTTATTCTCAGTATTTTCTTTATTTTATTCTCAGTATTTTTTTTTTTCATTCTTAGTATTTTCTTTTTTTATTCTAAGTATTTTCTTTATTTTATTCTCAATATTTTCTTTATTTTATTCTCAGTATTTTTTTTTATTCTCAGTTTTTTTTGTTTTATTCTCAATATTTTTTTTTATTCTCAGTATTTTCTTTATTTTATTCTAAGTATTTTTTTTTATTCTCAGTATTTTCTTTGTTTTATTCTCAGTATTTTATTTTTTATTCTCAGTATTTTATTTGTTTTATTCTCAGTATTTTATTTTTTTATTCTCAGTATTTTTATTTATTTTATTCTAAAAAATTTTGTTTTTTTATTCTCAGTATTTTCTTTGTTTTATTCTCAGTATTTTATTTTTTTATTCTCAGTATTTTTTTGTTTTGTTCTCAGTATTGTATTTTTTTATTCTCAGTATTTTTTTGTTTTATTCTCAGTATTTTCTTTTTTATTCTCAGTATTTTCTTTGTTGTATTCTCAGTATTTTATGTTTTTATTCTCAGTATTTTCTTTATTTTATTCTCAGTATTTTCTTTGTTGTAATCTCAGTATTTTCTTTATTGTATTCTCAGTTTTTTTTTATTTTATTCTCAGTATTTTCTTGATTATATTCTCAGTATTTTATTTTTTTATTCTCAGTATTTTTCTTTATTTTGTTCTAAGAATTTTGTTTTTTTATTCTCAGTATTTTCTTTAATTTATTCTCAGTATTTTCTTTATTGTATTCTCAGTATTTTATTTATTTATTCTCAGTATTTTCTATATTTTATTCTCAGTATTTTATTTATTTTATTCTCAGTATTTACTTTATTTATTCTCAGTATTTTCTTTATTTTATTCTCAGTATTTTCTTTATTTTATTCTCAGTATTTTATTTATTTTATTCTCAGTATTTTCTTTATTGTATTCTCAGTATTTTATTTTTTTTTCATTCTCAGTATTTTTTTTATTGTATTCTCAGTATTTTATTTATTTTATTCTCAGTATTTTTATTATTTTATTCTCAGTATTTTTCTTTTTATTCTTAGTATTTTTTTTTCTCAGTATTTTTTTTATTTTATTCTCAGTGTTTTCTTTGTTTATTCTCAGTATTTTCTTTATTTATTCTCAGTATTTTCTTATTTTATTCTCAGTATTTTCTTTATTTTTATTCTAAGTATATTCGTTTTTTGTTTCTCAGTATTTTCTTTATTTAATTCTCAGTATTGTCTTTATTTTATTTTCAGTATTTTATTTATTTTATTCTCAGTATTTTCCTGTTTCATCTCAGTATTTATTTATTTTATTCTCAGTATTTTTTTTATTTTATTCTCAGTATTTTCTTATTTTATTCTAAGTATTTTCTTTATTTATTCCCAGTATGTTCTTTATTTTATTTTCAGTATATTCTTTATTTTATTCTCAGTATTGTATTTATTGTAGTCTCAGTATTTTATTTATTTTTTCTCAGTATTTTCTTTATTTTATTCTCAGTATTTTTTAATTTTATTCTCAGTATTTTCTTTATTTTATTCTCAGTATTTTCTGTATTTCTTTCTCAGTATTGTCTTTATTTTATTCTCAGTATTTTATTTATTGTATTCTCAGTATTTTATTTATTTTATTCTCAGTATTTTCTTTATTTTATTCTCAGCATTTTTTATTGTATTCTCAATATTTGCTTTGTTGTATTCTCAGTATTTTATTTATTTTATTCTCAGTATTTTATTTATTTTTTTCTCAGTATTGTGTTTATTCTCAGTAGTTTCTTTATTTTATTCTCAGTATTTTCTTTATTTTATTCTCAGTATTTTCTTTATTTTTTTCTCAGTATTTTCTTTAATTGTTCTCAGTATTTTCTTATTTTATTCTCAGTATTTTCTTTATTTTATTCTCAGTATTTTCTTATTTTATTCTCAGTATTTTCTTTTTTATTCTCAGTATTTTCTTTATTTTATTCTCAGTATTTTCTTATTTTATTCTCAGTATGTTCTTTATTTAATTCTCAGTATTTTTATTATTTTATTCTCAGAATTTTCTTTATTTTATTCTCAGTATTTTCTTTATTTTATTCTCAGTAATTTCTTTATTTTATTCTCAGTTTTTTTTTGTTTTATTCTCAGTATTTTCTTTATTTTATTCTCAGTATTTTCTTTATTTTATTCTCAGTACATTTTTATTTTATTCTCAGTATTTTATTTATTTCTTTCTCAGTAATTTCTTGATTTTGTTCTCAGTATTTCCTTTATTTTAATCTAAGTATTTTCTTTATTTTATTCTCAGTATTGTCTGTATTTTGTTCTCAGAATTGTCATTGTTTTGTTCTCAGTATTTTCTGTATTTTATTCTCAGTAATTTATTTATGTTATTCTCAGTATTTTTGTTTATTTATTCTTATTTTGGTTATTTTTCTCAGTATTTTATTTATTTTATTCTAAGTATTGTCTTTATTGTATTCTAAGTATTTTCGTTCATTTATTCTAAGTATTTTCGTTTTTTTATTCTCAGTATTTTCTTTATTTTATTCTCAGTATATTCTTTATTTTATTCTTAGTATTTTATTTATTATACTCTCAGTAGTTTATTTATTTAATTCTCATTATTTTATTTATTTTATTCTAAGTATTTTATTTATTTATTCTAAGTATTTTATTTATTTATTCTCAGTATTTTCTTTATTTTATTCTCAGTGTTTTTTTTATTTTATTCTCAGTATTTTCTTTGTTTATTCTCAGTATTTTATTTTTTTATTCTCAGTATTTTATTTATTTTATTCTCAGTATTTTCTTTGTTTTATTCTCAGTATTTTCTTTGTTTTATTCTCAGTATTTTATTTTTTTATTCTCAGTATTTTATTTATTTTATTCTCAGTATTTTCTTGTTTTTTTTTCTCAGTATTTTCGTTATTTTATTCTCAGTATTTCCTTCCTATGATTTGATGTTTATTCCATTCATTCCCTTCAATTGTTTTATGTCCGTCCTTATATTGCGCTGTTTAAACTCTACAAAACGAAGTCTGCTGTTTAATTACCAGTTCATCAGAATGCCAGAATATCATTTACATTCCATCCTCCACGTTACAATCATTCCTTCTTCGCATCACGGCACACAGGCAAAAGCTGTTAACCTATCGTTTTTGCTTCACTTTATCAAGTATAAACATCATTTCTTTACTGATATGACAGCACTTTGCCACATTATTTTTTTATTTTTTAAATTTTTTGTGTACACTAAAAAGAAACTGCGTATATACAAAATTCATTCCATGACAGTTACTAACACGAACAGACAAATACCAAATCGCTTCGACGCTATGTATCATGAAATCATAGTCGGATGCATTTTTACACGTTTTTCTCTTTTATTATAACAGGTTTACTATTCACTAAACAGGTATAACTAAAACAATAAAAGATACCATCATTTTGCTTAGGAGTTACAGTAGATTGTATGACTACTGTTCTTTCTATCCTTCTACCTTTTCGACAACGTACTACATTTGATGCTACTTTTCTGTTACGTATTCTTCTTATTGCTATTTAGTAGTGTTCTTTGTACCTGTACACTGTCGTCACTTGGCCTTTTTGCCTTTTTTATACCAAAACTGTCAGAAAAAATGTTGTTTTATGCGTATGGTGATTATAGTTGACATATAATTTACTGCTCTGTAATCTTTATTATATTGTAAGATGAAAGTACAGTATAGTTGAACTTTCTAAGTATATCGAAATATAGCAGTGTACGTATTTACAACACCCTTACCTACCCATGTAATGAATACCGTCCTAGACAATAGCATGTTATTTTTTTGTTATTTCCCTGTATTTCTCTTTAGTATGTGTTTTCTGTTTTACTTGGCGCAGTATAATAAATGCATAAGCATCTCTGTTCATTATTTTATTGTGAGGGAACGTACAGATTAGTTGCAAGACACCATTCTCTCCTCAGGTAAAGATGGATTTCTAAATAATAAATTATCTTTCGATCACGCTGTTTTTTTTATCTTACCAAATACTCCCTTAGTTTTTGTTGTCGCTGTCCTATTTGCACTTAGAGATTGTCGTCAGATACACTATTACAATTAAAAAGCAAGAAACAAATGGGAAATCAATGACTTAAAATATGACTACCTACCGACGGTCATACATAAATAAATATTTTTTGTTATAAATAAATAGATGGAAACACTGCTTTGTTCGCATGATTAAACACTAAGATGTTCATGCATTGAAGTTAACGTGATAGAAATAACGTTTTATTTGAAAAGACATGTTTTAAATGGGGAAAGAAACTGTTTGTAAATGTTATGTGCTGTCACCAAACAATTGAAATAAACAAAAAACATTTCTTCTTATGCGCTGAAACACATAACCAATAATTATACGCTTAATTACTGAAATATATGGGATTACTTTTTTGCGGGGTCTTCAATTCATAATGTAGCAACAACTTAATCAAAATAAAAACAAAACGATTCCCCTTTTATAAAATGACACAAGAAAGAATGATGTTAGGACTGCTTAACGTGCTTTTAGACATCTCTTCGTATTGGGGTGGTTTTAGTTTCTTAAATAATAGACTTCTTTTTTAAACCAAAAGCATAACTATCTCAGTCTAGAAGGTTTTCTCCGTTATTGAAATTTTTAGTAAAACTTTTCTTAAAATACATTTTTTTTACATTTACGTCTTTCGTATTTCCTACCAACTCGGCTGTGCAATTTTCGATCATCTTTATATATTTCTTTTATTATTAAAGAAAAGCCATGCGTATATGAAACCTCTTGAATGTAAATTACCGTGCCTTTAATATTTCCATTTTCTGCTTCACAATCGTTTAAAATATTTCTGAGTAAAAATGTATATTTTTTTACTTTTAATTAAGCAAATTGTTTTACTTCTATTTGTTGTGATTTAAAACTTTTATTTATGGGATTTAAATCTTTTTTTCTTTGGGTCTCAATTATAAAGTTATCTATTACGTAATAGAAAAGCAAAACAAACATAACCGAGTTCCAACTGTACTAGCTTTATGCAATATTTGCACCGGGCAACGTTGTAAAAGGGGTCTTGATAGTTTAAATAGGACATAAAACTACAACTATAACTAATATTCTATTTGGTTACACTACCGATGCTTGCTTCTCGAACAAAGAATGCCCATTCTCATTATGAGGCTGTATATTTGCTTTTTATGTTCTGTCTGTTTATTTTTATTCGCTCTCTCTCTCTCTCTCTCTTTCTATTTAATAGAAATAACTTGTGTGGCAAGGACATGCGACAGTAGTGTGTATGCAAGAGAAATAATAGTATTTATAATTTATTTACATAAAGAAATATTACACAGCTCTTTGTTTTCTTGCTAGATTCAGCCAATCTGATGAATCGTGGACGACGAAACACGTGCCAGTGGATAATTATATTTTAAAAATAATATATATGCCGCTCCCCATTAACTGGGTACTAGATTGGTCAATGGGAAAATTATTCCCAACAAGCATTAAGGTAGAAATGCAATTTCGTATAAATACTTGAATTCATTCAAGAAAATATCGATAACAAAAACAAATAAAAACATCTACATAACAGTGATACATTTAGTAGTCCTGCGAGGTTAGCCGCGTGGTAGAGGTTTAGGCTTATATATATATATTTAAATTTCAACAGATATATCTTTTTCCCAATAAAAATATAAACTTGCGTTCATAGTTTTAAAATTAAATTAACGACTATATGACGTCACTAAAATTTCCTTCTCTTTCACAGCGCCAGCCCCCTTCCTTTTTGAATTTCCAACATCAATTTTCCGTTTCTCTTAAATAGAACTGCGTCACACTGTGCACGTGAAACTTTTTCAAATATTTTGTACTGGTATATTTTTTGGTTTCTTAATCTCATTCACCCAGAGGAAGTCTCGAAATAAAGACGAAACGTTGGTGAACACATAATACGGTTTGTTCCTTTTTTATTTTCTCTATTTTGTCGGAATACTATTTCCATTATTTTCATATATATATATATATATATATATATATATATATATATATATATATATATATATATATATATATATATGTGTGTGTGTGTGTGTATATATGTATATATATATATGTATATATATATATATATATGTGTATACTACCTGTACCCTGCCACGCGTTGCAGTGGCTCAATTTGGTGCAATGGAAAAATTTAATAAAAGAGGAAATGCATGTTTCTTATATTAGTACAGCAATCCACTGCAAAAAGTGAAAAAGAAGGCGAAAATGAAAAAAATGGTACTCTTGCAGAATTTGATCTGGATCCTCGAGAGTTTCTGTCAATCATTCATGTTTTGGACTTGACCAACAATCAGTGGATGAAGCCGAACGTAGCAAAAATGTTGAAACGCTAAATGTTTTTTTTGTTGTTGTTTTAAAAAATGTGAGTTAGTAATTAATATTTGGTAGAGTGTGGGGGATGGGGGTTACTATACACAGATTCGAAAAAGTTGTCCAAAAACAAATAAATGAAAGGAAAGGTAAGGTAATTTACGTTTCTACCTAATTGGATAATTGTTTAGTGTTTTTATGTAAAATGTTTAATTGGCTCAAACAACAGAAATGGTCGCGGATTCTGTTGAATACGTTAAGTTTGGGAAAGTAAGTTGAAAACTAAAAACAGTGTCTGAAACTCACCGAATATATGTTACCATGACATAGGCTGGCATAATCGGTAGGTTTGTGACAGTATTTTGTATAGTTTTTTTTAGTTTTAACTCACTTTCTCTAACTTAAAGTAATCAACAGGGTCCACCACCATTTGTAGCTTTCAAATACACCAATAAACACTGTTTTTCGAGCCGACTAAACGTTACATTAAATGAAAAGGGGTTGTATTACTAAACACATATACAAAGAAGTTGTCAAAAATAAATATATAACAAATAAATGTTATCAAAGGCAAGAAAAGTAAATGTTCTACCTAACTGGATAAGATTTTAGTGTTTTTATGTAATGTATAATCGGTTCAAAAACATTCAATGTTTATCGGTATATCTGAAAAATACAAATGGCGGCAGATTGTATCGAACACGTTAAGTTTGGGAAAATTTTGGGAAAATGAGTTTAAACTAAAAAAAACTATACAAAATACTCTTAGGAACTCACTCAATATATGTTACCATGATGTAGGCTGGCATATAATCGGTGGTTTTAAACTTTTGCTCGATACAGGTGACGACTTTTAAAAGTCCCTTTTAGTGATTACCTGGTTTGAGGATATTTGTACAACTAAACGGCAAATCTGCTCCAAAAAATCCGGTATTATTTTACTTTAAGGCCCGTTTCACGTTCATATATAACGAAATATTTTATTGTAGATTTCGGTGTGCTAAAAACTAATCTGCAAACCGTTTATGTAGCAAAAAAAAAGTTTTCATGATATTCATGAAATTACTTTTTCAAAAAGTTGGTGATCACTTTTCAATGTAAATTTAACTTAGAATGAGCACCCACTTTCTGGCCACCTGAGAGAGGGGCATTTTTCTGTTTCTAGGCTAAAAAGTTTTTTGTTTGATTTCTTTTGCATGGTAATAACCCCTGAACTCTGGGATTATTTTCCATTTAACAGCCGTCGCCTTCGTTTACGCTATGCGTAAGCATAAACGAAAGCTGTTTAGCCAATAAACATGGGATAAAATCCCCCCTCTCTCAGGTGGCTAGAAAGTGGGTGCTCATTTTAAGTTAAAATTACATGGAAAAGTGATCCCCACTTTTTCGAAAAAGTAATTTCTTCATATCATAAAAACTATTTTTTTGCGACGGAAACGGTTTGCAGGTTCGTGTTTAGCACACCAAAATCTACAAACAAATTTTTGTTATTTACGAACGTGAGACGCACGGCCCTTAATGGAACATTATATAAAAAATCCGGGGGAAAATAGTTTTCAATAAAAACAGCAAATGAATTCGATAGAAAAAAATGGATGCTATTTTTTTTTTCTTTCTGTGTGTTTCTTGGCTAAAAAGTCTTTTTGTTTGATTTCTTTTGCATGGTATAAAACCCTGAACTCTGGGACTATTTTCCATTTCACAGACGTAGCCTTTGTTTATGCTATGCGTGAGCATAAACGAAAACTGTTAAATATGCATTCGCGTACCAAACTGCCTTGTCAAAAAAACCTTTAAGCCAATAAACACGAAAATAAATGCCCCTTCCTCAGGTGGCCAGAAAGTGGGTGCTCATTTTAAGTTAAATTTACATGGAAAAGTGATCACCCGCTTTTCGAAAAAAAAAATTCTTCAGATCATGAAAACTATTTTGGTACTCCTTGGGCGTTCAATTCCATGGCGACCCGCAGAATTATTTAATGGTCGTTCCCTTAGTACCCCCCTAGTCAAGGGTAACGCATGCGCACGTAACATTTTTTATTTATTTACTGACGTGGTGGAGTTTCTATACGGATAGGTTTTTTGAAATGTTTTCACTGGATTATTATTGATTGAACACTAAACAGATTATGAAAAAAAATTGAAAAAAAAATCATTTCAACATTTGAAAGGGGTACTCACTTTTTAGTTACCACGTTCTGCTAAATCGGTCACTATTTATTATTTTTTTTTTCTAAATACGGAAGTGTCTTCGGGAGATATAAAATGGTCGCATGTGTACGAAGCAATGTATCGGGAGGCGTACGGGATTAAAAATTATTGGTAAATTTTTAGATTAGGCCCACCTCCTCAATTTTCTTTTAAATGACGACTTGAAATGGTTTTCGACTATACTGAATACGAAAATTGCATCGATATTTTGCAGAAATAAGTAGTTATCAAGATATAAAAAGTTGTATTATGCATTGTAATCTTTGGCGGCCATCTTTTTTACGTGTGTGTATTTGTTTATGGCGCGTGTGCACGTAAAAAGATGGCCGCCGAAGAATAAAATGCATAATACAACTATTTATTTCCGCAAAATTTCAATGCAATTTGCGTGTTCAGCATACTCGGAAACCTATAAATGTCGTCATTTAAAGGAAAATTGTGGAGGTGGACCTAATCTAAAAAAATACCAAATTATTAAACATTTCTCCAGCATGTTAGTGGAATTTATAATACTTTTAAAAAATTAAAAAGAAACAAAACAAAAGTTTTTAAAAAAACTCACCTTTCATAAAACAATTTTAAAAAAAACACACAAACTGACTAAATAAGTAAAAAAAAAAATATTAAAAATCTCGAAACTTTATTTTCATGAAAACAATAAAAAAAGTCCTGTTCTCTCTATTTTTTTTTCTGGGAGAAACAAATATATTTCTAACTTACAAATGCGGTAGAGACTCATTATTTTTACTTTCTATGGTTTTGATATACCGCGTTTTTACTGCTTACAAAATGGGTGACTGATTTATCAGAACGTTGTAACTAAAAAGTGAGCACCACTTTCAAATACAGAAATAATGATTTCTTTTTTACATTTTTTTTAATAATCTGTTTAATTAGTGTCCAATCAATAATAATCCAGTGAAAAAAATTCCAAAAACCTATAAGTATAGAAATTAAGCATGGGAGTAATGGTTGTACAACAACGTCGCCTTTCGCACTTTTACAAACATTTTTAAAAAAAAGTAACTAGACCATTTATTGATAATTCGTCACGTGTACAAACATTTATTTATTTACGTAGGCTTAACTCCTTTGATGAATAAGAAAAGTTTTACTCTTTAAGAATAATAAAAACAGTTACTGAAAATTCTTTGCATGAAGGCCAGAGGAATAGTTGGTCGAAAAGTCGTGAAACAACAACTAATAAAGATGAGAATAATAGTCCGCAATAAATAAAAATGGTGCTAATGCAGAGAGCGATCCGCACTATTTTTTAAATCATATTTCCACGTTTAAATAACGTTTTACGATATGTTTTTTTTTACTTATTCAATTGTAAGGTTAAAGTAGAGAATAGGTACAAAACATCCATCCCTCCCCATGTTAAGAATGACTTTTTAAATAATAACATTATTTCAGCACGGATCACTCTCTGCATGAGTAATCTTATATCGAAAAACAAAAAAAAAACTCAAAAGCAAGCAACAAACTTTTTTTTTGGCCTTATATAATAAAGAAAAGATGTGTAAATTAAAAAATTTAGAAGATAAACAAATATGTTTTTTTAGTTTTTTTTTTACTTATCGAGTTAACAGAAAATGAAATCTTTCGTCAATTCGTGGATGTGAAATGAATCGAACCGGAAGTTCAGTTTTATCAACAGAAGAGATTCGCAGTAACGGTTAAAAAATATATTTATTTTATTTAATATTTTAATTTAAATTAGGTAAATTTATTTTAATAACATAAAAACATACCTCGACTCTAAAAATGGGTTGTCTAAAAATTTCAAATAAATTGGTAATGTAGAAATATGGTTTTATTCTTTTAGAACAAACCAACAGTTACATTTATATATATATAGATACACACACACACACACACACACACACACATATATATGTATATATATCACTCGGTTAATAGTAACCAAATGGATACGGTCTTTGCTAATCGAGCGAGAGATAGCTAGTGTTGCCGAGTTCGAATCTGTCGACTGGTGTTAATAGTGGCACCTTTCACTGAAGGTTCCAGAAAGAATGAAACACTAGTGCCTGTAGGTCTGTAATAAAAAAATAAGACTTATGAAAGGCCCTTTAAGAAATTCGTTTCTTATCGTTAATCACTTTCGGTTGAATTAAGTCGCTCAATTTAGCTCTTATGCATGCATCATTATATAATGATTACATCACTCTGACTGACTTAAAAACATTTAAATATAAAATGTTTTAATTCAACGTTATTTCACGCGGTTAGTGGTAGCCGAATGGATACGGCCTTTGCTAATCGTGCGAGAGATGGCTCGTGTTGCCGAGTTCGAATCTGTCGACTAGGGTTAATTGTGACACCGACACTGAAGAATACCGAAATGATGAAACACTAGTGTCTGTAGGTATTTAATTATTATAAGAAAAATAATTGACCACCCCTTTAAGAAACTCGTTTCTTATCGTTGAGCACTTTCAGTTGAATTAAATCGCTCAATTTAGCTCTTATGCATAGATCATCGTAAAAGGATTAGATCACTGTCTGACTGACGTAAAGAACATTTAAAATTAAAGTGTTTAATTCAACGTTATTTTACACGGTTAATTGTAGCCGAATGGATACGGTCTTTGCTAATCGAGCCAGAGATAGCTCGTGTTGCCGACTTCCAATCTGTCAACCGGTTTAATCCTACACCCTGCACTGAAGATTCCCGAAAGGATGACACACTAGTATCTGTAGGTATTTATATATTATAATAAAAACATATATATATATATATGTGTGTATATATATAATGTATATATATAATATATATATATATATATATATATATATATATATATATATATATATATATATATATATAAAATGTATTAAACTTGACACTTAAAATTCATCAAGGAATTCACCACTATTAATAGAGAAAAATAATATGACAGATGGGTAATAAAAGTTATAAATAAGTTTATGATATTATCATAAAGTAAAGTTAAGTGGAGAATTTAGAAAACATCGTTTAGGGCATGACATTTTGTATCTATATGCTCCTCATCACAATAAAAAAGGGCCAGGTTTAATTAAAATAAAAACAGTAAAACGGGACGGTAGTATAGATGTACGTAGTAAAAATGTTACCTCCACATATAATACTCTTCTGAGGTACATTAACATGTACCTAGTTTTGATACCTATTTACCATATTATGCTATTCGTTTATTCTTATTTGATATATTAAAGTCATTAAGCCAAGTTTTTGTAATATTTGCATTTTTTATGAATCCCACCATTCTCATCCTGTAAGGAGACGCATTTTGCTTTGAAATGTAATGGCCTCAAGAGTGTTTTCTTCATATTCTCCTGAACTTCGGTTATCGTTTTGATGTTACAATAAAGTTTAATATAACTTGTATTCCCCAGCTTTCATTTAATATCATATATATATATATATATATATATATATATATATATATATATATATATATATATATATATATATATATATATAAATGAATATGAATATGAATTTGTATATGCATATAAGTACAAGTATATATACCTATTGTCTGTATATGTAATATAAATTTCTGCACGTGCCTATGCAGCAAGTGTCTGTATGAATAAATATGTGTGTCTAGTTTCGATAATGCTATCAATTAATTATTCTCCGTTCCTTGCAATCGTGGAAACTAATTTTAGTTCCAAATTAGGTATCAGTCGGAGCACAAGGCACAAATCGTATTGCAACGACTTTTCTCGCTATTTTCCTTTATCAATAATCGATCAGGCTCTGCCACTTAATTCGATTTCTCGTTTGATTGTTGATTTCTTCAGCGTGTTCATCGCCCCACTTCTCGCTATCTTATTACTTTCACTCATAGTTTGTTGGCATCGTCAATGTCGCTGAATCTCAGGCAGCTATTTCACTCCTTTCAGACGTAATGTCTACTAGAGTTTCCAGTATCTTGTTTCGTCTTAATCATTTTCTGAAATTTTCATTTGTCTTTTCACGGTTTCAAGAATATAAAATGAGGTTTACTTAAAATATAAATACAGTGTTCCAATTATATTGTAGTGATATCGGAATAGAAGTGTTTAGTGTCATTTTGGCATATTTGTCATTAAAATATTTCTAATTTTATTGTTTGCAAACTATTTATTCATTATATAAATTTGTGAATTGCATTAAATAAGCTTCCAAGTATTTCGTATAAACACTTTTATTATATAGTATACTAAACTTGTTAGTCTATATTCTAACTTCAGTACTCTACGATGTAATCTCCTTTCGCTGTACGGAAATTTTTGTACTATTCCAACAATTTCTGAAATGACCCATGGAATGCTTCTGTGTTAGTGTGCCAATCACCTTCGTCACAGACTCTTTCATCCTCTAAATTTGCTCATAACGAGAGATTCGTAGGTTTTTCTTGAGCTGAGGGAATAACCTTAATTCACAGAGAGGTAGGTGTGAACTATATCGAGAGTTAGGAACTATTCTGGTCAAATATCTGTCACAAGGATAGAGTGGTGAATAAGTGCATTGTTTTGATAGAAAAGCCACTAACCAGATTTTAAGAGTGCTGGACTCATCTGTCGGAATCTATTTCTGAACTACCTTAAAAACTTCACAGAGTATTTTCGTAGGCTGTCTATCAAGTGAGAATCCAGTGAATATAGACTATTATTGAGCTGTCAATACAATAGCTCATCATAAGTTTCTGGATTAATTCGCTCTGTCCGGCCGTCTTAAGTCTAAATGAACAAGTAAATTCAGCTGTCATCGCAGGCCAAAAAACATCAAGAACTGCGTGATCTGAATCAACCATCTCGACCACTACTCTGCTGTCATCAAAATGTTTTTTTTTCTTTCTGATCTTCTCTGAGCACCTTAGAGAAAAACTTCGTTCAAACTTTCCACATCTTTAGTTCCTCACGACATCAATTTGTGCAATTATCGCTTCAAGTGTCGACTATTAAATCAAACTGTGGACTTATTGTTTCTATAAACACACCATAGTACTTATTCAATCCATGAAAGTCTCTATTTAACCAATGTGTTATGGGGTTCAGAGTTTCTCACATTTTCACATCCCTTAAAAATCTTTGCTTCCTTGAATTTATTAAATTACAAACTTATGCTCGTTTTATGCTAGATGGTATAAAAGCAGTTTGAATTATTCGATACGTTTTTGTTTATCTTTCAAGGTTTAAAACACAATGGTATTGCATATCAGCTTTAGTAGGGTTCATTACAATTGCTAGTCTAGCTTTTCATTTGAACTAGAGTCATAAAAAATGTTACTTCATCACAGAGATGTATAACAATAACATACTTAATGTTCAATTGTTTACTACAATGTTAAATACTTATACAAGATAGTGTGAGAACCTATTGCAGGGTCCTCGTATATAAATTACAAATAGTAAGTTATAGTAAATGCACTGATGAGAGATCATCAGTTCGTACAATGTCGGATAAGAATATCATCGATGAGTTCATTTCTCATAATAGTTAACATTATCTCTAGTGTTATGCCATCAACATGATTAGATTACATACACAAATATAATTTGAGTAGATTATAAAGATATGAAATGCTGCTTGGTGGAATAATAACACATGACCTTTAGGGAAGATATATATTTCGGAGATCGTTTGTATAAGGGTGTCCGAGTTATCCTTTCTTGTATAAAGGACATTTAAAAGCAAGGCATAACATTGACAGAAAACAGAAGTAGCAAAATAGACTAAGCGGAAATGTAAAACTATTAAAATATTTTTTACGGACTAAAAAGTGTATAAAATAAAGAAACAAAAAGAAAACACACGAGCAACAAAATACTTTAAAATGATAAAAGAAATAAAAGCCACCAATTGAGAGTAGACTAGCAGGTGTACACGGCGTTGCCCGGCCATACAAAAAAATAAAATGAAGTTGCGTTTGACTATATTCGCTAAATGATTTTTGTTTTAGTGTAATTATTTTTACTGTGCAATAATTAACATCATTTAAAAAAACACACCTGTGTCGGTCCACTGGTACAAATTGGTAATAAGTGTATCTGCGCGAGAAAAAATTTAAGTCGATACGATAAACAAAAAAAAAAACAAACAAATATTTCATTTACGTCAATAATAAAGCCCCATCGACTAAAAAACATATAATAAAAATCGAAATAAGAAAAACGATTTTTGTTTTGAGTTAATCGCTGAAAAAAAAATGCATTCCTATAATTATTTGTTTGAAGCCAATTAACTAATTCAGAGTATACAACAAAATATGTTTTTTATCTTGTAACCAGATTGTAATGCAAAAGCATATCCTCCAAAATGTATTGACAATTTCAGCCGTAAGGTGGACACGAACTATATGAGCCTCTTCTGTAACCTATTCAGATACGGCGATCTTCTCACCACGAGGTTTTAAATTCATCTACTTACTTTTTTCGAGACGGGAAGCAGTTAACGTATGTGCAGATGCTAAAATCATTTAGTAAAAAAAAAATTTTACGTGACTCACCCTCCATTCGTAAAGGTAGAAATATGGGCACTTTTTTCTAAATTTCACGTCTTATCCGTACGAGTCCCTTTCCTTTAATACAGTGCCAAAATAATTTTTATTCGATTGGAATTAAGTGAGACACACAAACACACATAATGCATACATTTATTCAAACATATATCTTTCTATAATGTAATGAATGAAAAGAAAAAGAAGGGATAAACAAATATATGAAAGAAAAATTGAAGACCTAAAAATACAATCCGTACAATACACAGTGAAACGTGTATTTTTTCCATAATTAAACGTTCGAGTAACACATAATATGTTCAGTAAAACCTGCGCCGTTTGTGTATACAAAGCTTCGACGTGTGTATATGTGTGCCCATTTTTAAAGTGCGCAAATGTGTGTGTATAGCCTTAAGGCATGCGTCTGTTTAACATTATGCATAGAGTATAATGGAAATATATCTCTCACGACATGTTTGGGGTATTACCCGGAATAATTCTCTTTAATGAGACAAGCGTGATTATCACTAGAAATAAATAGATAGGCGGAATGAAAACAGTTTGCTTTTCATTGCTATAACAGGCAGTAAATATTTTTTGCGAATATAATTGGTTTATTGGATGCTTATATGTGATTATATATAAGCGAGAGCTCATTTTTAAAATTCAACATTAAATAAAAAATGTTACATCTGATATTGTTTACATCCTGTAATATTTGCATGGAAATGAAATACTATTTTATGAAGTCCATGATAGAGTTTAATATATTGTATTTAGTACTATTTTATACTGTTGTCGACCTACGGAATTTTGGTATGCGGAACTTTTTCTGGCATTTGTCTAGTTGCCAACTATAACATCAGAAATTGCTATTGTATTAACTATTTGATGTTCTCTGCTTAATAAATTGTAGCTTCTATAGCGTTTCATGAGATTTCTTGGATCTTCTTGAAAATATATTTTCAGTTTCACTTGCTTATTACGGTGTATCACAAAAGTTAGATCATAGATTCTTATTCAATCTAATTCATATTTGAATCAAGCCGTCTAAAAAGTGACTGCGGGTTGGATTCTCAAAAGAATAGGTCTTAAAAAAGGCAATCTAAATTACTAAATTACTCGTGTTGCAATGACAATAAGTGTTTTTATTTCTTTCACCACGTTGCTTTCTTCTCGACGGGTGTCTCGCCCTTTATATGTCTACACTTGTCGTTTGTAAGAGCTCGCAAACTATTTATTTCCAACTGCAAAACGTTGTTGTACTAAATGTGGTTTCAAATACATCAAGTCACGCCTGCGATAAAAGAAGGTGTTTTATAGGTAAGCATTTAATAGTCACGCATATTTCGGGTGATGCTGTATGCATTTACACATGTAGTAAAATGATATTCATGTCGAAGCGTGTTGTTATTAACGCATCTTCCAATTGTTGAAGCGTCAAATATATGAGGATTTGTATTAGTTATTAAGTACTAGCAGGGCTACCCAGAGTTTCCTGAGTATTAGCCATTTTTCATTGAGTAACGTATACCAACAACACAATAAGAAAATGTAAACTATTTTTTCTTTGGAACATGCTACGTTTAAACACACCTGCTCCAAGATATTAAGGACTTAGATAATCTTAAGTCAGTTCCCACTACGCACAAACATTTAATGAAAAATGGCGTGATAACCAAAAGTAAACCCACCATCTTACAAAACTACTCGCATAACCAAGTGGGGACATAGTCTGGGAGGATTTTCTAATTAATAAAATCGCACATCCATGTGGTGATAATCTCGAGGCGTTTCCCACTTAACACCATACTTTGACAAGAAATGACATAATTACCGGAAATAACCCCAGCTCATCCTATCAATCTTCTACGCGAAATATATTTTTTATTACATTTTCACCCCAAACAAGGCACATTGCCACATTGGTGTTGGGGGCTACTATCAGGGACAACAGCTACTGGGGTACTATGTAGGGATTTGGGCAGCAAGATGTTGGTTCACGATGCACTTGAACTTCTTCATGTCAGTACAGTTGGAGAAGCAGTGACCTGAAATGGAATTCCAAAGTCTAGAAGTTTTGGGGAAGAAACTACTGGAGTAGAAGGATCTTTTACATCTAGGGATCTCTACAGTGCGGGGTGGGGTTTTGCAGCCTGTCGGGTCTGTCGAGGTTGTTTACTCGTGGGGGCGCAAGTGCTTGCAGTTCAACAGAGCATTCACCATTAAAATACTTGTAGAACAGGCAGAGGGATGCAACGTTTCGTCGATAGGACAAAGGCTGAAGCTTAGATGCCAGTTCAGGCCCTATCAGATTTGCGACTCTCTTTTGAACCTTGTCTAGGAGCGAGAGACTAGTAGCCGATGCACCAGCCCAAATATGACAGCAACACTCCATACTTGGGCGAATGGTTGCCTTATAGAGGTACAGGATACTTTCGGGGGTTAGTAGTGTCCTAGCACGGTAGAGAGAACCCACATTCCTTGCAGCGGCCCTGGCAATGCCCACGATGTAATTGTTCCAACTCATGTTTCCTGTGAACGTTAGGACAAGGAGCTTGAAAGACGTACTCTCAGATAAAGAGCCGTTGGCCATTGCTATAGGTGGGAGAGAAGGGTTCTCGTAATTATTGAATGAAACTAGTTTAGTCTTGGCTGCATTGAACGTGACCATCCATTTTGTCCCCATTCCACTATATATTAGAGGTCACCCTCTAGTCTTTTTGCCATTTCTTTTGATATATGTTAATTTGTTTTCCTGTCGTGCCTGTTATAGAGTGTGATGTCATCAGCATATATACCCATCTCAGAGGCAATTTTGTCAGGGAGGTCATTTATGAATATCAAGAAGACTAGAGGTCCAACGATAGACCCCTGGGGCACTCCCGTATTTATATCATATTGTTTAGGTGTAAGACCGTCGAGGACAACCTGGATTTTTCTCTTATCTCAGAAGGATTTAATTATGTTAAGTATTCTACCAGTGATACCGTAAGATCTAATCTTCCTGAGGAGACCCTCATGCCATACCCTGTCAAAAGCCTTAGATATATCTAGAGCTACCGCTCTGCCCTCCCCCACTTTGTCCAGTGAATGGTATATACGTTCAGAGATTACAGTTAGGATGTCCGCTGTGGAACAGGCTTATATAAATCCATATTGTTTGCCAGTCAGAAGTTTAGTCTCTGTAAGGTGATGGACTAGAGCATTGTTAATTAAGGTCCCAAATATTTTGTCAAAAAGTGGGAGGAGGCGAATGGGGAGACAATTTAATGGGTCAGTTCTTTCGCCAGAAGTCTTGAATTCTTATAGCACAGAAGCAGTTTTCCAACAGCGCGAAAAACAAGATTCATTAAGACATTTGTTGTAGAGTTTGGAGAGAAATGTAGCTACTTCGGTTGAGCACTTTTTTAATAGCACAGCTGGGATGAGATCGGGTCCACATGCTTTTGAAATGTCAAGGTTTTTTATGATAGCATGCATCTGAGCAGGGGTGATTTTCAGATCCTCTAGCGTGGCGTTTGTCCGCATAGGAAAGTCAGGTAGGGGGTGGTTGGAAGTGTCTAGTGTGAAGTTTGAGACAAACCGACTGGCAAGCATGTTAGCCTTTTCGGTTGCTGAGCAAACAACCTCGTGATCGTTTGTTAAATGGTTGAATGTTAAATGTAGACAAAATATCTGGGAGGATATTCTCATAAAACACTCGCCAATCTACGTGATGATAATATCAAGTTGCCTCCCATTAACAAAGAAAATTTTAAGACAAATGGCATATTCACCGGAAGATACCACACGTCTGCTTATCACTCCTTTCCTCGAATAAGCAGAAGTAGATAATATCTGGGAGGTTTTCTCACTTAAATCAATGTTATAAAAATCTCAACTACTTACCAGCATAATTATATGAGGTATGGCGTCATCACAGAATTTTACCCCCACCAGTGCATCACCCCCTATACTCGAATAAATAGGAAGGATGGTCTCATTTAAACAGTTGCCAAGTCATGTGAGTATAATCTCAAGTTTCTCCCAATAAACACCATAAATTAAGAAGAATGAGGGGCACACTGGAAGTTATTACCGCCCTGTCTATTCCTCCTGACTCGAATAAACAAGAGGAGGTATTATCTGGAAGGATTATCTTTTGTAACATACACTTATTCAAGTTATCTCCCCTTTAACACCATAATTTTAAAAGGAATGATGTATCGCCGGAAGTAACCATCCATACCTATTACGCCTTCTACTCAACTAAAAAGAAGATTATTTTAGGAGGATTTCCTCATTTAAACAATCGCCAATCTATGTGCGGATAATCTTTAGTTCTCTCCGATGGAACACTATAATTTTAAGAGGAATTACATCATTACAAGAAATTTACCCCATTGCCTTATGCCCGATTCTTTACTCGAATAAACATATTATGCCTACAATTGATGGTGCTTTTAAAAACTAACCAAACCATGTGATGGTAATCTATATTCATTCTCACCCTTAACATCAATATCTGAAGAGGAATGACGTCATCGTTCGTATAACCATCCTACTAAAATAAACAGGAGGAGATAATATCTGAGAAGTATTGTCTCATAAACACTCAATTATCCATGTAAGGGTAATCTTAAGTTGCACCTAATTAACATTATAATATAAAGATGAATGACGTCAACACTAGAAATCACAACCTGTCTGCCTATCACCCACATACTCGAATAAACTGGAGGAGTAAATGCCTATGAAATGGTCGCAGTTAACCACTTACTAATCGTTGTGATGATAACGTTGTCCTTTACTTAACACCATAATTTAAATAGGATAGGCGTCATCACCGGATATATCACCCTCTGCCAATACCCACCACTACTCGAGTAAACAGGAGGAAATAATGTCTGGATTGTTTCATTTAAACACTCAGTAACTTCTAGGATAATCTGAAGTTGCCCCTTCTTAACACCATAATCTTGAGAGGAATGGCGTCATACCCGGAATCCCCTCCCGGTTTATGATCCTCCTTACTCGAATAAACAGGAGGAGGTACACTCTGGGAAGATTGTCTCATGAACACTCACTAATCTATGTGACGATAATCTCTAGGTGCCCCCGTTTAACAATAATTTGAAGAGGAATGACGTTATCACCGGAAGTTACAACCTTTCTGCTTATCAACTCTATCATACTCGAATAAACAGGAGATAATATCTGGAAGGATTGTCTCGTTTAAACACTTGCTAATTCATGAGAAGATATCTGAAATTTTCCACCACTTGTCACCATAATATAAGGAGGAATGACGTCATAACCTAGAGTTACCGCTTCCTACCTATCATCCCCCTCGTATTCGAATAAACAGGAGAGTATAATGCCTGGGAGGATTGTCTCATATAAACACATACTAATCAATATGACTATTATCTAAGGTTGTCTTCCACTTAACAGTGTAATTTGAAGATGAATGACACCATCACGGGAAGTTACAACTCCTCTGCCTAACCCTAACCCTAACCCTAACCCTAATCTTAACCCTCTGCTTATCAACTTCACTACTCAAATAAACAAGATGGGATAAGGCCTGAGAGGATTATCGCATTTAATCACTCACTTATCAATTTGATGGCAGTCTCAAATATTCTCCCACTAAACACCACACCTTTAAGAGGAATGACGTCATCACGGGAAGTTACACACCTTTGGCCATCACCCACTCTACTCGAATAATCAGGACGAGATAATGTTCGAGGACATTGTTTCATTTAAACATTCAATAATCGATGTAAGGATAATTTTTTTTTTACACCGTGATCACCATTATCAAGTCCCAGAAGCCACTCAGGGATAGGGTTAAAGTTGTCTCCCACTTAATGCTAAATATTACATGCTTAATATTAAAAAATGATGACGTCATCAGTGGAAGTTAAGACCTCTCTACCCGAAAACACAGGAGGAGATAAGTTACCCCCACTGTTTAACGCCCCTTCTATACTCGAATAAAAATTGCGAAATTATTTCTGGGGGTAATTCTCATTTAAACACATGCCAAACCATGAGGTGTTCCTCCTATTGAACACAATAATTTGAAAGGGAATGACGTCATTATCGAAAGCCTCCCTCGTCCTATGACCAAGATAGTCGAATAAAAAGGTTTAGATTATTTCTGGAATGATTGTCTCATAAACCCTCACTAATCCATGTGAGGTTAATTCCAAGTTGTCCCCACATAACAGCATAATTTGAAGATGAATGACGTCATCACCAGAAGTTACAAATTCTCCTGCCTATAAATTCCCCTACTCTAATAAACAGGAGAAGATAATGTCTGGGAGGATTGTCGCATTTAAACACTCACAAATTCATGTGAGGATCATCAGAAATTGTCCTCCACTGTCACCATAATTTTGGGAGGAATGACGTACTCTCTAGCAGTTACCACCCCTCAGCTTATCACTCCCTGTATTCGAATAAATAGGAGGAGATAATTCCTGGAAGGATATTCTCAGTTAAACATTCACTAATCCATGTGAAAATCATCTGAAGTTGTCGCCCACATTATTTTAATTGTAAGAGGAATTACGTCATAACCGGAAGTTACCACCCCATTGCTATCACCCCCCCCATTCGTATAAGCAGGAGAAAAAATGCCCGATCACAGCTGCCAGCAATACATACAATTATAACCCCACGTCGTCCATCAACCACACAATAATATAAAGAGACATCACATTTGAATGACTTGCATTTTTCCCGATTACTACATAGATATAAAGGCTTAAAATATTAAACAACTTCAATGAATTAATTGCACATCCGCAAAAACATAAATATGGCGACTAGTTTAAATGAACAATTCGCAGGTCAATTTATCGATATTTGTACACAATATGCATGCATGTAAACAGAGAATATACTCACTATAAGCTATTCCTGGTGCATGAATATTAAAATATTATTTCCAGAGAATTTCAGTGTTATGTGACTAGTAGTTTAAGATTTTACCTCTTAGATATTTACACATACGCATACATTTACAGTTTTATTCATATAGTTTGTGCATGTGCTTAATATATTTATTAATATACTTTCTAAATAAGATCCTTATCTATATTTAAGGTTTCGTCAATACTGAAAACAAGCATGTGGGTTTTTAAATGGAAGTGAGATATAAGTGAGAGCAAAGAATATAAAGGAGAGCGTGTGGGAAATTAGTGATGATCTTTCAAGATTATTTCAGTTTGTGTGGGAAAAACGTGCACAATAGAGACAACTTTCCTGAAGGGCTGAGTACACACTAGGCTAGGAATACTGTGTCGAAAAATAAAACACATCCATCAAAATATAAGGTAAACCAAGTCAAAATCATAAAATATAACAAGTTGGTGGTATCAAACCATAATATTTGCTTTTTAATACAAGACTATTTTGATTTATTCAGGTTACGGCGAAATATTTTTCTGCTATGTCATGAAATAATTATAATTTATAAATTAATATATTATATTATTATTACAATTCAATCCTTTGCATATATTTTATTTATATATAGAAGAACGATTCCATGTTTAATTGGAAATCTATATGTAATTTGATGTCTTGTTATAAACGTATGTAATGGTTTCTAATCTTATGTTTTATGAGTTACGATATTCAATATTAATGAATGGATCAGCAAAATTACCAAATAATAATTAGGAAAATTAGAGTCATATTAAAAAGAGATTTATTCAAATAAATTTCGTTCAATTTATAGTTCGTAAAATATATTTACTCCTCATGAATGTCCGTTTCTAACAAATTTAAACAAACTCACATGCATTCATCCAAGTAGAACTTAGTAGAATTTTTTACATAGAAAGAAAAACAAGTCTTGCTTCATCATATCAAAACGAAAGGTATTTTGTGTGTTTGAAAACCAGTTTACAGTTATTTTCATTGTGTCTAACTTAGTAGTCACATCTGAAAGTTAATTACATTTTTTTTTGCTACTTGAATCTTACCTAACCTTTTTATCTGATCTATCTGTAATTCAAGAAAAGAACACACTTTTCATAGACTTGTCAAATTAAAGAAAATATCTGCATAACACTTAATGGTGGGTGCACTGTTTGAAACAAAGGTTGTCAGAATTCTGAGTACATATAAAGGCTCCAAGGTCAATGAAGTAAAAGGGATTCAGAATGGTTTAATTAAGCTTTATTGAAAGCTGGCGGTGATTCATCCGACGAATGCAGGATGGTAACAAAGCATGGACTTCTGTGTAAGCCATAGAAACTTCCATATCGAATTGAAAAGGCTTGTTAAAATTGAAAGGTTGTACATTTTGCTTTCGTGATCATTCTCATGCTTTATAATCATATCTGATCTGTAAGTGGGAAAATGGATCATAGAATTAAAATGCCTGTCAATTTATATATATATATCTATATATATATATATATACATATATATATATATATATATATATATATATATACACATATATATTTTTAAATGGAGCTCCCATCTTTATCATTCTTTTTTTTATTTTTACAAGCAATGCAATAATTCTAAAGGCGTGCTAAACCTAAATGTGATTTTGAATTAGAAATGAGCAATGCAATGAATGTCTAATTGATAGCGAGAGAAAGTGCGTATACGTATAGCCACATACATACTAACTCGAATACACATGCCCACACACACGCACACATCCACACAGATATATATATATATATATATATATATATTTATATATATATATATATGTATGTTTGTGTGTTCAATTATTAAAAGAAGACTAATCTTTACTCATAACATGCATTGTCTGGGTGAGTGTGAGTTTCCTCCCTCGCGTGCCCGAGAAGGTTGTGCCGATTTTTATTAAATTTAACGCAACTATACTTTATATATCTAGGAGTGTTTTTAAATTAGGTTATATATCGAAATGTCTCTGCTACATATCAAAAACTACTCTAACGCAATTACATGCATACACAAACACACCTGCGCGCGTGCACACACACCCATCCACCCATACCCACACACCCACCTATATATATATATATACATATATATATATATATATATATATATATATATATATATATATATATATATATATATATATATAACCTTTCTTGTATGTGTGTTGACCGTCCTTACCAAGCTACCATCTTCATTTTTTGTACCGACTTTACATAGAAACGAATCTGAATCGTAAAGTATTCAGTTTAAGCCTGTAAAAATTGCTATTTACCGTCAAAATCGAAAATGTAAAGACAAATATTTACCTTCGAAAGAATAAGTCGAACAAACTTGTTACTTCTTGGCCTGCCTAATATTACATCGATTTTTGTTTAAAGAACCTTATTTTGCAAATTCTTCTATACGTATGGATTTCGGTCATAGGGAAATAAAGAGGGCTTTGTAGCTATATGTTTTCAATTCCCGATCACTGTAGCATCACTAATCACCAACTCGAGATCCCTGTCTTCCTTTTCTTCTAGGGAGGTCAACTGGTACCCATCAGGGCTTCCCTTTTTTCGCTCCTTAACCTTCCCGTAGTAGACACTATCGTTCGGGGAGGAATTTTTGTATCCTCTGAGGTAATCACCTGGAGGTCTTTTAACTGTGTTCGGCCATTTAGGGGATTACCCTTCCCCTTCAACCACAGGTTCGGTGGAGCAAAGGTGACCACTGCTCCTATTTTTTCTAGCTAATCATATCCCAATATCAATTCTTCAAAAAAATCGGGCGCCACATAAGCTTGTAATTGCCCCTCATCCCCTCTACCTCATAGGGGATGCTGGTCAGTCCTTCCCGGCGTAGTCGGCCCCGATCCGCCTATGTCAATTCCAGGTCAACCATATACAAACGTTCTCGCCCGGCCATCTTCCGGTAACCACTGGACTTAATCAGTGTCAACTGTATCGGTCAGCGCTGCCACTTTCACGTCCCCACCACCATCTACCATTTTAGATCTCGACTCTTTTTCAAGATGCAGCGAACTTCCACTCGCCTTGGACTTTTTCTTCCTCCTCGGCTTATCTCTCTACTTCTGCATCAAGGAGTCTCCCCTTTTTCGGGAGCCCTCTCTTCACGTATGGCCTGGCTCCCTACAACGCCAGCACTTCCTTTTTGGGCAACCTCACGCCATATGACAGAGCTGACCAGAGGTCCAGCAACTCAGGCGCCTCTTCGCCCCTCGGCTGGACTGTCTTCCTGGTCTGTAACGGTCATCAGGTCGTAACCCTGTTAACCTCTTCCCTAAGCTGCTCCTGGGCAGGCGGGAGGGAATTTCCACTTTGACCGCTCCACCTGCCATTCTCGTCTCTGGTGGGACAAGGCGTTGTCTTTCTTTATCCTTTCTTATTCCTCCAGTATAGCAGCGAATAGCGTCTGCACAGCTCCACTTTCACTCAGATTCTCATCAAGGAAGCCCCTCTTGGCCAAACCGGATATCGTCTCGCCGAGGTCTCCGTCTTCTTGTCGAATTTGAATCATCTTCCTGCTTGCATCGAGGGGAGTCGGCTCCCCAGAGTACTCCCCTTCTAAAGCTGCTCGCAATTGATCCCATCTAAACTCAATTCCAACACCGCGCTCAAGCGTATGACTGAATTGCAATAACGATTTGTTTCCAATTTTAAAAAGCAAACGCCTCAGACCCCCAACTTTTTAAACACACCCCTTTTTCTCTTTGACTTATCGATATTACTACTCTCGCTGATCGTATAACTACTAACGACAGCGACAACCCACATGTCTCCCTCTCTTTTCTTCTTTCTCCTAAACCCTTTCTTTTCTAATATAAGTTAAAACACGATTATTAGGTTAAACATCACAGCTCTCCCTCTCTCATTCTTTTCCTCTCTTTTGCTATGACGAGGATTAAATTTGCACAGATGAACAAGTAATAAGACAAAAATTAAAAAAAATCAATTCTTCTCACCGCCAGTCACTGTCTCTTCCTCTCCTTCTCCGTCTTTCTCTTCTTCGTCGCAGATCGTCGCACGCACTTGTTCAAAAGAAGAGGGGAAAAACTCGTTCTCTTCCGGTTTCTCTTCCTCTCTCTCTCTCTCTCTCCGTATATTATTTTCTTTCTTAAAGTTTTTTTCAAATGTGTCTTTCACGCGTACTTATTTTCTTTTCTACTCTACGTTTCTTTTTGTTTCCTTCCTGTTCTTTGTCTTTCTTTTCTCAACCGTATGTGTGTCTGTCTATCACTTTCTACTATTAAGTTGTTTTTTTTTCAGAGTTTGCGTGAATTTTTTTCTCTTCCGTGGTCACAAAAATAAGATATGTTACGTAAAAGTAATCTTTAGTGTTGATATTCTTGTCACGGCACCAATCTCTGACAGGCCCCTGTGGTGAGGTCAAGCTACTAACCCCTGATTGTCTTCGGACTTTGGTTCGTGATGTCTAGTTCTCCGAGAAGCTATTACATTAACTTCTGAACGCTTCGGTGTAGAATGCTCTGGAAGCGGAAAAACGAAAGCTGGATTCACCAGAAGAAAAACATACACTTGGTTTCTATTCTACTGAAATTTAATTTCACAAAAATTATAAACTTTTACACTTCAGTCCTTAGCGCATTTTTAAAGTCAGTTCTTAGCACGTTTTAAAAGTCCCAAGTCTCTCTTCTTCGTAGATGGAGAAATGACAGAATGGAGAGGGAGTCAGCCGTTGGGAGCTGGTTATTATCTCGATATTCCATGCAAATCTCTCTCCAATCTGTCTCCGATCTGTCTAATTTCGATCGCCATTGGTCTTATATATCCCGGGTCGGGTCAGGGTGGAAAATCTATTGAGCCAGTCAGATCACGATACGTATATGGGGCTTTCCAATCTAAATTGCGTGTGTGCACTTCACCAATATTACCAGTTTTGTAATCTGGGACCATGACCCCAAGGGGTCAACGCCTGTTAATCAGTAGTCATTGACCAACAAGTACAATCAATCAGGCCAACAAGTACAATCTCGTTTCTACATTTTCTGACATTTTCGGTATCTTCATTCTCGATCAGCAAAACACATGTCTTGCTTTCCTTTAACAATAAAAATATATCCGATGTTGACAATAAAACAATATATATATATATATATATATATATATATATATATATATATATATATATATATATATATATATATATATATATATTCCAATTCAAGTATTTTTCATATCCGCTGTTTTCCGGGATTTATTAAACAATATTTACCCGGTCTTTCTCGGGGCCCGGGGGGTCTCAACCTCTCCAATGGGGAGCAAATCGCTCCCTCAAGTCGATCACGTTACATATGAGCTAAGACTCCGTATCAGTAGAACTCTTTTATCTTATATATAAAAGTGTGCGGGTGTTCGTATGTCTCGCAAAAATACTGACACAAGTGTCGGCACGTGAAAAAACGGTATCGTTTAAAAATCGGTTTCTTCGACGAAAAATATCGAAAAACTGGCCAAAAACATTAATTCCTACACCTAAAACTGCACAGTGTTTTACAAGAAAAGGTGTTTTTTTCATCGACATGTTCGCAAGTCGTCGTATTTTTCCGATTGACTACTCTTAATTCCAAAGTTCGCGATTTCAATTTTCTCGACATCTCTCTCCACCCGGACTGCTTACTGTTCTTTTGATCCCGTCCCCGTGACTGCATCTTTTTTATACGTCTCTCAGCTAGGGTTATCTATTTTTGTTTCGGGATTCCGTACTACACTCACTCTTCACACCTAGGCAACGCCGGGTACCTTAGGTAGTTTATTAGCAAACTTATTCTCCATTCAAGTAATAAGACATCCTATTATTTAGAACTAGCAGAACGCGTTAACGGGGGTTTCCCACTGGTAAAATTCATACCCCCCGCGTCAAAAAATAAAAATACGGCTGTTATTTTTGTTTGTCGTTTGAAAATCCCCTACCTTCTCATATTAAAATCGGCTTTTGGAATAAACACCCCACTTTGTGTCTGGGTGTGGGGTTGCTACTTAATTTGCTGGAAGATTCAAGGTATTTTTCAGGTTATGGTTCAGGTTAAAGTTCAAGGCAAAGGAATTTTAGTTGTCAAGACTGAAATTATGGTGGCAAAAACTATTTAACCCTGCACCCCTTAAAGGGAACCAAATTTCTATAGTAAGCAGTATTTTAGCTAATATAAATTAAAACGCTATTTAGTAAGTGACGGTTTTTATAAAGCTATAAAAGTAAACATTATAAACAGGACGATTCATTTAAATAAAAAACAATGGTGTATCTGCTTCTCAAACTTTAGATGGGGTAAATGATGTAATCACGTTATAATTAAAAGTGTAATCACGAAAAAGCTTAAATAATAATGTTATTATTCAGGAAGCCAGTTCTTAGATGGGGATGATGTTTAGTAACTGATCTGTGCTTAAGCTTTACACAGTAAGAAAAAACATAATAAAACATAAATTTAACCTGCAACAACTATTTAAAAATTATGCGTTGGTATTGCTCTTTCCCATTGTATGAATCCGAAAACAGTATTTACTTAAAACTTTTTCGCTTATGCATTTTTGGTACCGCACTATTATAATTAGTGTTTTCAGTTTTTATTCAACTTTCACGTTAATTTGTTTTATTCAATTGTAAGTTAGAAGAATGTTTACAAAACAGCATTCCGCTCCAAATGTGGAGGAATATATACAAAAGATCCTCCCCTCCCTAATGGAAAACTAATTACCCAAAACTGTACTTTTATTGTTCAACGCTTTCATTTATAAATTATAAAATAATATACATTTACTTATTGTACCACTTCAAATTGCATTATTTCTTTTTTTTTTTTTGGAAAATATGAAGACTCTTTCTACCATCGAAAACTCCTTTAAAATTACCACTAAAAATGTTTCCAGGGGTGCTGAGAATGAAAACAACGTATAAAAATCCGACATGCAGATAGATTCCAAGATATGAATGAATGTTAGTTTCTAAAAGTGAGAGATCATTTTATATAATAATATTACGCGAAATGAGCATCCACTTTATGACCTAATTTTTTTCCTGGGGGAGAGACGTCAACGTACAATGAACACAATATAACGTAAAATGAGCACCCGCTTGTTTGTTTTGGGTTGGTACACGTCATACCAATTATTAATGCCTGGTAGCCCCTGGCAAAAGACGTGGATGCTCAGTTTACGTAAAATAGGGACCATTGTACGCCCCCCCGTACAAAAGGTGGGCATAAAGTGGGTGATTATTGTACGTAATTTATTATATACAAGATACCCCCTATTTTTTCTAAACTCACTTTTTTGATATTGCTGCAGTACCTTTTTGCCGAAATTTAAACGTTGTTTCCGTTTGCACAACCTCGAAAAACGTTTTGTTTAAAGTAACAGTTTTCATATATTTTAAACTGCTTGTTTGTCGGAATTTCTAACGTGATTCTAGTTTTTAGCATCCCGGAAATCCTATAAGAGAATAATTTTAAAGGATTCGTCGAAAGTTGGAAGAATCGTTTTTTAAATTTGTTAAAAAATGTTGTCAAGTTAAATTAAATTTTAACCAAAACCTCATATCTGTAATAGCATGATATAATTTTATTCATTTTATGTTTGTGTATAGAAACAATTATGTACACTTATAAATCGAATTGGAAATCCGAGAACAAAATAAAACGAAATATGTGTCTCTAGTAAAAGCCTATAAAAACCGAAATACTATTACGGTATTTATATTATTAAAAGAAAAGTTTAATGCAAAATAAGTGCTAATCACATATGTACATGTGAAAAAATAGCGTGATTGAATATTTTTTTGCAATTTATGGGGTGAAGCATTTAACACAAAAAAAAATTCAAACTAAAAAATCGAATCAGCAACGCGTAAACATATTTAGTCGAAATATTTTTCTAAAGTGTCCCTAATAACCGTTTTGTTAAAATGAATTACTGTCTCGTTATTTTCACAACTAAAATAAAATATAATTAATAATGATTTGTCACTGTAAGTTGATCACAGAAAAAATATAAATTATAATTTTCACTGTAAATAAAATAAATTTAAACAGCATTGAAAATATGAAATTTTAATTTCTTTTTGGTAAAATAGCACGGCAAATCAGTGGTAAACCAAGGAAATCGTTTTCTCGAAATGTTAGTAAGATATTACTGAAAAATATTACCGTAAATAATTTAAATGTAATGAGAATCAATTTACTTATCGGGATTCAAGAGATATTTATAATATAAACAAAACTGTAAACTAAAAATTAGATTGGCTGAGCGTAAACAAAATTAAACGAAATGTTTTTATAAAGCGTCCCTAATAAGATAAACCGTATAGTGAAATCCAATTACTGTCACATTAACTTTACTACAAACATAAAATATAATTACTAATGATTTGTCACTGTAACTTTATTACAGAAACAAAAACACTCTGTCCAGCCTGCGCTTGTTGCTTCTGTGTGCTAGTGTCCACATTAAAGGGTTTTCCTTAATATTTCAGCTGTGTTCATTAATGCTATTCATTGTATTTTCCAGTCATTCCTTAGGTCTAATTTCTCCCATTTATTCACAAAGTTTTTGAGATTGTTCCTAGTGCCCCTACTATTATACGTATTATTTCGACTTTCTTCTATCTTCTATATTCCTTTCTGCTCTCTGGCTAGCTCTGTGCATTTGCTCCTTTTCTCATTTTCTTTTATATTTACCATGTGGTCAGCTGGAACAGCAGAGTCTACGATTTGACAGGACTTTTCTTTTATGCTAATTATTATGACACCCGGTCTTTTTGCTTGAGTAGGTTTATCAGTTTTTATATTTATGCCCATAAGATTTTGTGATTCTCGTTTTAAAGTGGTGTTTCCGGCTGTCTGTGCGTTCAAGATGCAGTAGTGTGCATAATTCCCAGTGTACTACCATTCCCACTTGGTCGTATCTGTTCTTGTATTCCTTTGGGTCAATTTGCTGGATTCAGTTTTGATATGGTTTATCGTCTCGTCCCTTTGTCCACAGAGTATGCCTTTGTTGTTTCCTTGTGTTTTCTCGATCTTTGTTTTGGTGTGGTTGGTTCTCATCGACTCGTTCTGTGCTGCTGTTATTGGGGATTCGGTTTCTCGGATTATGTGTCCGTTTCGCATCCATGTCTTTTCGTTATTTTTATCTTTTGTCATCTTCATGAATGTTCCCTGTAGTTGGTTCTCTTCAAATTGTCTGTCCTTGACTTATCCTTTGTCTCTCTGTTTTTTTTGTTGTTTTATTATTATTTTTCAGTGTCTGTTGCTTCCATGATTATTCTCTCAGTGTTTTGTATTATGTATGTTTCTAGTTTCTTTGTTTTTTTGTTTTTTTTATGTCATTAACACATTCTTTTATACTAACCAATCCGCTTCCGCCGTCTTACCTTTTTACGTAGAGTCGGCCAACATCGTCCTTCGGTGTAGTGCGCTGTGCATTGTTATGAGGTTAGTGGTTTCCTGATCGAACTGTCTCAGTTCTTCTTTCGTGTCATCCATGAAGGGTCCAGAGTATATTACTAATGATAGTGCCCATGTACTTAGTTACTAGTTACTAGTTTTTTTATATGTAATTTCGTTTGGAGAACCTTTCTTGTTTTCCTGAATTATTGCTTTCCGATTCTTTCTTTCATTTCTGTTGCTTTTATGTTGTCAGCTTCCAATAGTCCTAAGTATTTATAGGCGTATGGTTGCTCTGGTGTCCTCATCTCCGTTGTGTTGGGTAGGTCCATGCCTTTTGTCGTCTCTAGTTTTCCCTTTCTTATAACTAGTAGTGCGAACTTTTTCATACCAAACTCCATTAGACTACCCTGATTTTGATAGTATTTATTTATATCTACAGTTCATTTTTGGTCATTGAGAAACATTTTAGATCGTCCATGTAAATCTGGTGGTTTATTTTTTTTCTCAGTGTTAAAGAACTAGTCTCCAGCTTTTCAAATTCTCATTATTATTATTATTATTATTATTATTATTATTATTATTATTATTATTATTATTATTATTATTATTATTATTATTATTATTATTATTATAAATTTCAATATATATATATATAATTATATATATATATATATATATATATATATATATATATATATATATACAGTGATGATCATATTTATTGGCACGGTAAAATAAAAGTTACATTTTGTCTAATAAATTCTAAAAAGGGATTAAATTAAAGAAAATAACAAAGTATATTATGTATTTTTAACTGGCCTTTCCGATGCAGCAATCGGATTTTAGAAAAAATAAATAACAAAGAAACAACAAACATAATTGCAAAAAACCCTTGTTCAAAATTATTGGCACGATTTATTTAATAATCAATTGTATAGCCTTTGGCCTTGATTTCCTTCCTCTGTCGCACTCTTCCTGACAATAATCCTCCAATTGAATAAGATTCTTAGGCTTCCTTTGCATTACCCTCAATTTTAATGTTCTCCATAAATTTTCAATTGGATTAAGGTCTGGGCTTTGTGATGGCCACTCCAAAACATTAATATGATTGTCCTCAAGCCATTTCTTAGTCAGTTTAGCCGAATGCTTTGGGTTATTATCTTGCATGAACCACCAACGACGACCAAGTGAGAGCTCTTTAGCAGAGTCTTTCAGGTTTTCATCCAATATTTTAACATAATCTTCCTTTTTTATGCTACCTGTGACCTTAACAAGTCGCCCTGGTCCAGAGGCAGCAAAGGATCCCCAAAACATCAAACTGCCTCCACCGTGCTTCACTGTGGGTATGGTGTTCTTAGGCAGGAAAGCTTCGCCAGATTTTCTGTAAATATAAGACACTTTATTATGGCCAAATAACTCTATTTTCGTTTCGTCAGTCCATAGAACACGTTTCCAGAATGCAACATCTTTATCAATATGACGTTTTGCAAAGGCTAGCATTGCTTTCAGGTGCATAGGCTTCAATAAGGGAGTCTTTCTCGGACGACATGCTTTTAAACCAGCTCTCTTCAAAACTCTACCAACTGTATGTCGAGATACATTCACTCCAGATGTGCTCTGTTCATCAACAATCTCCCCAACAGAGATCCTTGGGTTTTGTTTTACTTGTCGAACAATTTTCCGTTCATCTCTTGGGGAAAGAATCCTTTTTCTCCCTCTACTCTCTAAACTCATAACGTGGCCTTGCGATTTGAACTTGTTTATTATGGCTCTAACAGTGGATTTGTGAAGGTTTAGCTACTTTGAAATCTTATCATAGCCCTCCCCATTGGTATGGCATGCTACAACAAGCTTCCTGACGTCTTCGCTGTGTTCCTTAGTTTAAACCATCGCGATTGAAAATTATAATTTAGTCACTTATAATAGTTTAAATAAATCGCTATCTAAAAATTATCTGAAAAAATTATTCACTGAATTAGCGTTAAACAAGCATAATATAGCTATAAAAAAGTTCAGAAAGCACGTAAACCGGAAATTGATTGATATTATACTGATACTAAAAGAAAAACAAAGCCGTGCCAATAATTTTGAACAAGGGTTTTTTGCAATTATGTTTGTTGTTCCTTTGTTATTTATTTTTTCTAAAATCCGATTGCTGCATCGGAAAGGCCAGTTAAAAATACATAATATACTTTGTTATTTTCTTTAATTTAATCCCTTTTTTATAATTTATTAGACAAAATTTAACTTTTATTTTACCGTGCCAATAAATATGATCATCACTGTATATATACATAAATATATATATATATATATATATATATATATATATATATATATATATATATATATATATATATAGACAGAGAGAGAGAGAGAGAGATAGATATAGAAAGAGAGATATGAGAGGGATAGAGTGAGAGAGAGAGTATTCGACGAAAATAAAATTATTTTAGAAAATATAAGAAAGTACATTAACGTGTTGTCAAATTGTAAACAACATGAGCTGTATGTGTCATTCTCTTTCTCTCGATTTATTTTTTTACATTTTCACCCCAAACAAGGCATAGTGCCACTTTGGTGTATGAAGCTAAATAAGGGGCATAGGCATCAGGGGTATTGTGTAGGGAGTTGAACAGCAAGATATAGGTTAACGTTGCACTTTAACTTCTGCATGTCAGCACAGTTAGGGAAGATGAACCCGACAGGGAATTCCAAAATCTAGCTGTCCTCGTAAAGAAACAACTGGAGTAGAATGCTCTCTTACATCTTCGGATCTTTACTGTAAAGGGATGGGATTTAGCTGCTTGTAAGTTTTGTCGTGGGTAATTACGTCGAGGGGGCACAAGTGCTTGCAGCTCGTCAGATCATTCACGGTTAAAGTACTTGTAGAACAGGCAGAGGAATGCAACATTTCGTCGATGGGACAAAGGCTGCAGTTTAGCTGACAGTTCAGAACTTATCAGATTGGCGATCTCTTTGGAACCTTGTCTATGAGCGAGAGACTAGGGCAGATGCACCAGCCGCAATATGACAACAATACCCCATACATGGGCAAATGTTGGCCTTATAGCAGTATAGGATACTTTCGGGCGTTAGTATAATTCTAGCACGGTAGAGATAACTTACCTTCTTCGCAGCGGTCCTGGCGATACTCTCAATGTAATTGTTCCAACTCATGTTTCCTGAGATCGTAAGACCGATGAGTTTAAAGGATCACTTTCAGATAAACAACCATTGGGCATTGCTATTGGTGGTAGAGAAGGTTTCCTGTAGTTATTGAAGGGAACGAGTTTAGACTTGGCAGCATTGAATGTGACCAACCATTTATGTCCCCATTCCACTACAGATCGAAGGTCATCCTATAGTGTTTCTGTCATTTCTTTAGATATGTGTTCATTTGTTTTTCTGTCGTGTCTGTTATAGAGTGTGGTTCCGTCAGCATATGTACCCATCTCACAGGCAATTTTGTCAGGGAGGTCAATTATGAATATTAGGAATAACAGAGGGTTCGGATAGACCCTGAGGAACTCTCGCATTTATATCATATTGTTTAGATGTAAGACCGTCGAGGACAACCTGGATTTTTCTCTTATCTAAGAAGTATTTAATTTTGTCATGTATTCTTCCAGTGATACCATATGATCTAATGTTCCTGAGAAAACCTTCATGCCATACCCTGTCAAAAGCCTTAGATATATCTAGAGCTACCGCTCTACCCTCCCCCACTTTGTCCAGTGACTGGTATACACGTTCTGAGATTACAGTTCGGACGTCTGCTGTTGAACGGGCTTGCCTAAATCGATATTTTTGATCAGTCAGAATTTTAGCATCTGTAAGGTTATAAACTAGAGCATGGTTAATTTTTGTCTCAAATATTTTGGCGAAACGTGGGAGGAAGCTAATGGGGCGACATTTTACTGGGTCAGTTCTTTCGCCGGAATTCTTGAAAATTGGTACTACAGACGCAGTTTTCCAGCAGGCAGCACAGCAAGAATCATTAAGGCATTTGTTGTAAAGTTTGGAGAGAACTGGGGGTACTTCGCTGGAGCGTTTTTAATAGCACAGCCGGGAGGAGATCAGGTGCACATGCTTTTGAAGTGTCAAGATTTCTTATGATAGCATGCACCTGAGGAGAGGTGATTGTAAGATCATCTAGTGTGGCGTCTGTCCGCAAAGGAAAGTCAGAGAAGGGGTTATTTGGAAGCGTCCAGTGTAGAGTTGGAGGCAAAGCAACTGGCAGCATGTTAGCCTACTCAGTTGTAGAGCAAACAGCCTCTTGAATGTTGTATAGTGGGGGATTGTTGATTGCTTATCATTTACCACAATGGTGTAGATTTTCAAGAAGTCGCGGGTTCCTAATTTCTTTCCTTCGATGCATTTTTTAGTGGTTTCAGTAAATTCTCTCTTAACTGTCGCTATTTCTTTCTTACAGTTACTTCTGCCTCTTTGAACTTGATTTATGTCGGTTAAATCTGCGGTACACATGCTGTCTTTGCGCGATGGCGGCTGCACAAGTAGAGGTAAACTATTGGGGAAAGTTGGGCTTGCTATAAAATTTCCGTGTGGGAACATGTGCTTAAATTGCTGTTTTTAAGCATTTAGTGATCTCATTTGTCCACTGTTTAGCAGAAGTGAAAAGATATTTTGCCATGGGACGCCCCTAATGAGATCCCTAATGGGTTCCCAGCCTATAATATCTCGTTGTGTTGAGCAGTGGCGTTCAGTTTTAGCTCTAAACGTTAGGGCTATTTAAACTATTACCACTGTATTATCGACGTTCCCAAGTGGGCTGTAGGCATTAGTTACACAGTCATCGGGAACTGTGGTCAGAAACAGATCTCGAAGTGATGTGTGTTGGACTTGCTGATCTGAGATACGGGTTGGAAACATAACCATATGTGATAGGGAATGGGATATAGAGAAGTTTTATGTTGTCTTACTAGCTGCGTCTGTGTGAGTAGAAAATCCAAGCCTGTTGCTGTGGTAGATATTGAAGTCACCAAGTACATGCACTTGTGCGCTAGTGTCGAGGGAAAGTGCTGTATCTATGCTGTCAGAGATTTCTTTATTAGGGTACAGTCTGAGTCCTTACGACAGAGTGGGAGATATCCAGTCATGTTAAAGTAGTTAGAGGGGATAGAGGAGTGTTGGTTAGTCTCACTTAGTGCTAAGATATCCAGAGTGTTCGTTAGGAGAAATGCTTCGACATCATTTAAATTTGTTTTAAGCCCAGAGATGTTTGTAAATGTAAACCTCAAGGGAGAAGGCAGTTTGTTTTGTTTGAGTTTGGGCCTGGTTTTAACGTAATTTTTTATTGTACTGTAATTTTCCTTAAGAGTTTATGTTTAGGTAAGGGCTGCTGAACAAGTGCTTATGCAGAATATCAGACATGCAACACAAGCAGACCATCAGTTGTCCTGCCATCTACTAGGATTGTGACCTCGGGATAGCCCACCGGGAATGAGTACAGGGTCCATTTCCATACGCGACATGACACTACAAACAACCCGATATTATACAACTGTTTATGGAGCAGCCGCTCTAAGTGCTACCAAAGAGTTAGAGCTCCTGTACTACCAGTCGGGAATAACAGCCAGAAGCTACCTATCCAGTATACTCAACCTATCAGACGATGGTCAACACAATCTACTTGTACTGGCATTATGGCATTCAAGCATACCCAAGTGCCCAGTTTAAGGGATGGTGTGTGTCGGGAGTGGGGAAACGGCGTTCTTTGCCCTAGTCAGGAAACAAGATCGATCACTGAAGGTTTGTCCACTCCCTGTGATTCGATCTCTACGCCTAGCTAATAGGCAAAGAAGGAGTATGGAAGCCGGGCGATAGACAGTGCCTATATACTCCTTAAGTAGTTTAGGTTTTCATACCGGCAATTTGTTTGAGTCACCAGCTCTAGGAAGGTTGTCATCCAAGACTGGAAAGGCCTTCCTCCCCTTAGGTTTAGCTTCAGAATTTTTCTTCTTCTAGACGGATGACCTGGGAAGATTAACGGGTTCATCAGCACCGAGAATGGGTTCACCGCGCCTAGGTAGTAATCCAGGTATTTCTGCGCCCCCGTGATTGTGGTTAATATTAACGGGGTAGTTTATAAAGGTTATGTATAAACTGAAAAATTATACTCCTAAGAAGCAAAAATAAGATAGATAGATGTATATCATACAAAGATTTTCGTATATCTATCAACCGCTCGCTATATTTTATGTAGAAACAAATGCAATAACTTAGAACGTTATCTAAATCGATATTTTTCAGAGCGTTAGTTCGATTATATTATTGCTTTACATATTTACATTTACGCATTCCTTCCTCACATAAGTTAACCTCTATTTATAGCACCCATTCAAACCTATAGTCGTGGAAATTCTTCCACCTTTTATTTATCTTTCATGAGTAACCGTAGCAAAGTTTGAGTTTTGTTTAGTACAGCGACTTTTCCCAGGTAAAACATAATTGCGTTGTTCTACTGAAATATCTTGGTTCGTCATATTACGCATCTATAATTTCATGAATATATTGTCTATTTTCTCTGATATTATTACTTAATATTCATTCATCGTCCATTATGCAGATGGTTAGTCGCAATGTGTAATAGACATCTTGCGTAAAGATGACCTATGCGAAATATTCTCCTATAAAAGAATGTTTTGTGACAGCCAACAGAATCTCTCTTAAGCCTACAATGCCAATATTCGATAACACGATGAAATTGACCATCTCTGGAAATGATATATGACATTTCGAATTCTAGTTGTACAATTTGAAAATATTTAAAAGTCTGATTCACTATTATGTACTTAGTTGATATTTTTACGATAGTCCGATTTTTTTTAAAAATGCGAATTAGTTTAGTCGCACTGATGAGCTGTAATACAGCGAAACGGCACAGTATGTGGATGCGTAAACATGCTCCTAAACTTGGGGTAATCATATTGGAAAGTGACAAACTAACTGGCACTAGCGTAAAAAACGATTACTTTTTGTGTAAAAAAATTGAGCTTAGGCGTTTGGAAAATTTTTATACATTGTTTATTATCATACTCATCATGCCAGCAGTCGATAAGCGTATTGTTAGAAACACCATATTTCGGTCTAATATATATCTTGTCTAAGGTAGATGCTACTGATGAGTTGGGATACTGCGTACAGAAAATGGAAGGAAAAACAAGACAGAACACGTCACACTGTCTTTAGCTAGAAAACATTCACTCATTCACATTATATATATCCATTCAGCTACCGTTATCGTGAGCAGTAATGTTAAAATTAAACATTTATATTTTATATATATTGTGAATATAATCCGATATAACTGAAATATTGCGTTTTATTACTATTTATACGGCAACACTAACGCATGCCCAGATATAAAATGTTCAGCTGATCTGCGCAATAGCGAGAAAACGGCAGCCATTTTGGTGACCTGCAGTGTTTTTCAACGTGCCAACTTTACATGCAAGATGGGACGTAAAGATGCCTTAAGCTGAGAAGTCTAAAATTGTTCAAAGGCTCCATAATAAGATTTCCACCTAAGAAATAGCCACCGAATTACACCGTGATCATCGTACAATCAAAAAATATTGTACTAACCCTCAAGTTTGCAACGGATGTTCTAACAAAGGGAACATTCGGAAGAAATCATATCTGTCACGTCGAACAATGAGAGAGAAGTTTGCCGTAACCCACTTGAAACTAGCAAACAAGTTTTTGAAAAAGCTGGCATTCCTGATGTGCCCAAATCAACTCGTTGCCGTATCCTGAGGACGATTGCAAAATTTATAAAGACAGAGGTCCGCCTCAATTGAAGGATATTCACAAGAAAAAGAAGAAAAAGTGGGCAAGAGATCACATGAAGGTGAATTTTCAAACTGTTTTGTTCACTGATGAGTGTCGAGCGACCCTTGATGTACTCGATAGGTGGAGGGGAAGTAGTATCATAATGAAGGTCTACGTCCCCAAAGGATCAGACGTCAACAAGGACGTGATGATATGATGTTCTGGGCTGCAATCATCGGCAATGAGCTGATACGACCATTCAGAGCCGCAGAAGGAGTGAAAATTACCGCCAAATTCTACATTGACTTCATTAAGGAACACTTGGGCCCTGGCACAAGAAGAAGAGGTTGGCATTCCGGAAAAAAACATGGTATTCATGTACGATAATGCACCGTCTCATCCCAGAAGGATAGCCACTGAATATTTGGAGAAAGTTTTTGGCAGACATGGGAAAATAATGCGATGGTCAGCCTGTTCTCCAGATTTATATCCCATCGAACATCTGTGGAGCATATTGAAACAAAATATTTACATCGGAGGAAGGCAGTACTACTCCAATGATGACCTCTGGAATGCTATTCTGACTCCTGACAAAGTCATTTCATCAGATGAAATCGAAAGTTTGACATCTTCAATGGGCCAAAGACTTTTTGCTCTTGTCAATAAAAATGGCAATTATATAAGATATTGATTGTACTATGAAATTATATTGAAGGTGTTTGTTCTTTATTATTGTTGTTCTTAATTTACAAATTCCTAGAATAATCAATATTTCGATGATATTGCAGCACTTCACCGTAATTTGGCATGGGTTTTTATATAAAGTTTGCACGCTGAAAAAAAATGCAAATCATCTAAATGGCTGCCAATTGTTTATTACTGGTTAGCTTCAATTTCCAGATCTGCACTTGTGTTAGCGTTGCCATATTACGTGCTAAATTTCACAAATTCTCATTGAAAACTATCGGAGTTAGAACAAAATATCGATTTGCTGGCACGGAGTATATATATATATATATATATATATATATATATATATATATATATATATATATATATATATATATATATATATATATAAATATATATATATATATATTGTGAATGTAATCTGAAATATCTGAAATATTACATTTAACGAAAACAATAGCTATGTGTTTTGTCGCATTCTTCCTTCTATTTTCTATGCGTGCCAATATTACTTAGATTGTTTTATTTTGGATATTGTCTGACCGGGAATAACAAATAATAAAAACCCACGTAATACAATTAGAGTGTCTACTCCGTGACAAAGAACTCAAAAGAGATATTCATTTTAGGACATAGATTGCTGATATACAACGTCTTATATTTCCGGGCTATGAAAGTAAAGATACGAGGTTTAGTCACGCTAACGCTGTTTTTATAAACCAGTTTTATCGCTACACTTCATGTTTTCTGTATAAGTGACAGAAGATGCGATATTTTTTCTAATCAGATAACTAAATAGCAAAACTTCATTTTTTACGTGTTACTAAAGATTTGGAATAATACCTTAGACTAAGCGATTATAATAATATCAATATGCATTAACACACGGGCAATATATAATTGTGCGTTTATATAAAGGCCTGATATAGATGTTTTAATATTACGTAATATCTGAAAAATAGATACGTTTACTATCATTGATAAAGGATTAATAATAGTAAAAATGCGTTTTTTATTGGATCTACATAAACTTTCAGGTACATATTTTCTAGAATATACTTTGGGAGTGCTGGATGCATAAGAAGGCCTACGCATACAGCTTTTTAATATATATGGCAATTAAGCTACACAGAATTTTCTGCGTTCCATCTCCGTGAAAATTCTTGAGGATAATACATGTTCTGGACTATTATTTTTGGTAATTTTGCAGAATTTTAATATAACATACATATTCATCAGCTCGGCTTTGCTGGAAACATGACGTTGTGCGCTTGGTGTTGCGTGTAATCTTACGTAAGACGCCGGTCAGTAAATCACTGCGTGTGAAAGAATTAGACAATATTTAGTGAGGACATTGGAAAAACAAATTTAAAATTAAGTAAACAACGCAATTTAAAGGGTCATTTCTAAAAACTGTATAAAATATTAATAGATCCGCCTTGGATAAACAGCTGTATAGGCCAAAAATGCTGTTTAATATTGTCAAACAACACCATCGGCCGCTGTAAAAGTGTAGCAGTCCTGCAGTTTATTTACTTTTCCACCTATGAGATGGACAGTTCTGTTAGAATGTGAGGTTTAATCTTGGCATTATGTTCATTTCTATTTAAAGAAAAATGGTTCTAAGAGTTTACATGAGTTACAAAAAAATAAAAATAAAACAAATAAAAAATACATGAACGATATAAAAGTGCTTTTTAAAAAAAAATTTTGTAAAAAAAATTAAACACAAAGAGAAATGCGTTTGATAAAAATAAAATTAGTGAAAGAGCAATTTATTAAAAAGAAGAAAATCAAAAATTGTAACGGCAAGTCGTTGTTTAAGTATCGGCGGCATGTTCCGAGTTATTTACCAGTACAACCAGATATTTAGCTCTGGTTCAAATTCTTCACAAGTAACAGATATTAAATCTTATTATTCTACCCACGTACTAGGTAGTCGAACCTATTTTCTTTAAGTAAGTTATTGAAAACACCCCCACACACCTATATATATATATATATATATATATATATATATATATATATATATATATATATATATAGAGAGAGAGAGAGAGAGAGAGAGAGGTGTAGGGGTGTTTATATGTTTATATGTATATATATATATACACTTATACAAATATATATATATATATATTCTTTTATATGTATATATATACATATTCTTATATATATATATATATATATATATATATATATATATATATATATATATATATTTATATAATATACAGTGCCAGCAAAACGAGAATCCGCACTTGTAATTTTTTTTCAAAAACAACACATGTAAGTGAAATTTTATGTAACTGTTTAAACGACCTATACCTCATATCATTCGTCTTTTATTCCACTATAATTTTACCTGTGCATATTTGACTTTTAATTGATACTACCGGGTGTTTAGAGGTGTGTGTTGGTGGGGGGTCGATTAAAACAACCATGTTAAAGAAAAAAACAGGTTGGCCGGTTGTTTGGAGGTGTAAAAGAAAAAATAGTTTTAGTATAAAGGTACGCTTGAACCCCGAACGTTTGACGCGGAGGTGGAAAGTAAATGGAAAAAAAAACCTGCGACCTAACCACCTCGATCACGGGAACAGATGAATTGATAAGTGTGTTAAGTTGACGTTTATAAACTGAAATTAGCAGGTGCATCAACCTCAAGTTGCGGAAGCCAGTTTCTGTTTTCTCCGCTACGCGGCGATCAAACAATAAAAAACCAAAGAGAAAAAGTAACGTAAGGCAAACGAACGAGAAAAACAGAAAAAAAAACGAATTCGTGGTTACCGGGGTGTTTTTGGGTGTCGCTAAGAATAAGCGAAGTAAGAAAAAAAAAGCAGAAAAACGAACGTTGCGTGAAAAATGGCTTAAATAACACTGGTTCAATATTTAAATTAAAAAAATCGAAAAAAAAAAAGATCTCACACCACGATTAGAACCCAACACGTTTAGATAATGAACCAGGGCCTTAACCACCTGAGCTTACTCGACTTACACGAAATTTATTCGGGTTTTCAACTAGTTAAAGTAAATTAGGTCACGACGTCATCTGACGCATGCGTAGAATCGGTCATTGTCACGAGAGGACCGTTTTTGTTGACCCCCCCCCACTGTCGAAAATTGTCGATATCTGGGTAAAAAATATAACGTCTTTGACCAATTTTTCGATATTTTTCAAGCAAAGGATAGAGCTTCGATTTGACATAAAGTTTGTTAATTTTCGTCGCGTCTGTCGAAAGTTGTTAGCAAATATACACATACATACATACATTTTCGCTTATATATATATACATATATATATATATAGTTAATCTAGTGTTGACATAAATTTAAGAAAACAAATTCAAATTGAGGAGGCAAAAAGAAAGTTCGCAGTAACAACTTCGCTCAATAGCAGCTGAAATTATCGACCCTAAATCTGTTTAAAATATCCAGCAACAGGCAACAAAGCATCTGTAATCGTAACGGATGTTATTCCAGGTAATAAAATGTTACACTTAGTTCATATGCCAGGACCTTCTCTTTCTCTCTCTCTCTCTCTCTCTCTCTCTCTAATCTATTTCATATACCTTGCTTAACAACCGAAAGCAGTCCAAACTGTAAAAACCTGTAAAAGTCTGAGAATGCTACAGACGGTCAGAAAAACGGCCAAGTAAATGAAACAATAATGGAACTTAAGAGAAAGATACGGTAATAAAAAACAAAACGTATATATATATATATATATATATATATATATATATATATATATATATATATATTTAAAGGAGATTAGAATAATAGTCTAAAGAGCTAAGTGTATTTTAATGTAACAGTGAAATTACTAGTTTAATTAAAATACAGGAAATGCTCGTTGTAATTTAGATATATAATACGCTCGATAGGTAAATGTCCTAGAGCTAATTCAATATTAAGTAAAGTGATTTTCAATTTAAAAATTAAAAAAAAAAATTAAAATTTATAAATCAAATTTTAATTAAATTAAAAATCAGTTTCATAAGAAGGAACAACAACAAAGTCAATTATCTGTACGATCGTTTCGGAAATCCGTGCTTTTTATTTGTGGTATACATGAAGTTATGTAGAACAATTATATATAGTTTTTTTGGTAAGCACGGTCTCCTCATCAGCAAATTTAGGAGGATTGTTATTGAATTTAAAAGACACCATAAATAAACCTAGCATTAAAAGTAAGGCATATGAATCTGAAAAAATTGAAATAAAAGGTTTGGATTTAAAATTTATCAGAAAATTAATATAGTTCCTGATTTCAAAAAAAGAAAAACTAAAAGGTAACTATCTCTATATATTTTTAAATCAAATTTATTATGTAAATTCAAAAAATATTTTTTTTCTACTCATTTCTATCTATAACCTATATTAATTTTCATATTCATATAATATTATGATTGCAACGTCTTGTCAGACGAGGTCCACTTCCTTATACACTTAAAGTCCATGAGCCCTAACATTACTTCTTTTTTAGTGGTACCGGCGAATTCACACACTCAAGCAGACCTGACAATGAAGACGGTCATTGCTATACATACATATATATAGGCACACGCATATACACACATGCACACACATATATCCATAAACATACACACATATATACATACACACACTACATAATACATAATACATATACATGCACACATGCACACATGCATACATACACAAATACATACGAACATATACACACATATGCAACTACAAACACACATTTACATACATAAACATATACAAATACGTACACATATATGCACATATACTTACACATACATTTAACTACATATACAAATGCATATATATCCATGCTTTTATACACAAAAATACATATACATATATGCACATACATACACATACATCCCCACACAAACACACATATATATATATATATATATATATATATACATGCACACCCACATAAAAATATATACATATGTACATCCATATACACATAGATACATATACATACACATGTACATACATAAACATACGTACATATATACGCACATACACACACGGATATATATAATGGTGGCATCAATTATTACATGCTCCCAGCATTTCAAGCCTACACACGTCACTACTCTTCCATTGCTATAGGTTTATGTTTATAGGCACATGCCTGAGGGAGTGTCTATATAAATATGATGTTACAGAAATTTAGCTTTGTACGACAGCTAAATCTCTCTCTCTCGGTTCAAAATGTTGAGATCCAGCAACAAGCAAGAGCAAGATATCCAGCAACAAGTTAAACTGCAGACCAGCTTAATGCGGGTACTAGTCTCCTGCTTTATGGGTTTTTAAATCAAAGATTTGCTTCTCCTGGAGGAGTTTACTTCACTACGTCTTACGGGATCCCTCTCCTCCCCACGTACACATGGAAATAAACACATACATGCACACATACATGCATAACAAACACACATATGCAGGTACAAAAACATGCAGATATACGCACATAGAGGTACACATATAAGCATGCACTTACATATGCATATACACACGTACACATGCACATACATGTAAACCACACATGAAGGAGCGTTTCAAAAGTCATATATCCTCCATGATCAGGATCAATGGTAGGGTACAGTTCAATGAGTTTGACAAAAAAAATCCAAAACAAATTAAATATACATAGAATCAGACGAAAAATCCAAATGAGCAGATCAGCGTTTGAAAGGGATGGAGTTAATTTTCTTTTTGTTTCCTTTCCTCTCTTCCTTCCTCTTGATTTTTTTAAAAATAAAATGTCTGTACAAAAAAATTCACGTCCCGAAGGCAGACAATTATGACGAACTTCACGCATTATTTACAACTAAATTTACATAGAATCAGACGAAACATCCAAATGAACAGGACAACGCTGGTGATTTTTTTTCAAATAAAATGTTTGTTTTTCTCTGCCCTTTTCCAGGAGTCGGTAAATTGAGAATATCATCTCTGTGGTTCCACCTGTGAACGAAAACCAGCTTGACGTCAGAGAAATCTCTTTCAGTGCGTAGATAATTGCGGGCACTCATCACAAACATTAAAAAAAAATCATGTCTGCTCTAGACAAGAGAGAGATTCTCTTGTAGTTTCTTGATTCAGAACGGTCACCCTTCCTTTTAAGACCTATTGAAACTATTTGGCCATTTTGGGTATTGATGACTAATTGATGCAACTGGTTCGACAAGAGGTACCTGCACGTTTTGTAGACTTCAAGTCCGGTAACCCTTCAATAATTTGACCGCTTCCTTGACTTTCTGGGGGAATGACGTTCAAGGCATCTTTATTGTACAGATTGGCTTGGTTAAGCAGTTCATTTGAAGTGTTCTCTCTATTCGAGGCACTGTTGAGCCGTGTTGACATGTATTTGCTTTTGAAGGGTGACTGACAAAGCGATACGGGTCCATAGATGTTTTTTGGGCATCTGAGAAACAGTGATATTAGTCTGCGACTGTTTCAAACTCCTTAGGGTTGTTTCTTCACTAATTGCTTTTGAGATATTACATTTCTACTATTGCTTTTTGCGCGTACCGTAGATCATTTGTATGGGCGTGTATGCTTTTATCTTCTAGATTTGCCTAAGCTCTTCATCGTTTTCGTCAAACCAGTTCAGATGTTTCTTGTTTTAAAAACCTCGAATTTCCTATCGTGATGATGTGATGGAAGTCTCAAGTGAGTTCAAGTCGTCTTTTTACATACTGTTGGGGCTGCTCGGATATGTAGTTCTTCTAGTTTTTAAGGTATGTAGGAAACTACTTTACATTTACTTTTCCTCGATATTTTCCAGGATTGATCCGCAATTTCATGAAAGATGAGAGCAGGCGATTGTCCGTCTAGCAGCCGTAAGCCTCTGTGGTGACTCGGGGGTGCACAAATTTGCGATCTCAAGCGGGTACTATCACGTATTCAACTTTTTGTCCACTTTTTGGATCTCGCTTGTTTCCTGTAAACTTTCCGCCGAATGAGCCTATTATGGACTATAAAATATTCAGCGCATTTGGTCATGAACATAGTGCCATTCTAATTGACGCTTCCCACTTCTTCCTTGTCTTTTGTTTCCTTCCAAGCAGTGTGATCTCCTCAATTTTGACATTGAAGAATTAATTTCTCTTTGCAAAGGATAGAGGAGATTACGTAGTAAAGCTGAGCATAGAGAGGCCCATTGTTGAAACCATCAACTGATCCTGATGGAGCATATGTGGAGATAAAGGTAATGTGTTGGGTGTCGGTAGATTTTATTCTTAAAGTTAATAGTGACTCCTTGATTCCAGCAACCAGTTCATATAGTTTGGGGAAAAGGCTGCAGCAAGTGGCATAACAAACTGCCTAGATGCGTGGTTTTTCATCGCCCAAGCCTATTTAGAAAAAAGTAACCTGCCTCTGTTCTTTATTCAGTTGTTCGCTACCTGTAGGCCGAAAAATAAATTATTTTGCGAGAAAGTTGAAATGAATAAACATATATTGGTTCATGCTGATAAGATCAATCATTACTATTATCCTGACTATCCTACATATAAATGACCTTTGTATAAAGACCTTAATAAATCTTATAAAATAGTCCCTCGTAGGAATTCAGATTCTATTAATTCTGGGGCTGAACATTTACTGACTTCTATAAACATTCATAACTTCACTGAAATAATTTCTCCGGGTACACCTTAATTCACCCTCAATACCATAAGCCTAATTTTCATGACAAACCCCCTCAATCAGATAGATCTGCCTATCTAGCTCTGATTTAGGTGCTATTAGCAAGAACATCTAAGATAGAATCATCCCCTATATTACAGAAAATGTTAGTTTTCCTCTTGGGATAAATTCAGATTGCGTAATTAATTGGTTTGTCTCCATTAAAAATAAACACCTCCTTAACTTCATAACCTTTGACATCAACAATTATTATCAATCAATTTCTCCAATCTTTTTAAATAAGGGTTTAATCTTTGTTAAAAGAAATTCTGACTTAACTCATTTTGAAATTAAATTAATTATCCTAGCGAGAAAGCCCCTTATACAATTTAACAATAAGTTTTGGACTAGGAAAGACACCCCTAATAATCTTGGCATCTTAATGTTTTTTTCTGACTCTGCAGAAGTTACGGATTTTGTAAAGTTATTCTTACTGAAAGAACTTAAATACCATGTTAAACATACCCTTTATAGAGATGATCCCCTTTTCACTACAACAACCGGGCCAAGAGAGTACAACAAAATAATTAAAAATTACATAATATTTTTACAACTTTGGCCTTCCCCTTATAATCGAACTAAACAAAGAAGCCGTCCAATTTTCTAGACATTACACTTAATCTTAACATCGACACTTATAGTGTCTATCATACACCCAACCTTACTCTTTTATACCTCAATAAATCTTCTAACCACACAAACTCTATTATAAAATCTATAGTACTATCCATATCCAGAATAATTTCTACTCTTTCTGCCGAGAAAAACACCTTTAATCAAAATGCTACTTTCAAAAATGTCTTAAGGAATTCAGGAAACAAGGAAAATATTAAATACAACCATTATGCTCCTCCTACAAGCGGCCTTACATCTGTAATCACACATAATATGACTTGGACGAAACCAGTTCATATAACAAGATATGCTGCTATCAGTAGCAATGCACCACTGTATATATATAATCCAAACCAACATACTAATCGTAATACCTCAAACCCACCAAGACACATCAGGAGAAAGAAAAATGGTTTAATCTCCATTTAGGGTAAATGACAAAACCAATATACCTAAGGAATTTTTCAACATTGTACAAAACTCTATCAAATTCCCACCCAGATATAGTTCTATTTTTAATTAAAAAAACTCTATGAGGATGGCTTATTCAACTATGCCCAATTTAGCACAAAGATTCTTAACATCTAATAACAGAAAAATTAAATCAGCAAAAAAAGTCCTTTCCCAATTAAACCCAAAACTAACTGTAATTGTAATAACAAACATCTTTGCCCACTCAATAATGATTCACTCATAGAGATGTTATATAGCGTGCACAATTACAGAGCTCTCACGCAATCCTCCCATAACATACACTAATATTTTGTCATCAAATTTTCCACATCCCTCCCTCTATGTGATACAGTTACTAATCCAATGAACCATTCAAGCAACCCCTCTATTTACAGTCATACATCTAGCTGTAATATAATAATAATAATAATAATAATAATAATAATAATAATAATAATAATAATAATATTTCTCCTAACAGCCATCCTAATACTTACAAAACTCATTATCCCCTACGAAACAGTGTTTCTGCAATCATTGTCCCGCCGTTTGTTCATCACAATAACCGAAATTCAAACTATTTCCCCAGTAAAAAAACTAGCAAATTAATATAAATTTCAGACCTCGAGCTATTAATTAAGTACATACATACATCGGACCTACTCCAGTATTAATTAAAAAAAGAACATCAGATCATACTTCTTCTTTTAACAACCTAAATTCTAATAATTACCAGGGACCTTCTCTAATCACTTTAATTAAAAAAATAATTCTAGCAATAACCCTTTCTCAATTAAATGAACACACCTAAAAAGTGTCATACTCCAGGTTTTAAGTCATGTCGGCTCTGCACAACCGAAGGTATAGCAATAATTACTTCACCTCAAAGTAGTAATATAATAAACTCTAAAAACAAACTGATCTCCTACTGCAAATATAAGTCCAACTTTAAATATAATAAATTTTAAATTACATAACTATTAATTTAACCTTTGAGAAAAATGTATATTTTTCTATTACATTATCGTTCTTTCTACATACTTTGTTAGCATTTTATAACTCTGTAATTTTCATTGTAATTCTTTATTTCTTCTTTCTTGGCCGGCTTTACATTATCCGTTTAGTGTTTAAATATTTTTCTATCAATCAAATATACCTACACATTTATATTATGCATGTATGTTCACTTATATTTTACTATGCGCATTTACTTACATACTTATTTGCCTTTCTCTACCTTTACATTTTTTGTTACTTTTTTCTCAACTCCTTATTTATTTACTCATCTATTTACTCATATTTATGTATATATATATATATATATATATATATATATATATATATATATACATATATATATATGTATGTATTTGGGTGTGTTTGTTGTGTATATATATGTATGTATATGTGTAATTGTATGTATTCATATATAAGTATGTATATATATGTGTACATGTGCATGTATTTCATTTATCATTAATTCATTTGCTTCTTTTAATAACTCCTGCTGATTATTTAATTCTTAAGTAATAACTTGTAAATTTCAGTTGACCCCTTTTTTGCTTCATAGTTGTGCGCCTTTTCACCGTCATCTTTTCTAGGTAACTTTGACATTGGATTTCGGATTACTTTGAACAATCTTCCAATTACGCGATTCCCTCGGATTTTACTTGTGGAATTGGATACTTAACCAACTATTTTGGATTTTGATTGTTGGATTTTACCGTTATTGAATATTTCCCCCTTAACCAGATTATCCATTAAAGTGAACTCACTGTTTCTTGCCCATATTCCCCGTCTTTCACTATTTATTACCAAGTAAGATATATGGCTTACTTGTAGTTTCATCAAATACTTTTGCAAGCAAAATCTGATCCCGCATTTTGCTAAATCCTACTCTCTGATGAGAAGGAAAGTATTTTTCGAAACTCATCGGATTAAAGACTATCCACTTATTTTGTTTATTTTTTTACTTCCTTTTTTAAAATTAAATATGTTTTTAACTATTTTTCCAATAGTTTTAACATGTTCTATTTACTACTTGCTCTCATATATATATATATATATATATATATATATATATATATATATACATACATATATATATTATATATACATATATATATATACATATGTGTATGCGTATATATACATATATATATGTATATAGTAAGTTATCCAATGTATATGGCGATTAAGCTACACTGAATATTCCGCGTTTCATCCGTCAAGACTCTTCAGGCTTATGCGCGAATTTTATGGTAGTTTGTCGTTTTTATATACGCAACTTTCATTGAGATTTTAGTTAGCCAATCAGCTTTCCAGTATCCACCGCGCCTTTCCTATCAGCCAATGAACATGCACTTAGTGGGCAAAAGCCTATTTGATCGATGGTTGACCTGTTCCTTCGTGTGTGCTCTATTTAGCCTCTATATTTAGTTTCTTGATCTGTTTCAAAGCTAGGTTAGGGTTTTGTTTTAACGTTAGTTTGCATATATATATATATATATATATGCACATATATATACATATATATGCATACATATACGTGTGATCGTTTATGTATATTCATGCTTATTTAATTTATTTATTTGTTTATTTGCTATTGTTTTTGTTAGTTTTAAAACTATGTTGTATTACTATCATAGAGTAAATTTTATCTTCTACAGTTTAATAGACGCTAGGGTTCTTGAAAGTACAGCATAGCAAATTTTTCATGAAGGCATAATCTACATAGCTGTCTAGGTCCCTACACGTGGTAGCTTGTCTTATTATTTTCCATTCGACTACCAGCGAATGTCCGCTTTCCTTGAGTTCACAGTATTTATTTGCTAGCGTTGTTTTCATACGGTATTTTTTACTGTTGAATGTACTTTTGTGGTCATAATATCGAGTTTTGAAATCTAAGGAATCATACCTACGTAATATGCCTTGTTATATCTCTCTCTAAATATATATTATTATATCTCTCTCAATATATATGTATATATATGTATATATATATATATATATAGAGAGAGAGAGAGAAAGAGAGAGAGAGAGAGATGGATAGATAGATAGATAGATATTTGGGTACATACACCGGTAAATACATAGCTAAGTACTGCTGTATATACAGAATGATTAATATAAATTCTTTTAGATAGGAATATGTGTGGAGACTTACACAATCACTCATAACGTAATATAAACCACGATATAAATATTCTTGTGGAGCAAATTATTGCGACTTTGCTTGAAACACAAACTGTTTAACTAACCGTCTAAAATACCAACAACGATTCTTTCACAAACGTTTGTGTAATATATTTTTTTATATTAACTCTGTTGTTAGCGCCCTCTTTAATGATATGTACGCATTGCCACAACAACTAGCAAAAAGTTTCGAGAATTAACGAAAAACACACGAATTTTAAATTCCCTAGTGTTTCCAAAACAGCTAGCGATAATTATTCGATAACGGTTGTTAAAAAATTAAATTGTACATAACCCAGTGTTCCACAATAATTTTATTCGAACTACCAATGCATGTTACACAAGCCCCAACTAAACCACACATATGTAGCGAATTATTATACTAACAACACATCTGGAATCATGTGATTATATGTTCTAAGTATTATCATGAAACTCCTAAATGTCAACTAGATTTAGCAAAATGTTTATCGAACTCAGTAACACTTAGTTTTCGGTAGAAAAAAACAAACTACATGGAAAAAAGTACATTTTGTATGTGTCTTCGTCATATTCATTAGTGTTTATCCTTCGAAAAAAGATTGAGAAAAAAGAAGAGCTAAAGATAGCTTTGACAAACATATGCAAATATCAAATGTGTTTGTAGTAAAACGATAAAGACAGACTGATGCAAAAACAGCAAAATATTGTTGAAAGACAAATGCAATTCCAAGAAAAATACGAAGAAAGACAAAAGGCAGCAGCAAAGAATGAATGAATACAGGCTTAACTATAATAGAAAATTAAAGAATTGCAGACAACAGCTAATGCAACATCGAAAGGGAAATGGAAACATAATGACTGCACAGAAACAGAAAATAGACAGAAAGATTTCCAAAAATCTTACTGAAACAAAAATAATTAAAATATTTAATAAATCTTACATTCCGTTGAACAATTCTATATTATCACGTCTCTGTTGAAATGTACGCTGATTTCTGTCAACAGAAGAATTTAAATTTAATATAAAATGTGCAGATATATTCGTATTCACAAACAGACATACATACATACATACACACACACCCATATATATATATATATATATATACGTATGTATACCACATGTATGTGTGGCAATGTTTGTAGATATATAACAAACACAAGTGTATAGCTATATAACTGAGAGCAATTATTTGGATAAAAACAAATGCATGCACACAAATATTTGTACGAAGTGTATCAAATGTGTATTTATCACGTAAATATAAGAAACAGATTCATTTATTTTTATATTTTATATCTCCAACGTGTAAAACGAACATCTTTTAAATTCCTTAAAATAAATTAATGATTGCAAATTAAATTTTTGCAGAGAATGCATATTTTGCCAACTGGGAAGAAGGCATAACTAGATTTGCAGTATTTGAAATATGAATGTGTAAAGTTGTGTAGGATACATTCTTCATATCTACTGGTTGAAAAATTAAAGGTCAAACGTTACGTTTGTCACGCAAAGAGAAGTGGAATCTAAATACTTAATGTGACAATGCCACAAACGAATACATTTCAAAATTCACAGAGTCACATAAACGTGATATTTTGTTTCCCATATTTTAGCCTTAGCATGGAATTTTTTGCAGTAGTAATGTAGGGAGTCTAATTTATGATTGTGCCTAAAGGGGATTTGTAGGAGTATCGATATGTCTGTTCATATTATATTTGAACTTCTGCAGGTTAATGTCAGCGACGTAGAAAAAAGATTATTCACGAATTCTACAGATCGTGAGAATAACTTATTAGGCTAAAAGGCTTATCGACTTCGAAATCTCAATAGTAAAGAGGTGATATTTTACTGCCTGCCGAGGTAGGCACGGTTTTGACGTCAGTAAAGCAGAATCCACTAAATTACTTGTAAAGCAAAACAGAAAATGAAAGAATTTATTTTCATAAATTGGATGTATTTTATAATGTTATGATTATAATCATTTTCTCTTTTGTAACCTGTGAATTCCATAACTCCATAAAACCTTTTTCCTATAAATCGTATAAACTCGTTTTTCCCTAAATCTCATAGCGTAGTCTGTGGAAAACTTTCATTAGAATTTGAAGTAATTTTAAAAAGTGGTTGATATCAACATTTTGTAATACGAACAAGTGTGTGTATGACTTATGCTCTACCATAGTTCAGCTAATATCCCGTTACGACAAATAGCGGATAAATTCTCGTATTTTTAACAAAAGACACAATTATTTTTCGATTGTTTACGTTTTTGGTATCGATGCTTCAAATTATTTCATTTTTAACGGTATATATATAAATTAATTTCCCACAAAAACACAAACGATGGACAATATAACACACTATAAATTCGGATTTTTAACCTTAAAATTTGATACATTCACACATGATTTATATTTGTTTTATCTGCAGTCCTCGAACACTAGATTCTCTTTAATTTCGGCTGATAATTTTTAGCATATTTATACCCCAAAATAGCAAAAAGATGTCTTGTAATATATATATATATATATATATATATATATATATATATATATATATATATATATATATATATATCAGAAAATAGCACACTATTATAAAGTAAAGTTTTATTTAATAATCGTTAAAAATATCGTACGAATCTGAAAATTACTTGATTCTTGGTAGATTTTAAAAGATACGCTCTCAAAATAGTTACTCTCCTCTTCCCTATTGGCATGTCTGGTTTAATGAGCAGGCCAGCAAACGTTATGTATCTTGAAATGTGGCAAACAAACGAATCGTAATTCTCCCTACAACGTTGGAATGGCGTCTGTAGCAAAAAGGGAAATTTATAGGGAGCATTAAATGAAAAATAACTTCACAGACATTTTTTTCTAGTGAGATGAGGATGTTAGGACTTTACAGTTCTTGCTAGGATGTATCAACAAACTAGTACATAAATCGTTTGCTATTCCTTAATAGTCACATATCTATTACCTGAAAGAGTTTGGTGATTGCACGTGAATAGTCACGTTTACATATTATGAAAGATTTTCGAATGAATTTAATTTTAAATTATGTTCAGCAAACCTATGTATATGTTATTTAAATAAAGCAACACTAAATGATGAACACAAGTTTTTTTCTTTCAAACTTAAATCTAAAATAGATGCGAAATTCAGTGTAAGAAAAAGAAAATGTTTTAATAATAGAAAAACATTGGATCCGTTTTCAAACCTAATTTATATTTAGCTGTTTTGTCAATCGAATAGGTGATTCATCAGTAAATATTTACTTATATACTGTATGTCCTGATAAACAACTTTCTATAATTTCGCTTAATCGTTATATATGCCTAAATTTTAACAAAATTTCTATAGACAAACCACCTTTTCTAGAACTGACCCCATGTAGAAGTCCGTGCAGCTAGCTTTCATTGTAGCTACTAAAATTAGATCAGTGAGCGGGTTAATGAATACGCGTCCTCCTTATGAATAAAATGTTATCCGAAACACTACTAAAGAAAGCATTTAAAGTACCCAAAAACTCTCACGGTTAATAGCCGTTATATAAACGGTTGGTGCTACGACAATTAAGATGTCTTTATGATATATGTTTCCTTGGTAGATTTTTATTCCAATTTGAAACATAACACAGTAAGTAGACTACAGACGGTAGTCTTTACGACATTCGAGGTCGCATTTTAATTATTTTGAAATGTTGTTTTTAAAAGAAGACACGTTAAAATCTCAAAAACGTTCGCAATATCTCCTATAGATATGATACCTCAGATTTTTTTTTCTTTAGATTTATGTCGTGTGGAAACCTAAGAGATAAATAAATACAAGTGTAAAGAAGTAACAACCATAACAAAAATATATACTTTCTTACGTTGGAAAACTTTACCGCCATTTATATACTTCGATGACATATTTGCTTACACATCACTAGTTTTTGCGTCGTTGCTCTTTTGTAGGCATACATAGATATTTATACATATATATATATGTTTACAAATTTATATATATATAAATATATATACATATAAATGTGTATATATATATAAATACACACACATATATACATACCTGTGTATTTGTGTATTGTATATATATATATATATATATATATATATATGTGTGTGGGGGTGCGTGTTATGCATGTAGCTGTATATGCATATGTAAATGTACATATGTGAAAACAAACATAGGTGTATACACATATCTTAGTATAAACATATATATATACATATATATATATATACGTATATATACATAGAAGTTTGTATAAATATTATATGTGTATATATGCATATATATATACTTATGAAGACAGAGCTATACGCATACATGTATTTATCTGTCTCCTCTTGTCTCTCCCTCTCTCTCTCTCTCTCTCTATATATATATATATATATATATATATATATATATATATATATATATATATATATACTAGCTGTATCCTGCCACCTAACAATTTGTAGTTTCAGTAATAAAAATAAAATTTGGGGTACTTATATATATTTTTTTTACTGTGCTGAAATAATAATGTTAATATTTTGAAAGGCATTTGTAACATGAGAAGGATAGTAAAAATAAAAAAAAATAAAAATATATCGCGAAAGTTTAATCTACCCCCCCCAAAAAAAAAAAAGAACCTCCGTAAAATAGCGTAATATCAAAAATGCATAATCACCAAAATGTGGTTTAATTTTACAGGAAATATTGTTGCCGGGTGCATACGATGGCAGATGGTAAACGTGCTACGTTTTCATATATTTTAATTAATATCTAATAAATGTAAGATGGAAACATAAACTAGTTAGAAAACACCCTCACCTACTCCGTAAGGATGGTTTCCCAAATAATAACGATATATTTTAGCACGGCACCAACACTACATAAGAACTTAAAATTTCAGTTTTATTGGTCAATGTTTATCATTCTAAATAAAATGAAAGACATGTAATTATTTCAAAACTTCATGTTGCAGTTTTTTTTAATTTGTTAAGCACATGATCACATTTTCAATAAGTATGTTATTATAGTTTACCCATTTAAAGGTTGTAAAACATATAAACAAACTTTTGCTCGATATGGGTGACGACTTTTAAGAGTCAATTTTTAGAGTCCTTTTAATGGTTACCTTGTGTGAGGGTATATGTACAACTAAACGGCTAATCTGCCCAAAACATCCGGTATTATTTTACTTTAAGATCTGACTCACGTTCGTATATAAGAAATAATGCTTTGTAGATTTATTTCGGTGTATTGAAAACGAATCTGCAGACCGTCTCCGTTGCAAAGAAAAATGTAGTTTTCATGATATGAAGAAATTTTTTTTGTGATTATTTTTGTTTGATTCCCTTTGCATGGTAATAACCCCTGGATTCTTAGACTATTTTCCATTTCACAACCCTAACCATCGTTTACGCTACGCGTGAGCATAAACGAAGGCTGGTAAATATGCACTGGTGTACCAAACGGCATTGTCAACAAAACATTATATACAATAAACACGAAATAAAAGGTGATTGTGTTATTATATTATATTATTATAGGTGACCAGAAAGTGAGTGCTCATTTTAATTTAAATGTACAAAGAAAAGTGATCAACAAGTTTTCGGAAAAGTAAATTCCTCATATCATCTAAAGTATTTTTAGCGACGGAAATGGTTTACAGTTTCGTTTTTAGCACACCAAAATGTACAAAAAACGTTTTGTTATATACGAACGTGAGACGGGGGAGAAAAGTTTGTAAACATATATTGAAATATTGTAAATCGAAAGACATCAACTCATGGTGCGTGGGTAAATATAGTTCCGCATTTCCTGAAAATATTTTTATTTTATTTAATAATAATTTCTGTGTTGCTATTTTAACGATGTTTAAAAAATGTGTTTTATTGCCAGAATCGTTATGGTTCCTCATTTCAAAATGGTAAACCGAAAGTATATTCGCTTATTGGCTCGGATAAAATCGGAAATTTTCCCCGACGAATAAAAGTTTTTTTTTTTTTTTAATAAGGTAATATTTACTTTTTAATATTTAAAAACACAATTAGATGATGAAGATTCACTGTTATAAAATTTTACAGAAAAGGGTATTGTAAATTTCTAGTTAATCGATTTTGAATAAACCAGACGTTCCATTTATATATATATATATATATATATATATATATATATATATATATATATATATATATATATATATATATATACATATATATGTATATATATATATATATATATATATATATAAATGGAACGTCTGGCTTATTCAAAAACTACCTTATTTACTCACATAAATACTATATATATATAATTATTATTATTATTAAAATTACTATATATATATATATATGTATATATATATATATATATACATAACTGTATTTTTAATGCAACATAACTGTATTTTTTAATGCAACAAACTTTTCATACAGTTTCATGGAAATAAAAACATATTCAAACAATTTTTGCATGAAACTAAATAGCCAAAATAAGACTTCCGATTTCGATCGTGTAATTTACGTTTTTGGGTAGGTATCCCTTTATATATATATATATATATATATATATATATATATATATATATATATATATATATATATATGAGTCTGTACGCTTTCTGGTAAAAATCCATCTCTAACAAAACACATGTAAGCAGAATATAGCCTTACCCATATGTATATATACACACGCATATGAATACGCATACATAGATATACACACATATACCTAATGTATAGAGAATATAATGGTCACAAAAATAGAAACAGCTTTAATTAAAATCTAAAGCTTGATTATAAATCTTTTTCCGAGTTTAAGTGTGTTTATTGTTACAATCTCTGATATGTGTGTTATTAATACAATGGATTTCAAAATCTGTTATATGATGTCTTCATCGTTGTATTTCCATAAGTGGAAATGAGGCAATCTACATTCTTTTAGGGATAAAACTACTGCCTTTGCCCTGTTACATGGTTATTATTTGTTATGCCCGTTTCCATCCTCCGCGAGCTTCTGTATTAGCATCTCATTTTAGATGAAGTCATTTTCGTATTTAATTTGTTTTAGTTTTGTATTTGCCTAATATTTTTTGCGGTATTAAGGCTGCGTTATCATCGTACATAAGCTTACATGTGTCGTTTAGTTGTTTCAGCTAAATGACCTCATTTCTAATATAAGATGAGATAGCATTAAGACATTAACAAGCCTGTACTGTTTCACCGAGATATGGTATTTAAATATTTCTTTCAAATACACTGCATATATCCTTTTTATTTTATATTTTTGTTTTTATTTTGTGTGAGTAGAACCCCAGAATCCCGATCCACGTTACCTGCCATTTTGTCACATGAATCGTATTTATCTCCCCGTTAAATTGGACTGTGATTTCCACGACTACACACAGAAAAAGAAGAGAAACCTAAGGTAGTTAAACACTTAAATTATCCCTCTCAATATGTACTCACAGTCTTTTGTTGACTCTTCAAACATGACATTAAAATGCCATTTACGGAGAATGAAGGAGTAGATCCTTCAAGTATCTCAGGAACCTGGTGGTAAATAAACATATATATGAGCAATATCAGTCAAGCCGTGTACGGTTTTCTTCCCTTTCTTTATCTATTTCGATATCGGAGAATATTTGCAGACTTTTGGATATAGTGTAAACAGAATCATATCAAATAGGGAAAGATATGATAATTTATCATTTATTATTTTAGGCAAATAATATGAAGAGGAAAATGTGTCAATCAATGCGTGGTATTTTTCAAATTCTTTCAATAATGTTTACTAGCACTGACGCTCAGCTTTGCTCGGACCCTATGCACTGTTAATAACTTCATATACATATGTATATATGCATATTAAAAAGTGTGTAGTCATGCACAAGTAACGTACATTTAAAATTTCTAGTGTTTAAACCAAAGATGGGCGGAGGAGTTTGGTAGAATGTTAAAGGTCAAATCGTTGAACTTTGACCCCTTGTCAGACAAATTTCTGGTCAGAAACCTATTAAAAAACGTCCCCAAATCTCAATAACCCTTATAACACATCTTGCGTCTGTAGACTTAACATTGACAGTAGTTTATTAGGGAAATGTACACACACCTACAAGCATCCACATACAATTTCACTTTAATATATGTAATAGATAGATTACTTCACTATTAATCTCAAACACAAACATGTTGCTATTAATTTACTATTGTTCTCAACCGTACACTTATTTATTATAATTCACGATTAATCTCAAACCCAAAATAATGTTCTATTTATTTGAATTGCTCTTACCTCCACCTTATTTATGAATAATTCTCGATTAATGGCAAGCCTAAAATTATTTGCTACTAATGTACTATTGTTCTGAACTCGAAACATATTTACTATTAATCGATAACCCGAAAATTTGCTAATAATTTGCTATTAATCTAAACTCAATACTATTTTACTTATCAATTCATTAACAATCTCAAAATTCTAAAGTATTTGCTATTAATTTACTATTTTTACTACTTTCTCAACTGCAAACTTATTTACTATTAGTTTACTATTAATCTCACACCCAAAATTATTTGCTCCTGATTTATTACTGTTCTTTGGTCAAAACTTATTTACTCTTAATTTACATCCAAACTTATTTGCTATTAATTTACTATTATTCTCCCACAGTAACTGTATTTATTAATTGCATTTCTCCCCGGCTTCGATCGGTCCTTTTGTGCTATTCATAAGAAGCCCTATGTTAATAGCTTTTATCTAAAATTATCTGGGTTATTAGGTAGAGACAGTAGGGGTACAATTTTATAAACTTTTTCTCAGATTTTAACCCATTATCATTCATACTTCTTGTTTCAAATAAAAACACAATTTTTGACACATGTGCAAGTTACCTACATCGAGAATTTCATGTGCTTAGACAAAAAATTGGCGGAATTTCCGATGCACGCCGATTAAAATGCTTGCCGTTTATCGAAATAAACTTTATGTAAAATTACAACGTTTTACACAAGAAATTAGATGAGTAATATGCCAGAGACCGCAGAAGTCATTTTTTATGTGACTCCGAAACATTTATTTTTTGGTGTTAAAATCAAATTATACAGCTTGATAAACTTAAAATTTCAAGTTTTTCGACTAAAATAGGCGAGGCAGTTTGGTAAAGCTTTAAAGGTCAAATCGTTGAACTTTAACTCCCTGAGAATCAAATTTCTGGCCGAAAACGGTTAAAAAGATATTCCCAAATCTCAATACCCCTTATGTCAGATTTCGAGTCTTTACATCGAAAATTAACAGAGTTATTTGGTAATGAAATGTATCCAGACACAGACATACATCTTAATGTTATAGATATGTAGATTACTTGCATGGGTGTCCGGCTATGCCCGGGTCTTTCGAGGTATATGTTTACAAAAAAAGTGGTAGTAGGAAGGCAGGCTCACACCCGTACCGTTCAGGAGGAAAAGAACAGGGAAACATGATGTTTTTGCTCTTACATCTCCCGTCAAACGGGAAGTGACGTAGGTTTAAATTTTGGCTAAACATTCGAAAAGAGGGGATGACTGTCGAAAATATCGACGAAATAACCGACCCCTCCCTGTAAAAAAAAGTGGCCAGTTGTAGGTGAAGATATTAATGTTTTCCGCCACTTTTTTGTTATTCAGACGACAAATAACAGAAAAATTGGCGAAAAACATTGATAAGTGTTACTGAGATTTCGTTATTCAGATGACAAATAACAGAAAAATTGGCGAAAAACCTGATAAGTGTTACTGAGATTTCGTTAGACGACAAATAATAGAAAAATTGGCGAAAACATTGATTTTTCTATAAGTGTTATTGAGATTTGTCTGCTCATGTGTGTCATCTTCACATGCAAGGGTTCCCTTAATGTTTCAGCCGTTTTCATTATCGTTATTTGTTGTATCTTTACAATAATTTCTTGGATTTAAATTTCCCTCATTCTTTTTCCAAAAGAATTTCGGGATCAATCCAAGTGCTCCTACTATTATAGCTATTATTTTGATTTTCGTCATCATCATATCTCTACAAGCTCCCTGGCTAGGTCTGTGTATTTGCTCTTTTCTCCTCTTTTATATTCAACCTGTGGTCAGCTGGAACAGCAATGTCAACAATTTGACAATACTTTTCTTATTTGTTAATTGTTACGACATCCGGTCTTCTTACTTGGATTGGTTTATCAGTTTCAATATCCATGCCTCATAGGATTTTGTGATTCTCGTTTTGAAGTACTGTTTCCGGCTTATGATTGTACGATTTGTTTGCGCTTTCGATATCCAGTTGTTTGCATAATTACCAGTGCACTGCCCTTCCCACTTGACTGTCTCTGTTCTTGTTATCCTTTTGGGCCAGTTTAAGCTGTCACTTACTATATGATTTGTCGTTTCCTCTCCATTTTCACAGAGTCTGTATTCACTGTTTTCCTGTGTTTAGTCGATCTTATAAAAGTTTAATGTAGGTTTTTTCACTTCTCTTTTTGTCTTTTCTTGTCTCATCTTTTATCTCTCTGTTTCTTACTTTGTCGATTTTTCAGTGTTTCTAGCTTCCATTATATATATATATATATATATATATATATATATATATATATATATATATATATATAGTCTTGCATTATGTATTTTTCTAATTCTTTTTTGTCATACACGCTCTCTTCTATACTAACTAGGCCTATATTTTTCCTTTTCACGTAGAGTCGGTCAACATCGTTTGTTTGGGTATAATGCATTGCGTATTATCATGAGTTTTCTGACCGAGCTGTCTCTGTTCTCTTTTAGTCCACCCTCTGAACGGTTTGGTGCATCTTATTAGTGAGACTGTCCATGCATTTATAATTTTAATTAGCTTTCTATAATTGTGTGTTTAGAAGTTTTATTGCTCTCCTGAGATATTTTCCCGGAGGTATCTTTCATTTCCGTGGCTTTGATGGGATGTGCTTCTAGAACGCCTAGGTATTTAAAGACGTATTTTTCTCTTAGGACCCTCATCTCTGTTTGGTTGGGTAGTTCAATGTCTCCAGTTTTTCTATTTCGTATAATTAGTACTGCGCACTTTTCAATCCAAACTCAATAAAAACATATAGGCTGAAAGATCTTGGTACTGTTTATTAGTGTCTATCGTTCTTTTCGGTCCTTGCAACAGGTTTCAGGCGTCCCTGTACATTAGGTGGTGCATTTTTCCTATTTAATAGAGAACTTGTATCCAACTTGACACGTTCTGGACGGGCATCGTGACTATGATGAACAACAATGGTGATAGTGAATGTCTTTAGAAGATGCCTCTTTGTATATTAATTCTGTTATCTCTGGCCATAAGCTGTCAATTTCAGATTCCATGTTCCCAATGTATTTTCTACTACGTTGATGATCCTGCTTGGTATTTTATACATTTTAAGCATTCCTTTATCTAGGGTTGCGGGTCCAGTTGTACGCCTTTTTTGTAGTCAATCAATGCCAAGACTAAATTCTTTCTCCTTCTTTTTACCTCCTTTAGGATCTTTTGATCTTTGTAGAGTAGATCATATGTTCCTCTCTTTGGTATCCTTTCTGTTCCTCTGGGAGCAATCCCCGATTATTCAGGGAGTGGGAGATTTGTCTACTCAGTTGTGCTGTTAGTATTTTCCATATGGGTAAACACGTGATAGGTCTATAGTTGCTGTATCAGTATGGTTCTTCCTTTTGTCATTCAGTGTGACACGTTTGTTTCATGTATACATCTTCGCATGCTTTTTGCTATTCTTTCGTGTAGTGTTGTAAATTATTTGAACTATTATGTATGCATCCCGTCGTGTCCTGGTACTCTCCAGTCTGCCATTATTCCTACAGTTATCTTTATCCTTGCTGATTTCATTTACTATTCCTTCTTTAATTTCATTCTGCATTTCTGTTGTGTTTGTGTCTTTCCTCACATATTTTACTCTAATAGTTTTATTTCTCTCGGGTTTAGTCCTTCTGTTTTTGTTTCCCTCCCTTCCCATTTTGGTAGATTTGGCTTTCATTGTTTCACATAGCCTGCTTCGTATGCACTGTTCAGATTTGTATCTATATAAGTCTCCCTTTAATATTATAATTAGTATAAGTATTAGTAATAGTAGTAGTAGTAGTAGTACTGTTGGTGATAGAAGTAGTTTTATTACTATGCATGTTATCAGATTTGAATATAAGACAATAGGTTGAAATAAGATATGACGAAACTTGCTTGATCAAAGGCTGATCGGGCTATTGTTGGCGAGAAAAACAATGATAATAAATGGATACAATAGAAAGAAATATAATAAATGATTGTGTTAGAGGAAACTATAAGAAAAAGTATGGCAACAGAAAATACTTCCAAAGTATAGAGATACAAAGAGAGAATTTTACGGTGTAGACAAAAGTATCCTGATGTGTTGCTAAACTTACAGTAGAATTGCAATTGTTAAAACCGAATATAATGGAATTGTCTCCTCAGTGTATAATAATAACACACTGATATAGGCATTTATACTTGATTTATTTATTTATTACTATTAATAAGATTAGTATTGGTATCGTTGTTATTATTTTGAGTAATATATCTTTAGTATATACATGCATAAGTTAATTATCTTGCTCTAAATGAAAATGATAAAATAGCACCTTCTCTACACATTTAGAAATACTTCGGAGTGTCTATTAAACTGGATATATGTGGGGGCGAGAGAAATTCCTAAATATATAAGAAATGGATGTAATTAATGTGTTCAATTAATCTCATATATAGTAAAATGAATGCTGAAATTCCCTTCTAGGACAAAGTATCGTACAATTTTATTAAGAGATGCCACATACCAATTTAATACATCTAGCCTAATAGCTACTATTTTAGATACATTCAGTCGTGATAATAAAATGCTTCATTGCATCCGAGGAGATACACTGTCACAATCACAATATCTTTAGAGGCAGGAGCTCCAATTTTATCCTCTGTATATTTTGGCCTAACCATCCTTATCAGTTGCCACTGGGACCAATTCTTCATGATCCCCCGATTCTGTTATTGCACCTATCGTATTTGCCTCATAGATACATATACATACCATAATATTTCATATATCCGATACACAAATGATAAAGTCTCCCTTTTCAATTTCGGTCCATTCTGATTTGCTGAGCTCTGATAAATTCTATATTTGAGAATCCAGTTACTCGCTTTATAAACCAACAATACAAACATTACAATTTGATATCACTAGAAGAAATGTTAGAGCCCGGATTCTAATTAGACTAATGCATGGGTAAGATGGAACAATACAAAAGAGATAATCATTAAACAAACAAAAATAGCCAATTATTTGCTTTTTTTTTTGCAAAGTTAAAAATAGTATACAATTCTCATTCATCATCGTCGACGTATTTGACAACAACGTGTAAGTCGAAACATAAAAAGAAAACGAAATTGTTTCACCATAAAACACACTGAGTGCAGATTGGTTATGCTTCAGAACATCAGATTTCATATGTATTTATAAATTTAAGTGTTTACCTCCCAAATAGGTGCGATTTTCATATTTAGATTTTCCTGAAACAGATAAAGTAAAACAACGCCGACATATCTGTCCAGGACGACGAGAACGACGACGACACCACCACCACCACTGCCGCCGCCGCCGCTTCCGCCGACGACGACGCCTTCGTCAAAATATCAACAAATCTCAGTTATTGTAATATAAAACGCATTTCGTATACATTGGTAGTGTGAAAAACTATGCATTTCATATGTATTAATATAGAGAGGAGTTTAGCTTGCGACTTTTATATGAAGATTTTTTTCTACAAATATAAAATTGTAATTTGGTAGAGACCGAAAAGGTGAAATTTCGTTTAATTTTGCCCCATATTATGACCCCTTAACAGTTATGTTTTTGGGATCAAATCAATATATTAAGTAAGATCCATTCCCAAGAAACCTATATCTAAATTTACAAATGTTTATGTGCAAGATAGGCGGAGTAGTTTAGTAGATGTCTCATCTGTCAAATCAAGGAACTTCGACCCTTAACAGCTGAATTTCTGTCCAGTAAACAGATTATAAATGTTTTCCCAAATCTCAATACTCTGCATATCAAATTTCGCGTCTATAGACGTAAAATCGACAAAGTAATTGTGTAAGGAAATGTACACAGCCAGACCCCAAACTGCTCCGCCAATTTTGATGCTTTTTCACCTCTGGGTCAATTAACAATTTTCTTGTTTAGTATATAGCTCGTAATCTTTTTAGGCGTGTAATTCAGCTAACTCTTCGTAGTAATCCAGAAATCTGATAATATCCGATGTATTAACGTGTCTTGAACCTTATGTATAAGTTCCCATTCTGCCAGAACATGGTTATAAAAAGGTCTCTTGCGCCAGTATGTAGTTAAAATAAATCCCGTCCATACATGTGATTAAATGCCTCACTATTTCCGGCTTTTCTTTCATTCCTCACCATCCGATGTGACCTACCTCGGGCGAAAGCTTGCATACGTAAGATTAAACTGCTACAGCGTCTGTGTTCGTGTCTTCGTTACATTAAACTGACACATATTTGTATTTATTATTTACAAGTACGGATACAATATATATTAATATATTTTATTATATTTTCTAGGTATCAAAAGGTTAATTTGGAGAAAATAAAATGCATAATAACAGAGAGTCATTATACCATGCGATTGGTGCAGATTCGGTGATTTACGCCTTATATTGGAGGTGAAGATAGTCAAGTTGTCAAGAACACCGGCTGCTGACATGAATATCCCAAGTTCGAATTCGTCCCACAAAATCATATTCTCTTAGGTACATTAACCTTGACCCTCCTGTAATTCCCTATTTATTTCTCGCAAAAAATCTAAGACAGATTGGGAGAAACAAATGTTATAAATACATTTTTCAGATTCATAAGATATAACGATGACCATTTAAATGGTTTTAAATAACGAACATCAATAAAGAAATAAGAACAATTTCATAATATTTTGTTGTTATTAATGCATTCATGCTTATAAGAAACGGTGTTTGCTGGAAGAAAATGGAAACAACATGTACAGAAATAGTACAAAATCTCTTAATAATTGATTACATTCTCAGATTACTTTTACAATGCTGTAAAATAAGAATATAAAAACTTGATCATAACAGTATAACAGAATACCATGTTACCATAGTGTTGAAGTTCTTGTGAATTTGAGAGATAATATGAGAAACTAATGTCTTTGAAATTGTTCTAGTAACGTTTGATGTTCACTGTTTGTGAGAAAAATAAGATTTTTTGCTATATATAATATGACTTGGTATATTTCGATAATGTTTTACGCATTCAAAATCTCACAAATAGAGAAACCAACACACACACACACACACATACACACACACACACACACACACACACACACACATATATATATATATATATATATATATATATATATATAGGGCGATGCCCAAAAAACGGGTCCCAACTTTAATTAGGTCCCGTTTCCTAGTGTTTTGTCTGAATGAAATGAAACTTTGGTCATAATTAGTTTATTATATTCAAAACATCACTTGAAACCACTAGGGTCTTTGGCCTTTTTCCACCGTTGACTGTAAAATGCTCAGAAAAACAATTGAATGCCCTCTGCTTTTTTGGGTCACCATGTATATATCATTTACAAGTCCCGATCCCATGGGCCAGAGGCAGAGGTTACAACTATCTACTAACAACAAAATGGCCGCAGTTTGCCAAAGATAAGTGCTAGTCTAGCCACAATGATAGGCTATGATACAACGACATGCCACATATGTGGATGCCTATATTTTTAGCCTTTCCTCATTGAGTAGAGCCTTGCTTTATAAGCATTGCTGTCAAGACATATGTGTGTTGTAAATAATAACGCAGGTCGTACACTGTAAAACCGGTGGGCAAATGTCTCTATATATGGGCACTTAACTCATGAGCCGGACGTTTGAACTGCTGGTAAAGAATGGGTGCTTTTCTACTCGCACTCCTGAGCCGTGACACTGCTAATTAGTACCTGTATGCGGATGATATATATATATATATATATATATATATATATATATATATATATAGCTACCAATATATAAATGTATGTATGTATGTTTGCATGTATCATAAAACCTTTGGCTTAGGCGACGCACTTTCACAACATTTGTATGTATTTAAAGCATGGCCCTTCAGACGACAAATACCGAAAAATTGGCTGAAACCATTTAATTCATCACCCTCAACTGGGCACCTTTTTGCAGGTAGGCGTCGCTTTTTTCACGATATTTTCGAAAGTCTTCCCCTCTTTTCAGTTGTCTAGCCTTAATTTGTAACCAACGTCACTTCCGAATTGGCGGTGATCGTAACAGCAAAGACGTCGCGTTTCCCGTTCTTTCGCCTTCGTTGTATGGGGTCGAGGCTGCCTTCGTCCGACCACTTTTATTTTATTTTTTTGCTTAACACACACCTCCAACTACCCGGGCAACGCCGGGCACCCATGCTAAACTATAATAGAATATGATTTGGTTTGCAAAATCGTTAATGTACCTTATTTACTATATCTAAGGTTGTGGCTTAGTAAATTCTCATTTATGTTGGAATTGCTAGTTATTAAAACCCCTACTTTTTGCAATAATTAATTCAATTATGTAAAAGTGTATACTTTGCTTAACCATTGATATCGTGTGAAGAACATAAAGCGTTTAAAGGTAGAGGAAGGGTTGTTGGAACTTTTTTTCTTAGAGTCTAGCACGAGCGCGGCGACTAACTTACAGACATCTGCACTAAAATATGACCGTAATGCTTCCATAAAACTTCATCAAATAGATTCCTGGAATTGACATTTTTTTCCAATATTTATATGGCAAGCACTATAGTCTGTTTATCCAGATAACTACTCAGCCACATAATATATATATATATATATATATATATATATATATATATATATATATATATATATATATATATATATATATATATATATATATATATATTAATGTGATTTATAATTTAAAAATTAAAAAAAAAGTTTTAATTTAAAAATCAAATCTTAATTAAATTAAAAATCAGTTTCATAAGAAGGAACAACAACAAAGTCAATTATCTGTACGATCGTTTCGGAAATCCGTGCTTTTTATTTATGGTATACATGAAGTTATGTAGAACAATTATATATAGTTTTTTGGTAAGCACGGTCTACTCAGCAGCAAATTTCTTATGAAACTGATTTTTAATTTAATTAAGATTTGATTTTTAAATTAAAAAAATTTTTTTTTTTAATTTTTAAATTATAAATCACATTACTTAATATTGAATTAGCTCTAGGACATTTAACTATCGAGCTTATTATATATCTAAATTACAACGAGCATTTCCTGTATTTTAATTAAACTGGTAATTTCACTATTACATAAAAATACACTTAGCTCTTTAGACTATTATCCTAATCTCGTTTAAATATATATATATATATATATATATATATATATATATATATATATATATATATATATATATATAGGATATGGCACGATGGTCTTCTAAGGAAAATTAGATCATATGGAATCACTGGAAGAATTCATAATGTAATTAAATCCTTCTTAAGTAATAGAAAAATCAAAGTTGTCCTCGACGGTCGTACATCCAAACAGTACGACATAAATGCGGGAGTACCTCAGGGGTCTATCCTTGGACCTCTATTATTTCTGATATTCATAAACGACCTCCCTGATAATATTGTTTCGGAGATGGGTATATTTGCCGATGACACCACTCTCTATAACAGATATGAGGGGAAAACAAATGAATACATATCCAAGGAAATGGCAGAAACGCTAGAGGATGACCTCCAATCCGTAGGGGAATGGGGACAAAAATGGTTGGTCACATTCAATGCTGCTAAGACTAATCTTGTTTCCTTCAATAACTACAAGAAACCTTCTCTACCACCAATAGCAATGGCCAAGAACACATTACCTGAGAGTACTTCTTTTAAACTCCTCTGCCTAACGTTTACAGGGAATATGAACTGGAATAGATACATTGAGAGCATTGCCAAGTCTGCTGCAAGGAAGGTTGGTTCTCTCTACCGTGCTAGAAAACTACTTACGCCTGACAGTATCCTATATCTCTATAAGGCAACCATTCGCCCATGTATGGAGTACTGTTGTCACATCTGGGCTGGTGCATCTGCTTCTTGTCTCTCGCTCCTGGACAGGGTTGAAAAAAGAGTCGCCAACCTGATAGATCCTGAACTGTCATCTAGGCTTCAGCCTCTGTCCCATCGACGAGATGTTGCATCCCTCTGCCTGTTCTACAAATACTTCAATGGTGAATGCTCTGACGAACTGCAAACACTTGTACCTCCCCGACGTAACTACGCCCAACAAACTCGACCAGCTACTAAGTCTCATCCCTTTACAGTAGAGATCCCTAGGTGCAAGAAAGCCTTTTACTCCAATAGTTTCTCTCCCAGAACTGCGGGTTTTGGAACTCCCTTCCGGGATTCTGCTTTCCCAATTGCAATGATATGCAGAAGTTCAAGTGTAACGTTGACAAACATCTTTCTACTCATCTCCTTTCATAATGACCCCGCTAATTAAGTCCCTGATATTAGCCCCCTGCTTCAAAGTGGCACTATATATATACGGGGTGAAACGTTAAATGTGTTACCCTAAAGAAAACACTTCTACAGATTTATTTAAAAAATAAAATAATGTAAAATGATAAAAAAATAGAATTCAGATAACTTTATTTTGTCGAAAAAGTGACATCTCTCCAATGTAGTCTCCTTCCCCCTCAATAACTGTTCGATACGGTTCAAAAGTGGAGCCTGCCTTTTTCACAGACGTACACGGGAGTTCAGCGAATACGCGGTGTATGACGGCGATGCGGCTAGTCTGTGTTCTGTGGAAGGTCATTTTATGTACGTATTACCAGAAGAAGTGTTTCAGCGAGTTCAGGTGTTGGAAGGTGGTAGCGAGTTTGAGAAGGGTACAAAGTGGTAGCACGTTATCTGAAGCCCGAGTCCACCTGAATACACCCGGGAATCACCACACCCTTCAGGATAATTAAGTACACTTTGATGTTGAATTTCAAACCAACTTCGAATACGTGAGGGGGCATGATGTAGTCCTCACTTGAAACCACACCAAAGAAAAGACCCGTGCTGGAAACTCTCTTGAGCTGTCCCTCAAAAGTTGAACCGTCCGGATTTGTATTTGCTTGGTGCTGGCAACAGTCATTTTATCATATCTTGGATCGCTAGAGAGAATAAGTTCTACGGCAACGCATCTCCGATCTCGTTCGTTGAACATGACATCTCTTTCAAATATAGTGGAATAATCTTATCGATATGGGTTTGTACATAGCTGACCGATTAGTAGATGGTCCGCAACCTAAAAGAAAACCAGTTTTTATCAAACCGAAATTTTATTGCTCCATCTTGATTATATATATATATATATATATATATATATATATATATATATATATATTTATATACATATATATATTTAGTAATGTGATTGATAATTTAAAATTTAAAAATCAAATTAAAATTAAATTAAAATACACTCAGCTTTTTAGACTATTGTTCTAATCTCCTTTAAATTATATATATATATATACATATATATATGTATATATATATATATATATATATATATATATATATATATATATATATATATATATATATATGGAAGTGTTTGTGGGTACGAGCAGGTGTTTGTGAATGCATACATGTGGGTCTTACAATCAGTGTTATTTATATCCTAGAGACGTCTTCTGGCGGCTGTGATTTAATATATTAAACAACTTAAATAAAATATTATTGTTAGGAAAACCCAAAACACGAGCAACGGGAACAAATCATGTGGTAAACAACTCAGGTTTTCCTATTTTGATTCAATTTCATTTCTATTCATTGATTTGAATAAGAAAACCGAAAGATTGATTTAGAGTTGTACTTAATTTTCTAAAATGAAAGACATTCGTTAATCTTTATTTTAGTTATTCGTAATTTCTGTCGGTCAAAGAGTGGGAATTTAATGCAATTACGTTGTTGTTTTGTTTGTATATGAAAATAATGAAGATGCATACGTCGATGCCTTTGGGAAATTAAATCAAGTTCCACTGCGTTTGTTTTAGTTCCGCACCTGCAAATTAAAAACATAAAACTGAAAGAAAAGGTATTGTTAAAATAAAAGAAAGAAAAACATACGTTGAACTTAACGGATTCCACATTCTATCTTTTGAAACTAATTTGATTTACATCTTCGTATGCGTGGACTAAGTATTAAATATTTTAATTAAATTGGAATAATAATCTTGTTAGTGTAGCATGTGAGCAGTCAGATGGATTCACCTGCATTCATCGACTTACTTTTTCAAAAACGTGATATACGCCATTCATTTCAACGTTTACTTATTTTCACACCAACCAAGCCGTATTGTCACTAAGGGCGTAAATGGCTACTACTTGCATGTCATAGTGCACATGAGAAAGATGCAAAATAGCGGCAGCATCAGCGAAGGATTGTCAGCATACAAGAATATTAGCAGCAGCAACAGTATTCGAAAAACAGCATATGCGAATTAGGAAGTATGCGCGAGAAAATGAAAGAAGAGAAAAATGCTCAAGGAGAGAAGAGATTGACGCCGAAATAAAAAAAAATGGACGTGCAAAGTCAAAGGCGTGACGTGGCATGCTAATACCGGCATGCGGTTGGAAGATATAGAAACTCGAGCAGATTAAATGTACATGCAGGAGCGATAAATATATTTCCGTGGCGCCAAAACTATTAGAATGGTAATGAAATAATTTTGTGGAGAAATAAAACAGTACATGCTTTGTTTTGTGCCTATTTCCGACGGTACCGCGTTACACTTAGAATAGTATGTAAACTGAGATAACAAAGAGTCTAAAAACAAGATGTTTGTTTACATAACATTTAAACTTCTGCAGGTGAGTAAAGTCAGCGACGCGATGATCATTGTGGAAATCATAGAGTCTAGAAGCCTGTGGGCAGGCATTTTCGTGGAGGAGAATTGGGCATTTACTGTTGACTAATGTTCATGAATTGCATTCATATGTGTACTTTAATTTTTCGCGGTAATGGCCTCGCCTGCGTTCAAAAAACTGTAATCAATGACGCAGATAAGATCACGAAACAGTCAGCATGATATTCTTTTAGTGTAACTCTGGCTACGGAAAATATCGTATATATGCGTCTGTGTTTAACCAATGAGCTAAGCGTCGTTGAGCGTCGTAAAAAACACTTTTTATTGCAAGTCAAATACTGTTCGAACAAACAATAGTTTTTTTGTTTTTTTTGCGAATAAGAATAGAATGTCACACTTCATAACGGTCTTTCTTTTGGTTTTCGTCCAATTTTTTAAGAACACATTAATAACGTTTCTTTGTCTTTCTAATCTCTTTCAAGTGATTGAAAATCGTCGTGTACGCTATGTTTAATTTAGGAGCAAGACAATTGGACGGGTATTGACTTCGACTAAGGTTCTAAATTGATCGTGGTCATCATTCACGTTTATAGTCATCGCCTTAAAAAAAACCCTTTGTGCTGTTCGTTTATTCGTGGTTCTTGGGCCAAACTCTACGTTTATCTCGCGAGCTTTGTCAGCAGTTTTTCAGACTAGCATTATAGGAAACGATAAAATTGTTCGAACTCGCTTGGTTTCCATCTTGTATTTTACATCCTAAAAATAATTGTTTTAAAACAATTGTTATTGAAACACCCCCACACACATATATATATAAATATATATATATAGAGAGAGAGAGAGAGAAAGAGAGAGAGAGTGAGAGAGAGAGTGAGAGAGAGAGCGAGAGAAAGAGAGAGATGAAATACGTTCTTCAATATTATTTATAAACAAACCCTATTATAACAGAATATTTTGGGAAACAGATCATTGGAAGTCAACATCAAAAATTCTGCAAGCACTTTTTTCTTAACCTAATAAATTTATAGAAGACATCCCGTCATCTATGGATTACAACAGTGAAGCAATAGGTGTTTGCTTCTTGTCGAATTAGTCGGGATAATCTTAGTATAGGAAACCTCAAAGTATGTTTCATTTAATTACTTGTAAAACATCGACATTCATTTAAGTACTTGTAAATCAGGCAAAGCGATGCGACATTTTGGCGGCGGGTGGGGGGCAATTTTAGAGGTTGGCTGATAGTGTGATAATGTTTTTTTCTTCTGGAGTCTGTCTAAACGTGAAAATTTAGTAATGGATGTTCCTGCTCAGATAGAATATTTAGAATCTATGCATATATGCAGTGTGGTTTTGTAAAGATATTGTTTGGATATGTAAACAAAAATTGTGGGTTATTATTTTAGAGTCTTTGCAAAGTAAATAAGCATTGGTACTCAAAAGGTTTTAGTTGATAATTTTTTAGCTGTGTTAAAATTAGTAATAAAAACTAACCTATTGCAGTAAAAATGTATTTAATTAAATGTTATTAATACAAAATAATAGTCATATAACGTATATGATTTTAATTGTATAACATTTCTGTGAGACATAAGGATCGTTAAAATGCATAACTGTATAAATTTGTTTAATACAAATGTTAATCAGCAGACTACAACGTGTTTTTCGCTTTTGTAATTTTGCGTATGCAGTTGAAAGTGTGTGATGGAGTGATGTAATAATTACAGCAAACATTATGAAACATGTAATATTAATGTCTGCACTCTCTGTCACGTTGTTGTGTCAGCTGTTTATTTAACATATTTACTTGAACATAACATCCGGCCTTTGCTCCTATCAGACCTTTTTTTTAAGTAAATTCACAAAATCATCTGCTACATCCTAAATATTCTTATACGTTTTTTTTATATGAATTCGATTTTATGCTTGCACGAATTCACTTATTCGGTAAGGAGCTTTAACCTTTCCGTTTTAGGGAACCGAGGGGTAATTTTCGTAGATATATGCGGTTTCTCAAGCTAACAAGATTCTAATATTATTTAATGATATCACGAGATTGTAAGATCTACTAGAGCATTACAAAATCATGTATTTACACGAATGATATTCATATCTATCTATCTATCTATTTGTCTATCTCTCTCCATCTTTGTCTCAATATATATATTGTGTTGTATGCATAATATTAAACGCGTATTTTATATACATGTCTTTTTAAAGATATATAAAATATCAATGGTGCATGTTTATATGCTTTTAGGGTTGTATCGCCTAGGATGCGTATACACTCCCGTATAATCATGCGGAGGACGCCTTGACACATTTGATCACAATTCGCCAAACAGAACAATAAGCGAACAAGACAAAATGTTATAACAAACGCGTAATTTTTCTTGTCTATCTGGAACATCAAACAAAAGAAGATTACCTGATTTATTTGCAATCTTCTCTTCTTGCGTTTGTCACGCTGTATATGAAGACATTTTCCTACAAAGGAAACACCAAACAAAAGTTATAATTTGACCTAACTTTAATCGTACTTCAATCAGATTATGCTTCTAAATTTCTGCATCCTCTGTCGTTGGGTCGATTGGATGTTTCATAGATCTCATAGATATCTTTTTCGAGCCAACATCTTACTCCCTAACGAGATTTTCGATTGCCAACTTGAATATACCAGTATCTTGTACCTTTGTTCGTTTCTTTGTTAGTTTCTTTTTTAACGATTACATCCAATGCCAATGCCAGCATTATTAATGTTTGTTAACTGTAATTGGATTGTTTTGCTAAAGTATAAAAAATCAAGTTTTTATTTTCATAAACATTTCAATGGCTTTACTAAATTCTAAATGTTTTAGAATAATATGTATCCTGTAAGTAATTTACTGTTTTGAATGGGTATCTTCTAATAACATTCTCCCGTCATTCTTTCGTTTCCCATACCTATCTGCTTCATCCTAAATATCCTTATACGTTTTTATTATTATTTGAATTTGTCCTTGTCCCACTAGCTATCGTGGGCAATCTGAAACGCTCAGGATTCACAATGATTAACGCTGGGTCCGAACTGTGGCATTGCAGATTCAAGGGCAACTCTTGGAAAACTGGAAACGATGCCGAGTTAAGTGAGAAACACATAATGCATATGGTGTTCTTAGACGGTTACCTATTATTTTACTTACTCGAGTTAATGTAGCTCAAATTTTGTGATCTAATGGAAACTGATATAGCAAAGTTATTATATTCTACAGCTGTGCACTGCAGTGCCTGATCTATAAGAACGATCGAAAGGTGTAGCTTACTTATTGTAATATACACTGGTATATACTAGTATTAATTCATTTTAACGGTAGATATAAGCAGTGCATTGATATAGCCTATACTATATATGGATGTCACTCTCTTGATGGTAGGTTTATATTTACATACTATGCGGCTATTTGGGATTATTACACCCAATAAAATGCACGTTTCTAATAAAATAGTTTACTTTTAATGGTGGCGCACACAAGTATACACAAACAAACTCGCATTCATATACCCACAGGCACTACGTAACATGTAAAAATTTACACACAAAACCACCCACACATAGAAACACACACGCAGAAACACCTACACACACGAATATATATATATATATATATATATATATATATATATATTTCAGAGGAAACATAATTTAATTTGAATACCAAAAAAAAAAAACAAGAAATGGGCAGGTGAAATTAAAATTTTCCCAAAGGCCTTATCGTCTGACCCTCTAAGAGGAAACGTCAGAATGATAGATTAAAAACTAAGAAAACGAATGAGGGAAGAGGGGAATTTTGGTTACAGTTGGAAGAACAGTGGAGAAAAAAAAATTCACTGTTCAGGTGGTTTTAAATCAATGAATATCTCCAACTGATGTCTAAGAATCTTTTGTCTACACAGGCTAGGTCGAGAGTTGTTAATAACTAACGCCTCAATGATATTGAGATGATAGTTCGACCTAGCACTGTATAAAACAGAAAACCACCCATCGGAATATTGATCGGCACACCTATTTATACTCAACAGGTGATCGCCAATGGCAGACTCATGAGCCTGGGAGTGCCCGGATGCTCTCGAAACCTGGTGTAGTCGAATATCCCGAGGGATATGTTGGGATATTCTCATTTCTAATCTTTGGGACGTTTTGCCAACGTAGTCAGCTCCACACTGACAAACGAATTTATAAACAACAGAGTTCTTTTGAATGGTTGGCAAAACATCTTTACGAAAAGAAGAGAAAAAGGTTCGAGTTGTGTAAACTACTCTAAGCATAGTAGCTGGAAAACATCGTTGAGTAGCAGAAGAAATCCTTTTAACAATATGAAGGCCATCAGGACCCAACCATGGTAATTTTAGATAAATGGGACAACGTGATGGACCAATATGTTTACCGCTATTAAATGTAGTAATTTTACGTTCAATAGTAGATTTTATTATATTAATGGGATATCCATTATTAAGAAAAATAGTTGTAATTTCACCAAGTTCCGTATCAAGACGGTTTGGTGAACAAATCATAAGTGCACGATGCGTAAGAGCGCTAATGAGGTTTATTTTTCTAGACTGAGGGGCAAAAGAAAACCAATTAAGATAGAGCCCTGTAAATGTAGGTTTTCGATAAACAGAGGTCTCAAACGTAGTACCAACTTTAGAAACACGAACGTCGAGGAATGGGAGAGAGCTACAGTCTTCAACCTCCATAGTAAATTGTAAAGATGGATGCAGGTTGCAAAGAAGACCAAGAAACTGTTTAGCTTCGCTCCGAGAGGGAAAGCATGCAAAAGTATCATCAACGTAGCGTGTGTAGAATGCTGGCTTAATAATTTTGGAAAATAATTCGTTTTCCAAAAATCCAACGAAAATGTTGGCTAACGAAGGACCAAGAGGGCTACCCATTGATATCCCATCAATTTGACGGTACATAATGTTGTTGAAACTAAAGGAGACTGATTTAGTAGCAAGTTCCATTAGTTCAACAAAAATTCGTTCAGGAAATTGTGGAGATTTTAAGGGGCCACGGTATAGATAGTCAGCACAAATACCAATGGTTTCATCCAAAGGTATATTAGTATAAAGACTATTAATGTCAAAGGAAGCCAAGAACTCGGTATTTTTAGATAAAGGTAATTTTTGTATCTGAGATACGAATTGAAAAGAATCAGAGATACAATGGACCGAATAAAAAGAAAGCACAGGTTTAAGAAGGTCAACTAGCCATTTACCAAGTTCGTGTTGTGCAGAACCCAACATAGATAAAATGGGTCGCAAAGGAATGTTGGGTTTATGGACCTTGGGTAAACCGTACATTCTAGGCCTTTGAGAACCGATGGGTCGGATTCTATCATACATCTCCTTAGAAATAAATCCGCTTTTATGAAGTTGAAGAAATCTTTTCTGGATTTTTATTTCCATACGAAAAGTATCATCATGGCATAAATCACCCAAACGGAGAAACTTAATTTTATCGTCCAAGATTTGTAACATCTTGGAGATATAATCCGTTTTGTTAAGTATAACAACGCCCGATCCTTTATCCGGGCGAGAAAGGTAAATGTCGGGATTAGACCTAATTAATTTTGCAGCTTCAAAATGATTTTTCTGCCAAACAAAATCACTAGATTTAGTATTTATGGCAGAAAACCTCCGACCTAATTCGCCCAACTGAATTTTAACACTAGTTAATTCATCAGTAGAGATAGGCGAATGGTGTTTTAATTGAGTATACAATAATTCAATTTCACTAAATACTGAGATTTTATCAACAGAAGGGGGAGGAATGCAAAATTGTAAGCCAGCAGATAAAACAAATTCTTCTGTAGTGGACAAAACATGAGAAGAATAATTAAATATATGTTTATCCAAATTTGTTATAATCCCAAACTTCTTAGTAATTAAATTTTTTAAATATTTATCATAAGAAGAAGTACATTTAATACGGGTAAAATTATCGCCGATGGATAAAAACCTAGAAAAACGGAGTTTATCAAAGAAACATAGTTCTTTCCAAACCATGGCCCAAAGAAAAAGGTGTTTACTACGTAACGAATTATATGTATCAGAATTAAACAGGATTTCATCTTGTAGGAAAACACGTTGAACTGCCAATGTATTTCTACATTTAATTTTAGAAATACGATGGCAGATATAACCGGGAGCAACATGATTTAGGCGGCAAGATTTAAGAAATTCCATCCTACACTTCAAAACGATTAACTTATTTTTAATACGTATAACTTTGTTTAACGTTTTGATAAATTGTGAGTTGTACCGACCTCGAAAATATGTAAGTAAATTTTTGGTACAGCAGAATGGAAGGAGAAATTTCAGAGGAAACATAATTTAATTTAAATACCAAAAAAAAAAACGAGAAATGGGCAGGTGAAATTAAAATTTTCCCTAAGGCCTTATCGTCTGACGCTCTAAGAGGAAACGTCAGAATGATAGATTAAAAACTAAGAAAACGAATGAGGGAAGAGGGGAATTTTGGTTACAGTTGGAAGAACAGTGGAGAAAAAAAAATTTCACTGTTCAGGTGGTTTTAAATCAATGAATATCTCCAACTGATGTCTAAGAATCTTTTGTCTACACAGGCTAGGTCAAGAGTTGTTAATAACTAACGCCTCAATGATATTGAGATGATAGTTCGACCTAGCACTGTATAAAACAGAAAACCACCCATCGGAATATTGATCGGCACACCTATTTATACTCAACAGGTGATCGCCAATGGCAGACTCATGAGCCTGGGAGTGCCCGGATGCTCTCGAAACCTGGTGTAGTCGAATATCCCGAGGGATATGTTGGGATATTCTCATTTCTAATCTTTGGGACGTTTTGCCAACGTAGTCAGCTCCACACTGACAAACGAATTTATAAACAACAGAGTTCTTTTGAATGGTTGGCAAAACATCTTTACGAAAAGAAGAGAAAAAGGTTCGAGTTGTGTAAACTACTCTAAGCATAGTAGCTGGAAAACATCGTTGAGTAGCAGAAGAAATCCTTTTAACAATATGAAGGCCATTAGGACCCAACCATGGTAATTTTAGATAAATGGGACAACGTGATGGACCAATATGTTTACCGCTATTAAATGTAGTAATTTTACGTTCAATAGTAGATTTTATTATATTAATGGGATATCCATTATTAAGAAAAATAGTTGTAATTTCACCAAGTTCCGTATCAAGACGGTTTGGTGAACAAATCATAAGTGCACGATGCGTAAGAGCGCTAATGAGGTTTATTTTTCTAGACTGAGGGGCAAAAGAAAACCAATTAAGATAGAGCCCTGTAAATGTAGGTTTTCGATAAACAGAGGTCTCAAACGTAGTACCAACTTTAGAAACACGAACGTCGAGGAATGGGAGAGAGCTACAGTCTTCAACCTCCATAGTAAATTGTAAAGATGGATGCAGGTTGCAAAGAAGACCAAGAAACTGTTTAGCTTCGCTCCGAGAGGGAAAGCATGCGAAAGTATCATCAACGTAGCGTGTGTAGAATGCTGGCTTAATAATTTTGGAAAATAATTCGTTTTCCAAAAATCCAACGAAAATGTTGGCTAACGAAGGACCAAGAGGGCTACCCATTGATATCCCATCAATTTGACGGTACATAATGTTGTTGAAACTAAAGGAGACTGATTTAGTAGCAAGTTCCATTAGTTCAACAAAAATTCGTTCAGGAAATTGTGGAGATTTTAAGGGGCCACGGTATAGATAGTCAGCACAAATACCAATGGTTTCATCCAAAGGTATATTAGTATAAAGACTATTAATGTCAAAGGAAGCCAAGAACTCGGTATTTTTAGATAAAGGTAATTTTTGTATCTGAGATACGAATTGAAAAGAATCAGAGATACAATGGACCGAATAAAAAGAATGCACAGGCTTAAGAAGGTCAACTAGCCATTTACCAAGTTAGTGTTGTGCAGAACCCAACATAGATAAAATGGGTCGCAAAGGAATGTTGGGTTTATGGACCTTGGGTAAACCGTACATTCTAGGCCTTTGAGAACCGATGGGTCGGATTCTATCATAAATCTCCTTAGAAATAAATCCGCTTTTATGAAGTTGAAGAAATCTTTTCTGGATTTTTATTTCCATACGAAAAGTATCATCATGGCATAAATCACCCAAACGGAGAAACTTACTTTTATCGTCCAAGATTTGTAACATCTTGGAGATATAATCCGTTTTGTTAAGTATAACAACGCCCGATCCTTTATCCGGGCGAGAAAGGTAAATGTCGGGATTAGACCTAATTAATTTTGCAGCTTCAAAATGATTTTTCTGCCAAACAAAATCACTAGATTTAGTATTTATGGCAGAAAACCTCCGACCTAATTCGCCCAACTGAATTTTAACACTAGTTAATTCATCAGTAGAGATAGGCGAATGGTGTTTTAATTGTGTATACTATAATTCAATTTCACTAAATACTGAGATTTTATCAACAGAAGGGGGAGGAATGCAAAATTGTAAGCCAGCAGATAAAACAAATTCTTCTGTAGTGGACAAAACATGAGAAGAATAATTAAATATATGTTTATCCAAATTTGTTATAATCCCAAACTTCTTAGTAATTAAATTTTTTAAATATTTATCATAAGAAGAAGTACATTTAATACGGGTAAAATTATCGCCGATGGATAAAAACCTAGAAAAACGGAGTTTATCAAAGAAACATAGTTCTTTCCAAACCATGGCCCAAAGAAAAAGGTGTTTACTACGTAACGAATTATATGTATCAGAATTAAACAGGATTTCATCTTGTAGGAAAACACGTTGAACTGCCAATGTATTTCTACATTTAATTTTAGAAATACGATGGCAGATATAACCGGGAGCAACATGATTTAGGCGGCAAGATTTAAGAAATTCCATCCTACACTTCAAAACGATTAACTTATTTTTAATACGTATAACTTTGTTTAACGTTTTGATAAATTGTGAGTTGTACCGACCTCGAAAATATGTAAGTAAATTTTTGGTACAGCAGAATGGAAGGAGAAATTTCAGAGGAAACATAATTTAATTTAAATACCAAAAAAAAAAAAACAAGAAATGGGCAGGTGAAATTAAAATTTTCCCTAAGGCCTTATCGTCTGACGCTCTAAGAGGAAACGTCAGAATGATAGATTAAAAACTAAGAAAACGAATGAGGGAAGAGGGGAATTTTGGTTACAGTTGGAAGAACAGTGGAGAAAAAAAAATTTCACTGTTCAGGTGGTTTTAAATCAATGAATATCTCCAACTGATGTCTAAGAATCTTTTGTCTACACAGGCTAGGTCGAGAGTTGTTAATAACTAACGCCTCAATGATATTGAGATGATAGTTCGACCTAGCACTGTATAAAACAGAAAACCACCCATCGGAATATTGATCGGCACACCTATTTATACTCAACAGGTGATCGCCAATGGCAGACTCATGAGCCTGGGAGTGCCCGGATGCTCTCGAAACCTGGTGTAGTCGAATATCCCGAGGGATATGTTGGGATATTCTCATTTCTAATCTTTGGGACGTTTTGCCAACGTAGTCAGCTCCACACTGACAAACGAATTTATAAACAACAGAGTTCTTTTGAATGGTTGGCAAAACATCTTTACGAAAAGAAGAGAAAAAGGTTCGAGTTGTGTAAACTACTCTAAGCATAGTAGCTGGAAAACATCGTTGAGTAGCAGAAGAAATCCTTTTAACAATATGAAGGCCATCAGGACCCAACCATGGTAATTTTAGATAAATGGGACAACGTGATGGACCAATATGTTTACCGCTATTAAATGTAGTAATTTTACGTTCAATAGTAGATTTTATTATATTAATGGGATATCCATTATTAAGAAAAATAGTTGTAATTTCACCAAGTTCCGTATCAAGACGGTTTGGTGAACAAATCATAAGTGCACGATGCGTAAGAGCGTAATGAGGTTTATTTTTGTAGACTGAGGGGCAAAAGAAAACCAATTAAGATAGAGCCCTGTAAATGTAGGTTTTCTATAAACAGAGGTCTCAAACGTAGTACCAACTTTAGAAACACGAACGTCGAGGAATGGGAGAGAGCTACAGTCTTCAACCTCCATAGTAAATTGTAAAGATGGATGCAGGTTGTAAAGAAGACCAAGAAACTGTTTAGCTTCGCTCCGAGAGGGAAAGCATGCAAAAGTATCATCAACGTAGCGTGTGTAGAATGCTGGCTTAATAATTTTGGAAAATAATTCGTTTTCCAAAAATCCAACGAAAATGTTGGCTAACGAAGGACCAAGAGGGCTACCCATTGATATCCCATCAATTTGACGGTACATAATGTTGTTGAAACTAAAGGAGACTGATTTAGTAGCAAGTTCCATTAGTTCAACAAAAATTCGTTCAGGAAATTGTGGAGATTTTAAGGGGCCACGGTATAGATAGTCAGCACAAATACCAATGGTTTCATCCAAAGGTATATTAGTATAAAGACTATTAATGTCAAAGGAAGCCAAGAACTCGGTATTTTTAGATAAAGGTAATTTTTGTATCTGAGATACGAATTGAAAAGAATCAGAGATACAATGGACCGAATAAAAAGAAAGCACAGGTTTAAGAAGGTCAACTAGCCATTTACCAAGTTCGTGTTGTGCAGAACCCAACATAGATAAAATGGGTCGCAAAGGAATGTTGGGTTTATGGACCTTGGGTAAACCGTACATTCTAGGCCTTTGAGAACCGATGGGTCGGATTCTATCATAAATCTCCTTAGAAATAAATCCGCTTTTATGAAGTTGAAGAAATCTTTTCTGGATTTTTATTTCCATACAAAAAGTATCATCATGGCATAAATCACCCAAACGGAGAAACTTACTTTTATCGTCAAAGATTTGTAACATCTTGGAGATATAATCCGTTTTGTTAAGTATAACAACGCCCGATCCTTTATCCGGGCGAGAAAGGTAAATGTCGGGATTAGACCTAATTAATTTTGCAGCTTCAAAATGATTTTTCTGCCAAACAAAATCACTAGATTTAGTATTTATGGCAGAAAACCTCCGACCTAATTCGCCCAACTGAATTTTAACACTAGTTAATTCATCAGTAGAGATAGGCGAATGGTGTTTTAATTGAGTATACAATAATTCAATTTCACTAAATACTGAGATTTTATCAACAGAAGGGGGAGGAATGCAAAATTGTAAGCCAGCAGATAAAACAAATTCTTCTGTAGTGGACAAAACATGAGAAGAATAATTAAATATATGTTTATCCAAATTTGTTATAATCCCAAACTTCTTAGTAATTAAATTTTTTAAATATTTATCATAAGAAGAAGTACATTTAATACGGGTAAAATTATCGCCGATGGATAAAAACCTAGAAAAACGGAGTTTATCAAAGAAACATAGTTCTTTCCAAACCATGGCCCAAAGAAAAAGGTGTTTACTACGTAACGAATTATATGTATCAGAATTAAACAGGATTTCATCTTGTAGGAAAACACGTTGAACTGCCAATGTATTTCTACATTTAATTTTAGAAATACGATGGCAGATATAACCGGGAGCAACATGATTTAGGCGGCAAGATTTAAGAAATTCCATCCTACACTTCAAAACGATTAACTTATTTTTAATACGTATAACTTTGTTTAACGTTTTGATAAATTGTGAGTTGTACCGACCTCGAAAATATGTAAGTAAATTTTTGGTACAGCAGAATGGAAGGAGAAATTTCAGAGGAAACATAATTTAATTTAAATACCAAAAAAAAAAAAAACAAGAAATGGGCAGGTGAAATTAAAATTTTCCCTAAGGCCTTATCGTCTGACGCTCTAAGAGGAAACGTCAGAATGATAGATTAAAAACTAAGAAAACGAATGAGGGAAGAGGGGAATTTTGGTTACAGTTGGAAGAACAGTGGAGAAAAAAAAAATTCACTGTTCAGGTGGTTTTAAATCAATGAATATCTCCAACTGATGTCTAAGAATCTTTTGTCTACACAGGCTAGGTCGAGAGTTGTTAATAACTAACGCCTCAATGATATTGAGATGATAGTTCGACCTAGCACTGTATAAAACAGAAAACCACCCATCGGAATATTGATCGGCACACCTATTTATACTCAACAGGTGATCGCCAATGGCAGACTCATGAGCCTGGGAGTGCCCGGATGCTCTCGAAACCTGGTGTAGTCGAATATCCCGAGGGATATGTTGGGATATTCTCATTTCTAATCTTTGGGACGTTTTGCCAACGTAGTCAGCTCCACACTGACAAACGAATTTATAAACAACAGAGTTCTTTTGAATGGTTGGCAAAACATCTTTACGAAAAGAAGAGAAAAAGGTTCGAGTTGTGTAAACTACTCTAAGCATAGTAGCTGGAAAACATCGTTGAGTAGCAGAAGAAATCCTTTTAACAATATGAAGGCCATCAGGACCCAACCATGGTAATTTTAGATAAATGGGACAACGTGATGGACCAATATGTTTACCGCTATTAAATGTAGTAATTTTACGTTCAATAGTAGATTTTATTATATTAATGGGATATCCATTATTAAGAAAAATAGTTGTAATTTCACCAAGTTCCGTATCAAGACGGTTTGGTGAACAAATCATAAGTGCACGATGCGTAAGAGCGCTAATGAGGTTTATTTTTGTAGACTGAGGGGCAAAAGAAAACCAATTAAGATAGAGCCCTGTAAATGTAGGTTTTCGATAAACAGAGGTCTCAAACGTAGTACCAACTTTAGAAACACGAACGTCGAGGAATGGGAGAGAGCTACAGTCTTCAACCTCCATAGTAAATTGTAAAGATGGATGCAGGTTGTAAAGAAGACCAAGAAACTGTTTAGCTTCGCTCCGAGAGGGAAAGCATGCAAAAGTATCATCAACGTAGCGTGTGTAGAATGCTGGCTTAATAATTTTGGAAAATAATTCGTTTTCCAAAAATCCAACGAAAATGTTGGCTAACGAAGGACCAAGAGGGCTACCCATTGATATCCCATCAATTTGACGGTACATAATGTTGTTGAAACTAAAGGAGACTGATTTAGTAGCAAGTTCCATTAGTTCAACAAAAATTCGTTCAGGAAATTGTGGAGATTTTAAGGGGCCACGGTATAGATAGTCAGCACAAATACCAATGGTTTCATCCAAAGGTATATTAGTATAAAGACTATTAATGTCAAAGGAAGCCAAGAACTCGGTATTTTTAGATAAAGGTAATTTTTGTATCTGAGATACGAATTGAAAAGAATCAGAGATACAATGGACCGAATAAAAAGAAAGCACAGGTTTAAGAAGGTCAACTAGCCATTTACCAAGTTCGTGTTGTGCAGAACCCAACATAGATAAAATGGGTCGCAAAGGAATGTTGGGTTTATGGACCTTGGGTAAACCGTACATTCTAGGCCTTTGAGAACCGATGGGTCGGATTCTATCATAAATCTCCTTAGAAATAAATCCGCTTTTATGAAGTTGAAGAAATCTTTTCTGGATTTTTATTTCCATACGAAAAGTATCATCATGGCATAAATCACCCAAACGGAGAAACTTACTTTTATCGTTTTGAAACAAATTTACTTACATATTTTCGAGGTCGGTACAACTCACAATTTATCAAAACGTTAAACTGTTCTTCCAACTGTAACCAAAATTCCCCTCTTCCCTCATTCGTTTTCTTAGTTTTTAATCTATCATTCTGACGTTTCCTCTTAGAGCGTCAGACGATAAGGCCTTAGGGAAAATTTTAATTTCACCTGCCCATTTCTTGTTTTTTTTTTTTTTGGTATTTAAATTAAATTATGTTTCCTCTGAAATTTCTCCTTCCATTCTGCTGTACCAAAAATTTACTTACATATTTTCGAGGTCGGTACAACTCACAATTTATCAAAACGTTAAACAAAGTTATACGTATTAAAAATAAGTTAATCGTTTTGAAGTGTAGGATGGAATTTCTTAAATCTTGCCGCCTAAATCATGTTGCTCCCGGTTATATCTGCCATCGTATTTCTAAAATTAAATGTAGAAATACATTGGCAGTTCAACGTGTTTTCCTACAAGATGAAATCCTGTTTAATTCTGATACATATAATTCGTTACGTAGTAAACACCTTTTTCTTTGGGCCATGGTTTGGAAAGAACTATGTTTCTTTGATAAACTCCGTTTTTCTAGGTTTTTATCCATCGGCGATAATTTTACCCGTATTAAATGTACTTCTTCTTATGATAAATATTTAAAAAATTTAATTACTAAGAAGTTTGGGATTATAACAAATTTGGATAAACATATATTTAATTATTCTTCTCATGTTTTGTCCACTACAGAAGAATTTGTTTTATCTGCTGGCTTACAATTTTGCATTCCTCCCCCTTCTGTTGATAAAATCTCAGTATTTAGTGAAATTGAATTATTGTATACTCAATTAAAACACCATTCGCCTATCTCTACTGATGAATTAACTAGTGTTAAAATTCAGTTGGGCGAATTAGGTCGGAGGTTTTCTGCCATAAATACTAAATCTAGTGATTTTGTTTGGCAGAAAAATCATTTTGAAGCTGCAAAATGAATTAGGTCTAATCCCGACATTTACCTTTCTCGCCCGGATAAAGGATCGGGCGTTGTTATACTTAACAAAACGGATTATATCCCCAAGATGTTACAAATCTTGGACGATAAAAGTAAGTTTCTCCGTTTGGGTGATTTATGCCATGATGATACTTTTCGTATGGAAATAAAAATCCAGAAAAGATTTCTTCAACTTCATAAAAGCGGATTTATTTCTAAGGAGATTTATGATAGAATCCGACCCATCGGTTCTCAAAGGCCTAGAATGTACGGTTTACCCAAGGTCCATAAACCCAACATTCCTTTGCGACCCATTTTATCTATGTTGGGTTCTGCACAACACGAACTTGGTAAATGGCTAGTTGACCTTCTTAAACCTGTGCTTTCTTTTTATTCGGTCCATTGTATCTCTGATTCTTTTCAATTCGTATCTCAGATACAAAAATTACCTTTATCTAAAAATACCGAGTTCTTGGCTTCCTTTGACATTAATAGTCTTTATACTAATATACCTTTGGATGAAACCATTGGTATTTGTGCTGACTATCTATACCGTGGCCCCTTAAAATCTCCACAATTTCCTGAACGAATTTTTGTTGAACTAATGGAACTTGCTACTAAATCAGTCTCCTTTAGTTTCAACAACATTATGTACCGTCAAATTGATGGGATATCAATGGGTAGCCCTCTTGGTCCTTCGTTAGCCAACATTTTCGTTGGATTTTTGGAAAACGAATTATTTTCCAAAATTATTAAGCCAGCATTCTACACACGCTACGTTGATGATACTTTTGCATGCTTTCCCTCTCGGAGCGAAGCTAAACAGTTTCTTGGTCTTCTTTGCAACCTGCATCCATCTTTACAATTTACTATGGAGGTTGAAGACTGTAGCTCTCTCCCATTCCTCGACGTTCGTGTTTCTAAAGTTGGTACTACGTTTGAGACCTCTGTTTATCGAAAACCTACATTTACAGGGCTCTATCTTAATTGGTTTTCTTTTGCCCCTCAGTCTAGAAAAATAAACCTCATTAGCGCTCTTACGCATCGTGCACTTATGATTTGTTCACCAAACCGTCTTGATACGGAACTTGGTGAAATTACAACTATTTTTCTTAATAATGGATATCCCATTAATATAATAAAATCTACTATTGAACGTAAAATTACTACATTTAATAGCGGTAAACATATTGGTCCATCACGTTGTCCCATTTATCTAAAATTACCATGGTTGGGTCCTGATGGCCTTCATATTGTTAAAAGGATTTCTTCTGCTACTCAACGATGTTTTCCAGCTACTATGCTTAGAGTAGTTTACACAACTCGAACCTTTTTCTCTTCTTTTCGTAAAGATGTTTTGCCAACCATTCAAAAGAACTCTGTTGTTTATAAATTCGTTTGTCAGTGTGGAGCTGACTACGTTGGCAAAACGTCCCAAAGATTAGAAATGAGAATATCCCAACATATCCCTCGGGATATTCGACTACACCAGGTTTCGAGAGCATCCGGGCACTCCCAGGCTCATGAGTCTGCCATTGGCGATCACCTGTTGAGTATAAATAGGTGTGCCGATCAATATTCCGATGGGTGGTTTTCTGTTTTATACAGTGCTAGGTCGAACTATCATCTCAATATCATTGAGGCGTTAGTTATTAACAACTCTCGACCTAGCCTGTGTAGACAAAAGATTCTTAGACATCAGTTGGAGATATTCATTGATTTAAAACCACCTGAACAGTGAAATTTTTTTTTTCTCCACTGTTCTTCCAACTGTAACCAAAATTCCCCTCTTCCCTCATTCGTTTTCTTAGTTTTTAATCTATCATTCTGACGTTTCCTCTTAGAGGGTCAGACGATAAGGCCTTAGGGAAAATTTTAATTTCACCTGCCCATTTCTTGTTTTTTTTTTTGGTATTTTAATTAAATTATGTTTCCTCTGAAATTTCTCCTTCCATTCTGCTGTACCAAAAATTTACTTATATATATATATATATATATATATATATATATATATATATATATATATATATATATATATATAACTCTTTATTGACATGAAAAGGGCGCAATGTTACTAAGTCTTAACTGGTTACTATTTGGGACCATATTTGCAGGAGTACTATGTAAGGAGTTTGGCAATGAAATGCTTCACATTATAATTGAACATCAATATATCAGTGGAGTCAAGTAGTAGATGTCCGGAAGGTCTTTAAAAGGCATTGCTCAATTATGTCTACCTTTACATATTAGGGGAACTCTTTACAACGTTCTCTCAGTCAGAAATAATCATGTAAGTTATGTGGTCGTTATATTTTAGCACGAACTCAACGTTGTGTACGAACGTCTCGCGAAGAAACAAAGAAATAACATGGTTTGTTCTTAATTTATTTATTGTGGATTATTATTCTCATCTTTATTAGTTGTTGTTTCATAACGTTTCAGTAAACTATTCCTCTGACCTTCGGTAGGGGGTAACTACGACGGTATAGGGACTCCGAATCTCCTTACTGCCTTCTAAGCAATTACTGCCATCCATAGTTGTTGCTGTCTCACGATGTTTTGGCAATCTCTAGCTGGCTTTTGCGTAGGCTTGAAATCGCTACCTTAAGACAATTCTCATCTGGAACCGTAGAGATTCAACGTCTCTATCCACTGCGCCAGGGTCACGAAGAGCGATCAAGGTTGGATACTTTTGGTCTTATGAGTCACGTTTTATTTATAATGGTAATAGCCCGCAATAAATAGATTAATATATTATACTCATCTCAATAATGAATTCAGGTTATATATATATATATATATATATATATATATATATATATATATATATATATATATATATATATAAATAAGGGAGTAGTCACCAACAATGTGTATTTTTTTAACATAATTTTATTATTCCGTGTCTTGGTTTTTCATTGAGAATTATGTTTGGATCATTGTAATAATGTGTTTTAAGTCATTGAAATCGTTTTTACGCGCGTTTCAGACGTTTTGTGAAGCGTCCTCGTCAGAAATTATTTTCAAATGTGTTGGAGATGTAAAAATGGCAATTTTTATTGGGCTTGTCCAAGACGCTGACCTGGTTGTAGTCACTCTCTCTTTCTGTTAGTGTTTTTTTCTTTTCCTTTTAGGGTGGGATAGTGTGTGTGTATGTGTGCGTGTGTGTGTGCGCATGCGTGTGCGTGTATGTGCCTGTGTGTGTTTGCTTTTATTGGTTTGAGAATGTATATAGTGTTTTATAGTATTATGAGGTAATTTTCTTCCTTAGGAAGGTGACTGTGATCCGAGTTCGTTACTAATGTGTATGTGTGAGGAGGGTGACCAGCTCTTCTGAAATAAGGGCAGGGGTTCTTTCATTCTATTTTGATATTTATTTTTTTGATTCTTGAATTTTAGTATTGTGAGTTTTCGTTTTAGTCTTTTCGGGTATTCCTTATATTACGTTTGTTTAGAAAGAGGGGTGTATTTAAAATATGTATAGGGGATTTTTTTTAATGTTTCTATTTATTTGTCTCCCCATGTGGGTATGGCCAGACGCAGGATAGGTTCCTAGTGTGGGGGAGATTTTGTTCCCCAGAGGGGGAGGGGGCAATTGGAGGGGGTATAGGTATGGGAGGAGGATGATAGAAGGGATGATAGTTGTTTCAGTCATGAGGGGGTTCTCCTCCACTGACTGAGGAGGGAGCGAGTTGTTGGAACAGATATTATACTATGGTTCTAGGTGTTTCCTAGTGTTGTTGATTTCGAGGTTAAGTAGGGTTGGTATTGTTCAGTGTGTTGTATAAGAGATAGGGGTGTAATGTCTGTGTGTGGTTGTATGCACGGGTGTGTGTTTTAATGTGTCGGTTCTGATTAATGTGTGGGTGTGTATATATGTATGTGTATGGATGTGCATGCGAGTTTACCTTGCATTTCATGTTTTTGTGTGATATTATTAGGCTCTGTTCAGTTCAGGAGTGAATCTGGTGATGACGTTTTTTTCCTGTGTAAGTAAATAAAATAATTGTCTGTTTGGAAGATTGGCATTATTTTGAAGCCGTTTCCACTGCATGTGTGTACATGTTTTGAAACATAGAGGTGTCTGTTATCTGCAATTTTGATGTTGCTCTTATGTAAGGCCACTCTATTGCTGAAATTTTTGGTGGTGCCTATGGAGGATTTATTGCATGTTGTGTATCTTAGTGCATATACTACATTTCTGGAGGTGCAATTTAGATCCTTTTTTTATTTTGAATGTTTGTGTTGGGTTTTTGAATGTGTATGTGTAACCTTCTATTATTATGTCACATACTCCAGATCGCGGTTTGTTGCATTTTGTAACCCCTTTTGTAGTATGTGGGATGAGTTTTGAGGAAGTTAGGATGTGTTTTAAGTTTTTGGGATGGCGCTTGCTTTTTATTATTTTTGTTGTTTTAAGTGTGTTGTTTAGGTTGTCGTTCTGATTGAGGAGGATAAGGTTTTTGTTATCTGTGTGAATAGTTCTGGGTTGTTTGTGTCGTGTGTAGAGACGTATGCAAAAATTTGTTCTTTGTTGGTTTCTTTTGGGGTTCTTAGTTGGTCTATTGGGATTTTTTCAGCCAGTTCAATACCTTTCTGCATTAGTGGTAGCGGATGTTCTCTTTTCCGCAGTGTTATTTGTAGTTCATTCAGTCTATATATATATATATATATATATATATATATATATATATATATATATATATACACACACACACGATTTTTTCTGTTGTATAAAAACGCGTTTATTACTGACCGATACCAAGCCCATTGACATGTATTACCCAAGCAAGCAATTATATGCCATCTTTCTTGCTTTTTCACCTCCGGTCAATTAACAATTTTCTTTTTTAGTATATTGCGCATCAGCTTTTTACGCGTGTAATTTAGCTAACTCTACGTAGTAATCCAGAAATCCGATAATATCCGAAGTATTAACGTGTCTTGCATCTTATGTATAAGTTCTCATTCTGCCGGAACATGTTTATAAAAAGATCTCTTGCGCCGGTACGTAGTTAAAATAAATCCAGCCTATACATGTGATTAAATGCCTCACTCTCGGCCATGTGTTTTTTCTCCCGGATTTTCTTTCATTTCTCACCATCCGATGTGGCCTACCTCGGGCGAAAGCGTGGTCATTTGCATACGTAAGATTCCACTGTTACAACGTGTGTGTTCGTGTTTTCGTTAGATTAAACTGGTACATAGTTGTATTTATTTTTTACAAGTACGGATATAATATATATTAATATATTTTATTATATTATCTACGTACCTAAACGTTTGATTTTGAGAAAATAAAATACATAATAACAGTTAATAATATTGGAGGTTAAGATAGTCAAGTTGTCAAAGATACAGGCTGCCGACATGAATACCCCGAGTTCGAATTCAGTCCGTTCCATAAAATAATATTTACTAAGCAATATTCACCTTGCTTGCTCTTCTTGTAATTCCCGATTTATTTCTCGCAAACAATTCTAAGAAAGACATGGAGAAACAAATGTCATAAATAGATTTTTCAGATTAATAAGATATAATGATGCCCATTTAAATGGTTTTAAATAACAGATATCAATAAAGAAATATCAATAAAGTAATAAGTACAATTTCATAATTTTTTGTAATTGTTACTAATGCACTCATGCTTACAAGCAGCGGTGTTAGCTGGAAACAACATGTCCCGAAATAGTACAAACTCTCTTAAATGTCTTTTGATAATTGATTAAATCCTCAGATTAATTTTACGATGCAGCAAAATAAGAATATAAAAACTTGAAAAAAAAAGAACAACAATGTTTTAACATAAGAGTATAACAGAATATAATGCGATCAAAAGGTTGAAGTTCTTGTGAATTTGAGAGATAATATGAGAAACCAATGACTTTGAAATTGTTCTTATTTGACTTTGAAATTGTTCTTATTACGTTTGATGTTCAATCTTTGTGAGAAAATAAGATTTATTTGCTACAAGCATTTCAGCCTGGCGTTGCACGAGTATTTGGGATGAGTATGTTGAGCAAAAAAATGTGTTATTAGGAAGGCAGGCTCAAACCCGTACCGGGAAGGAGGAAAAAAACGGATAAAAACCTGATGTCTTTGCTCTTACGACCACCGCCGAACCGGAATTGAATTTTGTTTTACTTAAAGCTAGACAACCTAAAGAAAAGGATGCCTTTCCAAAATATCGGCGATCCCCCCCCCGCAAAAAGTGTCCAGTTGAAGGTGAAGATATTAATGTTTTTAGTCATATTTTCGTTTTTTGTCGTCTGACAGACCTTGATTTACAAAGATACTGATCTTAATAAAATTCGTCGCCTCTGTCGAAAGTTTTATGCCGATATGCAAACTGACATACATACATACATACATTTATATATTGGTAACTGAAAATTTTCGACCCAAACCGATGAAAACGCTTGCCCTGTCACTGAATACCATTTATGTAAAATTTCAAATGTTTACACCAGAAATTGTCTGAGTAATTTGGTAGAGACCGCAGAGGTAATTTTTTTTATAACCTCCATTATGATTTCTTTACATGTATTGTTTTGCGCTCAAGTCAAGTTATTATGTTAGATTCATGTCTAAGGAAAATATATTTACATTTCAAGTGTTTCGACCCAAAATTCTCGGATGGGTTTGGTAGAGTTCTAAACGATAAAATCCTTTATTTCCTTAATTGCCAAATATCTGGCCGAAAACCGACCATAACTATTTTCCCAAATCTCAGTACACTGTATATTAAATTTCTAGCTTGTAGACTTAAAACTGACAGAGTTATTGCGTAGGAAAATGTACATACACACACACACACACCACAAACACACACACAGACACAGACACGTTCACTTTTATAGATATACTAACAGTTCCGCCTGGCTTTGCTTGGGTCCTATGTACTGTTCATACCTTTCTGTATAATAGTTTTCCTTAACTACCATAGTGAAAAAACAGGCAAACATTTTCACTTTTGTAGATAGATAGATAGAGTGGATGCAATATACAGTAATGATTTAAATGTATAAAAAAGACGCATACGCCATCACCGAGAATCGAAACCAATACGTTCAGCTCATAATTTAGTATCATTATTATTTAGTCACTGGACTAAGAAAACACGCTTACTGCAAGGCTAAAAATTAAAACATGAACCAATATCTACTATGTTATGTATTCGTGATGCCGGCGTTCGTCCTTCACCTGCCAATTTTATTTTTAATTATAAAGTTTTGCATGGATTTAAATAGCTTATATATGAAGTTTCTTGTCTGTAGACCAAAAACTCAAGAAGTAGTTTGGCAGGATAAAATTTGTTAAGCAAAAATCTATATGTACTAGCATGAGTGGCCGGCGTTGCCCGGGTGTTTGGAGGTGTATGCTGAGGAAAAAAAAAAACTAAAAAAACGGTCAATTTTTTTTTAACTTTGACCCGTTATGACCACTTAAGATTTATTAATTTGGGGTCAAATACAGTTATTAATTCTATTCATGTCCAAGAAATCTATATCTAAAACTTCAAGTGTTTAGACCCAAAATTGTCGGAGGAGTTTGGTAGAATTCTCAAAGGTCAAATTCTTGAACTTTGGCCTCATTAGAGCCGAATTTCTAACCGAAAACCGATCACAAAAAAATTCCCAAATCTCTGTACCCTGTATATACAAATTTAGAGTCTATAGACTAATAATTGACAATGTTATTGCGTAGGGAAAAGTACACACACAGACACAAAAAAACGTTCACTTGAATATATATACTAGCATGGGTGCTCGGCATTTCCCGGGTATTTTGAGGTGTATGCTGAGCAAAAACAAAAAAAAAAACGGTCAATTTTTCTTAAATTTTACCCCTATTAAGACTACTTAACATTTATAGGGTTGAACTCATATCAAGTTATTAATTAGATATATGTCCAAGGAACCTATGTCTAAGATTTCAAGTAGTTAGATCCAAAATTGTAGGAACAGTTTGGTAGATTTCTCAAAGGACAAATCATTGAACTTTTTCCTTTTAACTGCCAAGTTTCTGGCCGAAAACCGATCACATAGTTTTCCCAAATCTCAGTACCCTGTATATCTAATTTTGAGTCTGTAGGATAAAAATTGACAGAGTTATTGCGTAGGGAAATGTACACTGACCGACACACAGCCAGCCACACAGGAACGTTCCCTTATATATATATATATTATATATATAGATAGATAGATAGACTAATAGATTAAAGACAAATATATACGTAATAGCATGAGTGCCCGGCGTAGCTAGGGTATTTGGAGGTATATGTTAAGCAAAAAAAAAAAAAAAGCGGTCAATTTTGTTGAAATTTGACCCCTATTATGACCCTTTAAATTTATTGTTCTGGGTTAAATTAAGTTATTAAGTTAGGCCTATGTACAAGGAACCTATATCATAAATTTCAAGTGTTTAAACTAAAAATTGTCGGAGAAGTTTGGTAGAGTTCTCAAAGGTCAAATCGTTGAACTTTAACCCCTTTATCGCAAAATCTCTGGCCAAAAACCGATCACATCGATTTTCCCAAATCTCAATACCCTGCATACTAAATGTCGAGTCTGTAGACTAAAAATTGGCAGAGTTATTGCGTAGGGAAATATACGCAGACACACACACAGACAGGCAGACACTTTCACTTTTATAGATATGTAGATATATGAATATATATGGAAACAAGTTTGTGTTTACAATAAACATTTTATGCAAATATTATGCAAGTATAAATATGTAGAATATCTGCATGAAAATAATTACACATATATTTAACTAAAGATGATCACCCATTAGAAAACCGAAGCAACTTCTAGGGAATTAATTAAAATGAATATTTAAAAGAAGATGCAAATTAGCTAGATATTTTTCTAGTGAATGCAATTCGACAACCCATATATACGAATATTGTATTTACTTTTTAAATAAATAGAGAACAGGGGTTTTAATATGAATATCAATACACACAAAAGAAAAACGAATGTATAGGAGTATAAATAGATATGTAATATGAATTGGTATATTTTGATAATGTTATACGCATTCAAAATCTCACAAATAGAGAAATCAATGTATATATATATATATATATATATATATATATATATATATATATATATATATATATATATATATATATATACATCGTTTACCAGTACTGATCTCATGGGCCGGGGACAGAGGTTACAACTATGACTATCAACAACGTGGTCATAGGTTAAACCCTTGCGAAAGATAAGTGCTAGTCTAACCACAACGATACATGACAGTACATGTGGATTACTATATTTTAAGCCTTTCCTCCTTGAGTAGAGCACTCTCGTAAAATAATTTTATCTGCTGCTTTATTAGCGGTTTGTTGTAAATAATCAAGCAGGTCGTACACCGAAAAACCTTTGGGCAAATATCTATAGACATGGGCATCTAAGGAGATCGTTTTCGGGCACTGGCCTCATGAGCGTGACAGTAGAACTGCTGGCTTTTTTTACACATTGATCACCACTTATCAAGGCCCGGAAGCAACTCAGGGATAAGGGTTATTGCAATTACTGATCTCACTACTAGTACTGGCTAGGAATGAGTGCTTTTCTACTCGAACTCATGAGCTGTGACACTGCGAAATAATACATGTGTGAGGATGATTTATATGTATACCTCGAAACAATCATATTTTTTGTGTATTAAAATTGTATGTGTTGTGTAAAAAAAGTAATAAAAGCTTACAAAACAAAAACGACACAAGGCTTTGTATCATGTATAATTGGAGTTTTATTTTTTTATTCAGATTATACTTTATTCCAGATCAGCTGGTACTTTCCATGAGAAATGGTACAAATTATCATTAAAACATTTCAGCCCGCACACTTATAGACATGTATATGTCCATACGATATATGTAAACTAATACTTTCTCAACAGGTAGTAAAACTAATACTCTAAGATAGATAGATCTTAGGAATACTCTAAGATAGATAGATCTTAGGAATTTTAATTAAAATTAACAATAGAATTCGAAGCTACCGAGCTTGAGCTAATATTCTATACATTTTCGTCAATTCTGTTTTGATTATTAAACTTCATCCTCACTTTATTATTATTTGTTTATGTTATTATTATTATTATTATTATTATTATTATTATTATTATTATTATTATTATTATAATTATTATTATTATTATTATTATTATTATTATTATTATTATTATTATTATTATGTCTCCATAAAACTATCGGTGGTGGTGAATACTAAAATTCGCTAACCCCATTTATGGAAGCATGTCAAATTAAAATATTGAAAATAACGACGTGAATGGAGTTGAAACATCTTACGAAGGTCTCACGCCCGTCAGGTATTCCAGTATTCAAAATTATGAGGATGTTGGTGGATATAGGGGCAGTGAGGTTTGGGAGACATTGTCCCAAGACACAAACAGAGTTGGTACAGGACTTTTCTCAAAAGTGTAGACGTATGGGGAAAGAAGAGTACTGTGGGAATGATTTGTAAGAAGTGGAAGTACCAAACCTTGTGGATATAACCGGAAAGTGAAGGAAAAGTGGGAATCCAGAGGAGGAGAAGCTAGGAGTGCGACGAGTTTTGTATCTCAGTTCAGATTAAAAATACCAACCAACTTTAAGTGAGTAGAAGGAGAAAGATTGACCGGTTGGTTAGGAATGAAATAAATAGCGAAAGTAAAATTGATAAAACTAGGTCTGATAATGCATTGAGGGTGTGGGAGTGCAGAAAGGGAATGTAAGCGATCATGTGAGGCCGACAACTGAGGGGGAAACGTAAGTGACAAGAAAGATTTGGAACGATTTCAGGTGGACGAGATCAATGACTAAGACAATGGAGCCAGTGGAAGTATCAGTTGTATGGAGAAGTGTTGATCAAGTTCGAGCTTTCAGTTTTGTAGAAAAAGAAGTATTCAGAAGTTAAATGATGGGCGGCAGGTGGAAAGCGAGGTAAAATAGTTAAAGCGTAATTTACAACATCATAAGAACGAACATATCGATATGGAACTTAATAGGCTTCTGTACGGAGCGTCATATGTTGTTGCAGACTTTCTCGGCTTGATACAGAAGAAAAACAGGAAAATGAACGATAAAAGGTGGTTGGAAGAAAGTATTAAACAGTGGCAGAAAGACATTGATAGAATTGAAGAAATAAGGAAAGTAGTTAAGCTATGACAGAAATCCAAGTACAATCTTGAAACGAGGTATAGGTTGCTGGAAAAAAGAGCGATGACAGTTCTACCAATCCTGAAAGTGGGATTTGGTCTGCAAATGGCGACATAATGAGAAGTATAACTGGTGTAAAGACGTCAGAGCAAAGCTATCAAGAATGCAGCAGATGGAGAACGTTGTGATAACCATTGACAACGTAAATGCTGGCATTCGAAGGATGACAAACTAAAAGGAACCTGGTCCATATGGAGTGATGTGCTTCTTTTTCAAGCAGTTCCAATGTTTTATCCACTCATAGCTGATGCCCTGCAAATGATTGTAGATCGGGAGATATCGCCGATTGGCTTCTTAAGGAAATGGCGACACTGATTTGGAAGCATCTTTTTACATGTCCACCACTAATGTTGACAAGACAGTAATGCCGAATGCAAAGAGGGCGAAAGAGGAATTTAAGTGGAGCATGGATCAATTACAGAGAGGCTTACGACATGGTTCCTCATTCATAGATCCATGAAACACTATCGATGATGAATGTTGCTAGGAATATGACAGGGCTTTTGAAGACAAGTTTGGCGCAATGGAAAACGGTGCTGACAGCAAACAGGGAGTGTCTTAGACAGTTTGACATTAGACGTGGAATATTCCACGGATATACTTTTCCCACTTCTTGGTATAACTTTGGATGCGGTAAAAAAACGCCAAGACCATCTACTGTTTATGGATGATTTGAAAATATTCGTTAGAAATGATGAGAAAAAGGGCAGGTAGGTAGAGCCCGTCGGGGCATACTCGGAAGAAATCGGGATTGAGTTAAGGATTAGTAAATGTGCAGTGTTGGTGATGTAAAGGGTAGTAAAGGTTCATTCGAATGGAATAGGGTTGCCAAATGGAGAAATCCTGAAAGACATAGACGATTCAGAGTATAACTATTTGGTAGTGCTAGAGGATGTTGGCATAATGAACACAGAGATAAAAGAGAAAATCAGGAAAAACTATCTTAGAAGAGTGAATCTGATTGCGAAGTCGAAATGTATGGATGAAACCTAATGAAATCCGTGAATACATTGGCAGTCAGTTTTTTTTTCGGATATTAATTTTAGAATGGTCTGACAAGGGATTGCTTGCAATGCATATCAAAACAATTAAAGTTTTAGCAATGTTTGGCATACATCACATTAGAAGAAGCGTAGCTGGGCTGTATCAAAAGAGTAAAGGCTATGGGAGAGGATTGAAAATTGTGATATAAGTAAGGAGATATAGTTGAAGAAGAATGTGGTTAGAATGAGGAGTGGATGGCAAAGAATGTTGAGCTATATGAAACCAATGCTGAGTATGTGAAACGTATAGGAAGAAAAAGCGTAGAGCAACTGGCTAAGAAGAAAATGCACGGAAAGTTATTCAAGGATGTAGCAGATTTAGCTGATGAAAGATCATTGCAATGGCTTTCAGCTATATATCTAGCTAAGAGTACTGAAAAATTTGTTTGTGCAGCACAAGAGCAGGCATTAGGAACTCAACTGTTTAAAGAAGTGGTTCTAGGGGAGGAAGATTCTGCCGAATAAAATCCGTTGCCTTTGTCGAATGTTTTGGGCACACATGCAAACATACATACATACATACGTCTATATATTGGTAACTGTAAATTTTCGACCACAACTGATGAAAAAGCTTGCCCTTTCTCTGAATACCCTTTATGTAAAATTTCAAATGTTTAGACAAGAAATTGTCTGAGTAATTGGGTAGAGACCGCAGGGGTCATTTTTTCTTACTTTTGCCCCTATTGTGATCCCTTAAGATTTATTGTTTATGGCTCACATTTAGTTATTGGGTAAGATCCAAGTCCAAAGAATCTATATCTTAAATGTTATGTGTTTAGACCCAAAATTCTTGGATGAGTGTCAAATCCTTGAACGTTGAGCTCTTACCAGACACATTTCTGGCCGAAACCGAGCACAAAGATGTTCCTAAATCCCAGTACCCTGTATATTTAATTTCGAGTCTTTAGACTTAAAATTAACAAAGTTTTTGCGTAGGGAAATGCGCACACATGCCCCCTCACAGACACACCGATACACAAATACGTTCATTCTTATAGATATAAAGATTGTACTGTATAAATACTGGCGATATTTCTGCAGTTATATAGTTGGTAAGATTTTGTTACAAGAAAGAATACATAATTCAGGGGGAATTTAAAATGCAAAAAAGGATTGTGTATGAGAGTGTCTGCAATGCTCCACTGCAGCCAATACTACTGTACCGATCATGATCAAAACTGGCATCAATCTGGTCTTTCATCTAGGGTTAGTACACACTATATTTCATGGTTAAGATTAAAATCCCAACGCATAGCCTATGCCTATATACTCTCCTACAGACCCGCACAACTGGACCGATCATGCCCAAACCTGGCATGATGATGGCCCCAAACCTAAGGATGATTCACACTCTCTTCTATATATAGAAAATAGTTCGTATATGTGTGTGTTTATGCATGCAACTCTCGTAGAGTATACACTACAAACTGATAATGACAAAATCTAGCTATAGGGAGAGAGCACACTAATTTATAAGGTAAAAGTGAAGGTAATAGCCTATGTATATACACCCATACGGCATGGATCACTGAACCGATCATAACCAAACCTGGCATTGTTATGGTCCCCCACTTGGGTATGGTTCACTGTAGTCATTTATATATGAAGACGTACCGCTCGTGTGTGTGTATCTGTTTGTGTGTAGTACTTGAGTACAGTCCAGCCCACTGCACCGAACATGACCCCTCAGCAAGAGATAGCGCACAACATTTTCCAAGGTTATACTCAAAGGTCATAGGCTAATTATATATATTGTTCGAGAGCTCTCGGTACTGGACCGATGAGAAGAAACTTTAATGATGATGTTTTTCATATCTAAAGACAGTTCACACCACGCAGCTCCCCATAAACTCCCCATCAAGAGATGGTGTACATCAAGGTTGGTTAGTCACCATTGCGGTATTCGCCACCGTCGGCCAACTTCTTTGTTAATTTGAATCACATCGCATTCGTCCTTCCACATCCCCTCAACAAATTGTACAAAGTCTAACCTTTGTGATTCTTTGTAATTGTGTCAATTTTCATGTGTATCACTATCAGTGTCAACTTTAATATATTCCATGTGCTTTCAAGCGCATAGTTGGTTTTCCGTCACTTAAGGAGATAATTAAAAAAAAATTACACTCCTTAAACAATAGTTGGTTTTACAGCATTCACTTACTGAAAACGTGTCCCTAAAGTCAGTATCTGAGCGTACAGCAATGTCTCGCACGAAGCACAGATATCTGCAAGTATGCATATATTATAAATTGTGCGTGTTTTAAAACAAACACATAACGTTTATAATGTAATAATTTTTATCTCTCTTCTTTCTAATGCCATTGTACATTTTGACTTTTTTTTATTCTTTCATGTAAGCAAAAATTTTACGAAATAAATCACGTAAAGAACAACTGATTTTACACGTTGCTCTGTTGTGCACTACGCAGACTAAATAAAATTATTGTTTAGTTAAAAATAAAACTGTAAAATACAACGTCTTTAACTGATAGTCGACTATTCGTGAAGAAAATGAGAGGCAATTATGGAATTCCGCATCTATAATGCGTTAATAAGTATTTGCTTATTATATAAATAAATATAGAAGGAGAATAATTGGTGTCACCCAGGTGCGCAATTAGAAATAACGAAATAGTTGAGAAAGAAACATAGGCCAATAGCTATTGGCAAATGTAATTCTATTTATCTGTAATTCTGGTAAGTGAAAACAGGTAAATCAAACAAAAAGTTAATGACTTCAATATCACCAGAGGCCAACTGGTGTGCTGGGAATGTAATTATGTTATTATTTTTATTCCGGAAAGTAAGAATGCATTAGTCAATAAAACATGTCTGCAAAACCGACTGTGTGGATGGAGGAAAGGTCTCGTGTATATATTAATTATTTTACTTTAGTTTTTCGTTAGGAAAAGTAAAAGAGAAAGAAAAAATAGAAGATGCATGACTTAATAACATATGCGTCTTCTTTGGGTATATGTGTGGCATTTGAAGACGAGTTACTACGAATCTTGAAACTACACTAACTGCCTGTAAACGGTGTGTTCTATATTCAGACAAGATATATTCGCCCCATACAAGCTATTAAGCTATGGGGCATAATTATCGCTAGTAACTTGTGAGTCTACTTCCAATCAAATTGCAATTTCTGCATGCTGATTCGATCGAGGAGAGGAAAGCAAGGGACATTTCAAAGAATAACAGTCGGAGCGACTGCGCTACTCAAATACATAACAATTCACCTTCTAGGTTGCATCTGTATATATATATATATATATATATATATATATATATATATATATATATATATATATATATATATATATATATGTGTGTGTGTGTGTGTGTGTGTGTCTGGGGGTGCATTTTTTTATAATCAATTTTCATTAAGGAAAATATAATTTTTCAAACCAAAACTATATTACTTGAACAAAGGATACAATTCAAAGTAATTTACATAATTCATGCATTTTCGATATAGGTTCAATCGAATGCACGTGATAGAGCAAATTAAAAATTACAGTTTTTATATTTAAATTTCTTTCCGAAAAGTACAATCCCAAAAACAAATTTAAATTTGACCTAAGAATACACTATTTAAAATAATTTCCGTAATTCATTGATTTTCGACATAGGCTCATCTGTTCAGTGAAAAGTCATCAGCAAAGTATTAAACTCAAAAATAATAATCGTGTTTGATATAATTTTGCTATTCAAGACACACGGAGAAAATATATTACAGATTAATTTTATAAAGTTATCGTGGCAAAGAAAATAAGGGTTGAAATAAAAAGAAAGATTTTGGTAAGCGAATGGAGTAATTCTCCTTTAATAAAATTAGATGTTACAATCCAAACTGAAATCAAGATAATTGAAATTCAAAATGTTCAAATTTTAAATGGTGTATTTTTAAATAAAGATAAAATAAAACTACAAGTACAAAAATATACAACAAAATAGAATAAAAGTAAAAAATTAAAAAAACAACATTTAAAACGTTTAAAAACTTTAAAAAATAATTTTATATAAAACAAAACCGTTTAGGCAGATTTTATTCATTTTTCTAATTAAATAAAATAATAGAAAAATGAAACCTTATCATATTATTTAATTTTTAAATAAGGGAGATGAGATATTGAATAGAAACGATGAAGAAAGGAAGAAAGCCATAATAGAAGTTATTTTAAGCATAGCACGCTACTTAGTGTATTTTAGAAATCGAGGGTGACAGTATAAATGAATATGAGGTGGCAGATTATATGCGAGGCAGGGTGACGAAAAATGTAAGTGGAATACATGTGGGTGTCCATAAAGATGGAGATGACTAAATAAAAGTTTAAAATAAAATTATTTAACGGCTGGCCAACGTTAACAAAATAAAATTGTGTATATATATATATATATATATATATATATATATATATATATATATATATATTGAATTTTAAATTAATGAAATAAATATGTTCTCTTAGAAAGGAGTTAGATATAAATATATCACTTATCTGATTAATGCACATGGGGCACCTGGGAATGTGGAGGGAACTATTATTGGAATTATTTTGTGGGTTGCTGTAATTTAAGGTATCCGCATGGCTTACAATATTTGGAATATTATTATGCTATTTAGATTTTGCACAAGATGCGAGAGTATACAATGTCCTTATTATTATTATTATTATTATTATTTAAAGGACAAATATATTTATTTTGGCATTATACGGGTTGTGCTTGAGGGAGCGGGTTGATTTTCTTATTTTAATGTCATTGAAGTATATGATAGTTAATCTGACACGATCGAGTATGATATTTTTATGGGGTTTTGGTTTAATATTGCACTGTACTTATGCGGTTATTTAAAGGATTATTCTGCTATTTTGGAAAAATCCTCAGGTATGTATGTTTTTATGTTTGATCTATAATGTTGATTGAACCATATGGAGTCTTTTTTGTTTTTTTTTGTCTATTCTATATTTAACCCCTGGTTATAGGATAGCAACTATTGTGGTTCGAAATAGATTGTATTATATTAGTATTCCCTGTATTGAGGGCCATAGTATTAGTAATTACTGATTTTATGTTTTTCACTATAAGGTCTTTTTTTACTGTATTCTATATTATCCGTATATCCGGAATTTAGTAAATAAATTGTTGTAACAGTTAAATATATATCAAATGTTTTTGTCAGCTAAAACTAAGGGTATCCATTTTTATATTGAATGGATTATATATTTTGGTGATGTAATTGTTCACGCACATGATATAGATTGAATTTAGATTTATGCTAGGATGGGTTTATAATAGAATATAGTGGGGGAGAGATTCAGGATTTAAATTTATAGAAATATCCAAGAAATTCAATGTTATTTTATTTATATTTACTTTAATAGATAGGCTGTAATTTTTAAAACCTCTGTGTAGTTTCCGGACAGTCGTATTGTATCATCTTGGCCTGGCTGGTCTGACAAATAATGCGTCATTTCTGTATAATCCTTCATCTGAGAGTTTGCACTCTATGTTATGTTTTTAATAGTATCAGTCCCACTAAATATTTCACGTAGCAGAATTCAACACCCCATTATTATGTTGTGGACATCATTTCCCGTCCAATTCTTCCGATCAAAGTGTATTTAGGGTTGTCCTTCTAATAGAATTAATTTTATTTCCAAGGCGACAATGTCTGATGTTTTGTAGCAAATAGTAAGGTCTTATTTAAGTGTATTCGGGAAAGTGATTGATAGTAATTATTTGTTTCAAATGTAATGAACTTAAATTTTTGCTTATCCTCAGAACAGCGTCAGACCATTGCCATACATGGAATTTAACTTTTCCCTTATAGAGGTTTTTGTATCTTAGATTTCCTTACTTACTAAACATATATCGTAACTATAAAAATAGTCTAAGATATGGGTTCTCATCGAAGTTTGGCTTATTACATTTTAAAGAAAATTATTGTGTTACTATGGATATTAACCAATTTGAGCAAGTTGGTTTACTCCATGTTCGTTTCATCTTTTTTATTCGTAAGGAGAGATTTCTCACATTAATTTTATTTTTTGTATATAATTTCTTTTTCTTAGAACTGCACGCCTGTGGAACTCTCTGCCACTTGGCTGTTTCTCTCCTGACTTCAACTTGGATATCTTCAAGTCCAACATAAACAAATTCCTGATAGACCACCCCCTTAAGTAATGACAGTAATCAAATCTCAATTAATTATTACTATTACTACGATATTATCCCATTGATTACTGTACACACAATAACCCTTATACCCGAGTGGCTTCTGGGCCGTGATAAGTGGTGAATCCCCATGTAAAAAAATGCGTGTTGTCTAATTGGTCCCCCGACAAAATGTGGGTGGACTTGTAAATTCACCCTTGTCCGTTCGTGTGTCCGCACATTTCTCAATAAGTACAATTTGGAAATTATTGAAATTTGGCACAAACCGAGTTACTTCAAGATTCATTAGTGCAGAAGCTTCTGCCCCCCTAAAAGTAAGCTTCCTCATTGAACCACATAATGACATCATTATACAATATGGGAAAACGTACATACCATTAAACGTGCGGTCTTTATCTAATACCTGCTATAATAATTAATAAATGTTTAACTGAACTTTTGAAACTGTACAAAAAAAGACCTGCTTAATCACGCTTATTCTCTCTCCTCTGATCTCGAGCGCGTGGTTCAGTGGGGGGAAGATGTGGTTACCTTAAATGCATCCAAAACCAAACTCCTATCCTTACATCATCAACGCTCTGATCCCCATCTGGCATCAATTGTGATGGATGGCTCTCGTCTGGGTGAGGCCCCGTGTTTTGACAATCTTCTGGGTTTGACCTTTACTCCTGATCTGAAATGGAACACGTACATCAAGTCTGTTGCCAAGGTCGCTGGAAAGATGGTGGGATGCTTCTACCGCTGCAGAAGATATCTCCCTACTGATGCAATTGTCTATCTATATAAAAGCCAAGTACGCCCAAAGATGGAATACTGTTGCCATATCTGGGAAGGATCTGCTAAAAACAGCCTATCCTGCCTTGACAGAGTACAAAATACACTTCGTGGTTTAGTGGGGGATGCCCTTTTCTCTACCCTGCAACCTCTCTCCCACAGAAGAGACGTTGCAAGCCTATCCTTGTTTTATCGTTATTTCCATGGCAGGTGCTCGTCTGAACTCCAATCTCTGGTCCCCCTCGCCAATCTTTCACGAAAAACCCCCGTCTAGCTGAATCCACTGTGAAAAGTTTCCCCCACTCTATATCGGTGCCTAAATCAAAACGCGGATTCCATGAACAAAGCTTCTTTCTTAGAACTGCACGCCTGTGGAACTCTGTTCCGTCTGCCTGCTTCCCACCGGGCTACAACTTGGATGTGTTCAAGGCCATGTAAACAAATTCCAAATGAACCGCCCCGTTAAGTAAACACTTCATCAAATATCCACACTAACGTAATGTACTTGCAATAACCCTTATCCCTGAGTGGCTTCCGGACCTTTATAAGTGGTGATCACTGTGTAAAAAAAAAAAAAAAATTCGTCTATGCAATCAGTGTACATACGTTCTTGAGAAAGAACCGGCTGGCGCAATTAGAAGTCCCCACCTATTTGCGCTAAAATCTTCCAGACATTAAACGATTAAGTACTAGCCAACAACATCGCAAAAGCTTGCATTTTTGAACGACTGTATAGAATAAAGCAATTCTACAAGACTACAGTAGTATAAAAACCGCGCGGATAAGCAGAACTGTAGTCCCTCATGAATAAAACTGTTTGGCCACAGTCTGGAATGAAGTGCTTCTTACGAAAATAAAACTATAACTGGAAGAATCCTTATGTTGATTAGATTCTTATTAAACCATAGGGACATCTTGGTTGTTTTTGAAGAACAATATTAACGCGGGTGTGTCTCAGGGCTAAGATTTATGATATGCATAATATACCTCTATGTTAACATTAGTTCTGAGATGGGGATATCTGTCGGTGACAGAACACTTTACAAGGGGTATGCGTAAAAAAAGGATGTATAGCTATGTTGGGAAATTACTTAATTCTTAGTAGTGGAATAAATAATTGTCTAAATAGATACTAGCATTTTATACTAGCCAGTCTCTGTCCATGTAACTATTATAAGAATTATTATAAATCGACCGATATCAGTACCAAATTACACACTCTCTGTAAGTTTATCTCCATTCACTGATTTTAAATTCAGATGCAACATAATCTGAAACGAGCACATTGATGGCATAAGGAACACAACTAATACTAAGATGGGCTCCTTTTAACTTGCTAGATAATAAGTCGCGCCTGATAGTAACTTGTATCTCTACAAATACAATCTAGATTATTTTTTGTATATGACCTCGTACATCCGCCACATCTCTTCCACTAACGCAGTGTCCCAAAATATATTCTTTAATCTAATTGCTTCTACACTGTAAACTGCTCTCTAATCCCTGTCCCATCGCCGCAAAGTTAAATCATTGTGAATGTTTTAATATTATTTTACGGAGATGTGCTCGTATGAACATATCGCTTTAGTTTGCCCTCTACGTATATACCCACTCCCGAAAATGCATTAATCACCAAAATCCCATACCTCACCGGAATGGTCTCTAGATGAGGAAAGGCTTCTACTCTAATAACTTCTTTACTCGAACTGCTAGTCTTTGAGATCCCCTCCAATTTACTTGCTTTTCTGACTGTATTGGAGTGCATCATTTCATATATAATTTAAACCAACATCTCGCTAATATCCCTAACACTCGCCGTAAAAAAGCGCTTATGTTGCAATATGTATTTGTTTAAGTGAACATTAGAAAAAGAGATAACCTGGGTATTAAGTACTTTCAACAGTGAAAGAGTTGTATCTTCTAAAAGTTGTTTTCGTCGGGCTTATTTACCTCCTGAGGTTTCATATTCAGTACAACCATTAGAGATAATATAGATGATAAGAAATAACGGATAGGTTATGTAAAATAATGAAGTGGTGAAATTCATTTCTTATAATTTCTATACGATTAAAAGGAGGTTGAATAATAAAAATAATAATACGAAAAGTACCACATATGCTTCAATAAATAAAAAAAAACTACAGAAAACTGATTTGCATCATAAGAATATAAAAGCGTTCGTTTGAATGTTGGAACCATAGTAATCATTACCGTGACAATTCTGAGACGATTATGCACTTTGTGATTCTATTTGCAAAAAAGTCCAAAGTCGATTTTGCATGTTATGTTAAATTGAAATATTTGTTATTACGTTGTATTAAAAAGAAAAAAAATATCATGTTGCACCGAAGATTATGAAAAGGAAATAATTTCACAAATGCTACTAATGCCTGCTTTACCTGTGTATCCTTGCGGGAGAAAATACTATATATATATGTGTTTATAATTGTTAACAATTTCTAGCAATAATATAAACGGAACATTGAAAAAAATTACAAATATTTTATAATTTATTTAAGATAACAGTTTAAACATTTTAATTATTTCGTATTATCATATTGGACCTTGTTTTTAATCTATTGTTATTAAAAATATGATTTGATTAGTGTAATGTCTGGATATTTTCCTCATACATTATTTATTAATATATTGCATGTAAAACAGTTCAGCTAAATTTAAAAAAAAATAGAATATAAAAATATAGAAATATTTTTGCTCCGAAAATATAGAAGACTAGCAGTTCAACCCAATGCACTGTTCATAACTTTGTGCATATATATATATTGAAAAGTTTGACTCATATCCGGGCTATCTACATCTAAATTTTAAGTGTTTAGTCCAAAAATAGGCGGAAGAGTTTTGCCAAGTTGACAAAGGTCAACTCTTTCAACTTATACCTCTTGGTATCTAAATTGTCGCCAGAAAACTGATAGAAACGATTGCTAAATGTCCGAATATACTTTATATAACATTTCAAATGTTTAGACTAAAAATTGGCTGAATAGTTTGACCTCAATGGGATTTTACTCCATTCGCAGAAAAATTTTCGGCAAAAAAAAACGAATGTTAAGCTTGCCCTTTAGCTGAATATAGTTTTTGTAAAATTTCAAATCTTTAGACCAAAAATTGTTTGAGTTATTTAGTAGAGACCTAAGACGTCATTTTTTGAAACCTTTGACCCCAATTTGGCTTCAAAATATTTATAGTTTTTGGCTCAAATCAAATTTAAAAAGTTTGATCTATGTCCAAGTAAACTACGTCTAAAATATCAAGTTTTAAAACGCAAAATTAGTGGAGGAGTTTGGTAAAGTTTCAAAGGTCAAATCGTTGAACTGTGATCCTTTGACAGCCACATTTCTGGCTTAAAACCAATTAAGAAGATTGTCCCAAATCTCAACACCCGAAAATTGACAAATTATTTTGGTAAGGAAATGTATACACAGACAAGCACAGGCAGACAATTTCACTTTTATAGATATACTAGCAGTTCAGTCCGGCTTTGCTCGGGATCTCTATACTGTTCATAGCTTGCCCAACGTGTAAAATTACTTTATGTAATTCGCAGATGTCAACTTTTAAAAATTATACCCCAATTTTGACCTCTTAACCTTTATTATTTTGGTCTCAAATAAAATTCCAATGTTTTACATATGTCCACGTAAACTGCATCTAAAATTTCAAGTCTTTAGACTCAAGATTAGCGAGTTTGCAAAGGTCAAATCTTCCAGCTTTTATCTTTTGGAAGTCATATTATCGCAATAAACTAATTGAACCGTTTGCTTCATTTCTGAATACCAGTTATGTATAAATTTCAAATTTTTAGAACCACAATTGGCTTAGTAGTTTGCTAGAAACCGTAAAGGTCAACTCTTTTTAACTTTGTCCTCTCGGCAGTTCAGATTTTCGACCCACACGGATTAAAATGCGTGCAGTATCTCTGAATACACTTTATGTAAAATTTCAAATCTTTAGACAACACATTTTATGAATAATTTGGTGGAGACCGCAGATGTCATTTTTAAAATTTATTTTCCCTCGAATTCCGACCCCCAATTTCGATCCCCTTACACTTATTGTTTTGGGGTTAGATATCATAAATAGTATGTCCTATATCCAAGTGACCCACATCACAAAATTCCAGTAGAGGAGTTTTGGTAGACTTTTCAAGGGTCAAATCATTGACTTTGACAAATTGACAGCCAAATTTCTGGCAGAAAATGGATTAATCAAATTTTTCCAAATCTAACTACTTATTCTGTAAAATCTTCAGTCTCTAGACGGAAAATTGACAGAGCAATTTAGTAGGGAAAACTAGACACACACACACAAAAAAATTGTTCACTTTTGTAGATATATTGAGAGATTATTTTTGTAAAACACATACCAGAACTTAAAACGCATCTTAATTAAATGTATTCTATAAGTTCTAACGTTTGCAATCAATTTCTCAGCCCTTCTCTCTCTGTTTTCTTCTTTCTTTCTATCCCCCCTTCTCTCCGTCAATCTGTATATATATATATATATATATATATATATATATATATATATATATATGTATATATATATATATATATATATATATACATCGGAGCAAAAAAGTCAATCGTATACAGTCAATGCCTGCGCATTAAAAGGATATGCACAGACCCATCCTATTATAACGCACAGGTAGGCATTTTAATCAACGACTTTCTTCGCAGAAACTATCCATTCAAAATATTAAAAGTAGACATCAACAGATCAGAGCACATTAGCAGACGCAACCTACTAACATACAAAAACAAAACATCCACAGGAATACCTATGCTATTGCACTTCAATAATAACACCAAAAGTTTATACACCCCCAGATGTTCAAACAACTACAACAGGACCCCACACTCAACACAATATACGGTACCCCCTCATATTTGTGCGAAACGACAGCCCCCCCCTTACATCCCTTACTCACATCCACTCGGATTAACCGCACCCTCACATCTCAAGGAAACAACGCTTGCAATAGGCCCAGATATCTAATATGTACACATATTAGCACCAACAGCACATTCCCCCCTCCAGGCATTAACATCCATCTCAACCCCCCCCTCTAAATTGCAATGGCTCAAATGCAATATATCTGCTAAAAAGGCAATTACGCGGGTGAAACAGGCCTGGACAACCGACTACGCCTTAATAACCACAAACACACCATTAGAGACAAATCTACACGGCATCCAGTAGCAATCCACTATAATTTACATAACCCGACAATAGAGAACATTAGATACATCCTTATAAAATCCAATTTTATTACACAAAACTAGAGACAAAAATATGAAAACAATTAATTCTAAAAGTCAACACAAACACTTCAGGCCTTAACAGAAACCTAGGACTACTCACTGACTACAATTTCTGCAACAATAAAAATTCCCCATAAACATTTTCCTTAGGACGGAAATGCATGGTGAGATGAGGTAAAACTTATTTTTTTCCATGTTTTGTTTCTTCATACTCTTGTACACATTTGCCTATGTATGTGTATGTGTGTGCGTATATGTACATGTAAGTGTATATACACGTCAGTATATGTGTATATATGTATATGTATGCAGTATATATGTATATATGTATATGTATATAAGTTTCGTGGTTAAATTTTAAATTCTGAAAAAAAACACCATATAGAGATATATATTCAATTTACGAATTTATTGCTTGACAAAAGAAATATATGGAAGGGGTTATATTAATTTCCTTAATCCATGGATTTTCAACGATGGCGCATATCATCAGAGGAAATGAAATGCAGTTAGCAAAATGCTCAGCTGCGAATGGGAGCTATTTTGCTTTTCAGCACAATTATTAAAAATAGTTTTTGGAGTGGTTGTGGATAATTATATGGAGAAAATTATACGAACAGAGAAGTTTATGCAACCTGAGTAGTCCAGTATCGGAATGAGTCCAATGTTCTTCGGGTTATAATTCAAGGTGGGAGAAAGTTATATCCCCATATAGCGAAAGCGCACTGCTCCTTATTGATATTTTGACCTCCATGAATGAAGGAAATTAATATAACCCTTTCTATATATTCCTTTTGTCAAGCAATAAATTCTTAAATCGAATGTATGTCTCTATATGTTTTTTTTTTCAGAATTTAAAATTTAAACACGAAACTTATATATACCTCTATTCTTAAATATTGAGCTTTACCTTTTTGGCTAGGGGCTCCTTGAAAGTATTACTTCAAGTAATGACTATCAGGATTTTTCATCTGAATTCTATCAGTGTCTTATCTCGCTTATGTATGTATATATGGATATATGTGTTTGTGCATGCATATGTGCGTGTTCATGAAAGCACTTACATTTTCTTTAAGTATTAATTTTCTTCATATTACCGTATATGTATAACTTTCTTGGGTTTGTATTTTTTGGATTTTATCGAAATTGGATAATTTACCTTTAACCAGACTATCCATTCACGTGTAATCACCTTTTTCTTCACCATATTCCCTTTGCTTCACTTTTTGTTATCAAGTAAGATCTTTGATTTACTTGCAGTTTCATTAAATACTTTTGTATGCAAAATCCAATCTAACATTTTGCTAATTCCTACTCTCTGATGAGAAGGAAAGTGTTTCATCGAAACTCGCGGATTAAGGACTATCCACTTATCAAGTGTTTCCTTTTCAGACAAAATATTTTTTAAAACTCTTTTTCAAAGTATTTTTAACATGTTTTTTTAACTGTTTGCACTTATATATATATATATATATATATATATATATATATATATATATATATATATATATATAAGCCTGAAGAGTCCTGAAGTGTATGAAACGCGGAATATCTAGTGTAGCTTAATCGCCATATATATTTTATAACTTACCAACTAGCTCTACCTACGTATTGAGTATTTTTGAAGTAAATACTTAAAGTTTACGCATGCATCTATACTTTCGTATATTAATTTTATGTTAGTAAATTAATATATATTTCTCGCACACCTATATCTCTTGTCCCGTCCCTTTATTCCTCTATCCCTCTCTCTCCCTACATTGGCTTGGGTAGACTTGTGTATATATGTATAGCTGTCTCTAGGTGTAAATATATGCGCAAACATCTATGATGTGCATGTGTATTTGTTAGTATATATATATATATATATATATATATATATATATATATATATATATAGAGAGAGAGAGAGAGAGAGAGAGAGGTAGTACCTTTGAGTCTCTGGCTGCTGCACCCAATAGGGTGGACAGAGACCACTCGTCCTCACCCATCTCCTACATCTCTCACTTGCTTGGTCCAAGAGCTATACCCTGGGTACTGGTCTCAGCAGGCCTGCCAAACCTTGAGAGGGGACGGTGTTGGTACAGCATCGCTAAGCAAACTGTCCACTAGACTGAACTAACCGTTAGAATCAAGGACCAAGAAATAGCTGGTATTGTATCCAGCTGTGACAGAAAGCTTACCAGGGTGGATAAGGCCCTTCAGTGTTGGCTCACAACTGATCTAGGAGATGGGGCATTCTTACAAGAAAATCCTGCGATCGATTTATCATCTGACGTGTTGCACATGTGTACACCTGTACAGACCATGTTAATCCGATGGAGAGAGTGTGCTTTGTTCAGCACAAGCAATGACCACTTAAAAAAAATCAAAATGCAGGTTGTTCAGTGAACAATTTTCACTTATTTAAGCCTAAGGTTTGGTAAATCGATATGTGCTTTGCCTTTTTTTTTTAACTAATAATCAATAAATAAAACCCTGTGGCGATGAGAGGATTGTGACGGGAACAGGTGAAGGATGTGACTGGTAGTTCTAACATAAACATTGCAGATAGGTGGTGGAAGGTAGATGGCCGTTTTTCACAACACCCGCAAGTAATTGTGTGACTCGTGTCCTCCTTTCATAACAAAGCAGCTCTTTATAGGATGGCACTGCTTTCCTCTTCATGGGAGGGTTCTATAAAAGATGACCTAAAAATTGTCTACTTTCTCATGTCCCTGTCATCAGGTGCAGATGTCTGGGCATCCAATATTTGCACCCAAATCAAGAATAGAAACAAACTACATGGAACGAATATGTTCATTGCGACTTTGAATGTAAGAACACTCTAGGATAACAAAAAGAACCTTGAACGAAAAACCGCTATCATAGCACGTGTGTTAAGGCATCATAGAATTTCTGTTGCAGTTCTTTCTTAAACTCGGTTTACTGATACAGGACAGCGCGAGGAAGTTGAAGGTGGATACACTTTTTATTGGATTGGAAAACCAAGTTCTGAGAAACGTGAATCTGGTGTTGGTTTTGCCATCAGGACTGATATTGCAAAAAATCTTGATTCCCTGTTCGTTGGTATAATTTACAGACTTATGTCCTTGCGCATTGCAGTAGGAAAGGAAAATATGCCAAATTTTTGCGTTGCTATGCACCTACACTTAATTCATCTGACGAGCTAAAGGAAATGTTTTACTCTTCTTTACGCAAACAAATCAACAAGGTCATTATACAGTATAAGCTGTTTGTCTTGGGTGACTTCTATGCTCGTGTGGGTAGTGATACACAATTTTGGAGAAATGTCATTGGTTCACATGGAATTGGTAAAGTCAACTCAAATGGTGTTCTCTTATTGTCTCTTTGCAGTGAATTCGATCTTTTGCTCACTAATACAGTGTTTCAGCTGCCTAATTGTAAGAAAGCCAGTTGGAAAGATCGCCGGTCTAATCATTATCATCTCATTGATAATGTCATTGTACGTCGTTCTGATAGACAATATATAAATGTTACACGTTCTTACAGCATCGGGAAATGTTGGTCAGAAAAACCAAGCGCCCTGTTCGAAAACAACGGAACTCTTCTATTAAGAGAATTTATGTAGGCAAGTTGAAAGTTAAGGAGATAATGCACTCATTTCAAAAGGCTAATGATGAAAAGCTGTCATCCGTTGTATGTGGGAATGATATTGAGGCATCTTGGAGAGAGTTTAAAACTGCAGTGTATGACTCTGCTACATAGTCATTAGGATATGTTCGAAGGAAAAACCATGATTGGTTTGATGAAAATGATCCAAATATCGTCCCACTGCTCAATAACATGCATCAAACCCATCACTGACAAAAATTCTTCAGTGAAATACAAGGCTTTCAGAATGGCCAAAAGGTTGGCACAATCTCGGCTCCGGAGAAAAAAAAAAACAAAACTGGTGGAAACAGGAAGCTGAGCCCTTACAAGATGCGGCAGAAAGTTGCGATGGTAAATCATTCTACCAAAACCTCAAGGGGGTGTTTGGTCCCATTTTAAGGGAGGCATCTCCAATATTTTCGTCGGATGGAATTCTCCTCACTGATAAGAAAGAAATTACTAAGCACTGGGCTGCACATTTTACAAATATTTTAAACAAAGAATCGACAGTGGATCGAGGAGTGATTGACAGTATTCCTCAGAGGCCAACCATCGAGGCGCTTGCTGATAGTCCATCAATGTCGGAGATGAATTGGCTGTGAAGCAAGCTTCAAATGGTAAGGCTTCAGGTGATGACGGCATACCTGCAGAAATATACACATGTGGAAGCCAACTGTTAATCAGGAAACTAAGTGCCCTGTTTTCATTAATATGGGAACTTGGTACCGTGCCACAACAGTTCAAATACGCATCAGTTATTCACCTGTTTAAGCACAAAGTGTGAGTGTGATAACCATAGAGGAATTTCTCTTTTGTCTGTTGTTGGTAAGATTCTAGCTCGTGTAATCCTAAACAGACTCAATGGTTCAATCTGTAAAACTGTGCTCCCAGAATCCCAGTGTGGTTTTATGGCAGGAAAAGGTACTGTGGACATGATCTTCAGCCTTCGGCAACTACAGGAGAAAGCGAGGAAGCAGAATAAGGACTGGTTTGTCACATTCGTTGACCTCACAAAGGCATTGGATACAGTCTGTAGGGATGCCCAGTTGACTGTTTTGAGGAGGCTTGGTATTCCGAACAAAATGTTGAATGTGATTGTCTCCTTTCACTGGGGAATGGTGGCGACAGTACGATCTGGCTGTGAACAAAGTGAACGATTTGAAGTGTCAAATGGAACTAAGCAAAGATGTGTACTTTGCTCTTTTCTTTTCGGTGATGCTTGAGACAGATTTCAGGAACACCTCAGGGGGCATAGGTGTTGAGTACCGATCAAGTCGTGGATTATTTAACCAGCAACGGTTCAAGGCCAAAACCAAGACTTCTGTGCAGACTGTTCTTGGCCTCCTTTATGCTGATGACTGTGCTCTTGTCACCCATAGTCTTGATGGCATGCAGACCATCCTCGGTAGCTTTTCTGGTGCATGTAAGGCATTCGGTCTTACAATTAGTATAAAAAAGACTGAACTTATTCACCAGCCAAAACCAAACACTACGCTCTCTTCACAACCAGTGGTATATGTTGATGGTAAAGCTTGGAAAACAGTATCCTTTTTTACATACCTTGGCTCTATTGTGTCTGATTATGCTAAATTTGAAAAGGACATCCAATGTAGAATAAATAAAGCTAGTGAGGCATTTGGTACGTTGAGACACAGACTCTGGAACAGCCACGATGTGTCTCTAAAAGTAAAGGTGGCAGTCTACAAATCTGTTGTTCTGCCTACTCTTCTGTATGGTGCCGAAACGTGGGCATTGTACCGCAAGCATATAAATCAGCTTGACTCCTTCCATATGAGATGTCTGCGTTTTATCTGCAATGTTGGATGGCAGGATTGTGTTCCGAATAGTGAATTACTGGAGAGATGTGAAATCACTGGTATTGAATCATTTTTGATCAGGATACAAATACGGTGATCGGGCCATCAAGAATGGATGACTCAAGAGTTCCTAAGAAACTTTTTTATGGGCAACTGACAAATTCTGTCCGTCCAATAGGGTGTCCTCTGTCTCATTACAAAGACAAACTAAAAGAAAACCTGAAACGTTGTGGAATTTCTCTGAGTTCCTCGCAGAAAATGGAGGAAGATGTGTTTCCTGGGGACCAAATAATTTGAACATAACCGTCTTTGTCATAGGGACACCCTTCGTGCAAATATGAAGGCAAACACAAGAAACACCCGCCTAAAAATGAATATGTATGCCATTGTCGTTTCAGAGCACGCAGTAAAGCAGGGTTATCTGTTCATTTGAGAAGGCATCTTTGACCTACGAGCATATGAAAGTTCACCATCTGCGGAGGAGTGTGCCTGACGTCTACAGTATTGCAATTACGCATGTGGTGTCACATATCTTGGGAGCTGCTGAAGATTGCATACTGAACCCTCATTCATCGTCTTCGATTGGGGGAATCCACCATAGGTATATATGCATGCGTTATGTGTGTATATATGCATATATCGGTAAATATGAGTATTTGTTTGTATACGTATGTGTATGTACATATTAATATATGAATTAATAAAAAGGAACGTTTCGAGCTTGTCTTTTAATCGTTGAATTTGGAAACGACGTTTTCGTTCGTTTTTGTACGAGGAATAGTCGTTGATTTACAGATGAACATCATGGTGGCTGTCCTCATGACGTCTTATATCCTTTGAATTCTTATTCTCACTTGGAATAAATAAGATCGTTAGAATTCAAAATATTGGGCAGTTTAAGGCGCGTTTTTTTATTCATGTTTATTTACTGTTTAATTTTTAATTTTTTTGTTTATATGTGTAATATTTTTTTACAAGGTGGCCCCCACTTATCAAGACGCGGAAGCCCTTCGGCGATAAGGTTTATTGTTTGTACAGTACGTTAGTATTGGAGGTTTGATAAGGTGTCTTATTTAAGGAGGCGGTTCATCAGGAATGTGTTTATGTTTATGTACTGTGTGTATGTGTGTATGTGCGTACTTATATTTGTAAGTATTTAAGACTGACGTGGATCCTTCTCATTGGTATACCTCCTCCTTCCTTTTCCCTTCCCCTTTTCCACGTGTATGCTCATCGCTTTCACTACACCGATATAGAGTGAAGGATCGGTCGAAAATATGTGCTTGTAAAAAAGTTTTTCAGTTTTTTTTTCATAATATTATTTTATATTCCTGTACGTCACCAATCGAAAAAAGAATAAAGACACGTTATAAGATTTGATACTTTTCGTATTATTTTTATACATTTCCATATATATATATATATATATATATATATATATATATATATATATATATATATATATATATATATCACCGCCTCCGCAGTTGTTAAAAGAAATGAAGCCCGATTTTGTTTTATTGTTCGGTAGCCAGTAATGCTTCGATGAAAAGCATCTCTTCGCAATCAGATCTACTTTACGACTTTCAGTAAAATACATTAATTTAAAACGTAATAAAATAAAAGTTTTATTAAATATACAATTTTTACGATGTTCACTTTCTTTTAAATATGGCATATTATATTTGCTTATAGAATTGTAAGAGTAATTTATTCTAAATAAATAAATTAAAACTTGCAACAACACTTAAGAGACGAATAAATCGAGTCGATATCATCTATTGTAACACTTATTCGAAAAAAAATTAAATAAAATATAACATTCTGTTTTCTTGTTCATCTATTGAATTTTACAAAGCGTAATGGCTGTGACATCAGTGCCTCGTGTTAAGTTAGGGAAAGTAAGGTTTAGGTTCAGTTAATAAATATGTACTAGCAAAATTTATAAGATGTATTTAAGCATGATGTTCATCAGTAAAATCCATTTTTTATTTAGAGAAGAGATGAGCAGTAAAATTGTTTCTAATGAAAGCAAAAAGCTTTGAATACATACGTGACAGAGAAGAGACACGATTCCAGGAACCGATTATCACACAGATGTTTTTTTGCACATGTCTTCTTTTTTTCTGAATCAGAAAATGCAATTTAAAAACCAAACACACAACATTCTTCTACTTTTGCCACATCGCTATCAGTTCTATAATGATATGTCGAATCCATGCAATGATTGAATTCAAATATCCAAATGCTAAAAGATAAGTTTTTTTTCTGTACAAGCATAGGTACATACAATTATGAGATTCCTTCGTGAAAACAGACAAAACTAAGAACTATCTTGTTAGCAAAGCATTAAGCACTTGACCGTTACATACAATAAGATGATCACATCAGGCGACATATCCTCTTTCTAACAACAGAATAAAATACGCTACAATAATCAGTGTATTCCTAAAAAATGTTTGTTGGTTATGGCAATTCATGAAACATGAAATATTATTTTAGTACCATCAGCGTCTAATACAGTATGTATTACAATAAAAACGCGTCTCTTTCCAGTGAAGGGTAATTAAAAATAAATAAGTTAAACTATATCAGCTGGGCGTAATATTTACGAATTCGGACAGAATTCATAAGACATCTGAGTGTAAATGTTTAAAAAATATAACTTGCCAAAAATTATTAGAGTACTTGTCAAATGAAAGAAGCAAACAGACATAATATTAATGGCTTGTTAAGTATTTGATAGAATTCAATATGTTTATGTTTGACCTTGCTTGAATCGGATAGCGATGTTACACAAGTGTGGCATGATTTTTCTTTTTGGCTTTAAACAAATTTTATCACTTTCAGAGTTCAATGATGGTGACTTAAAACGGAATTAAATCAAAATTATATTCTAATTTCGCTCGGATAAATGGTTACAATGATTTGGAGAAGGAAGAATTACACTAGTAATGATATTGTTAATAATTGACTATTATTATTCAAATAACTATTTAGACACTGAAGTGCAGGTGTTTTAAAAGCAACTGAAGGGATTCTTTATTTTTGATGGTATATTCTATAATCATAAGACCATCTGACTAAGAGAGTGGGAGATTTCCAAAATGCAAAATACAAAAAATATTTATTCATGAAAAATAATCTATTTTAAATATTGCCCATTTTTATATTCGCATAATTGTGCTCTTTCCTATGACATTTTTATATTCGCATAATTGTGCTCTTTCCTGGATTTTTATTTTACTCCCTTACTTCGTTCCTGATATTTTTTCAATTCTTGTAGTGGTTTAGGTTTGATAACATAAACTCATTTTTAAGATTTACCTTAAAGAAAAAGTCAGGAGTTACCAAGTCTAAGGAACGTGGGTGCCAGTTAACATTGCAATAGGGGGAGATAATTTTGTCGCCAGAACATGGTCTGAGAAGCTCCATAGTGTCTCGTGTTATATGTGTCCTAAACCCACCTTATTGGAACAATAACCCTGTTTTTATTTCAGGCTCAAGAAGTCAGTAATCATTGTTCAGTATTTCTCTCCAGTTACAGTGCCAGCATTTTCGTCCTGATCCTCAAATAAATATAATGCAACACCCCCCTCCGCTTAATTCACCCCATACAGTGCATTTTATATAACGAAACTGTTTTTAACAAATTGTCCTTTGATGTCAGTGCCCAACAATATGTAAATTTGTTTGTTAAAAAAATCATTCGAATGAAAACGGGCTTCATCTGACATAATCAATTTTTGCTGAAAATTAGGAGATCTTTCGGACGAGTTCCTCGTATTTGAACTGCATATTGAACCCTTGCTTAGAAGTCGTCAGGTCTCAAGTGTCGAAAAAGCTGCACTTTATAAGCTAAGCGTTCATAACTGTGCAACATATGTTGTAGTGAACTTTGACATATTTAAAATTATGTGGAAATCGTCTAATAGATGTTTCATGATGCTGCTCCACGCTCTCTAGCACTCTTTCCGTATTTTCATGTACGATGAGGTTTTAAGGACTGCCAGCTCGCGGGTAGTCATATACAGATTCTTGAATTTCAGGTTTTGAAGCTGCCTATCGCTTACATTAATATGAGGTCGATAAGCTCTTTAAGTCAAAATAATTGCCTATGACTTTCGTGTAACAATTTTACAATTTGCTTAGGTTGTTCAATGCTATACATATCCAAAATGAATTTCCAAAATATTATTTGGAAATTATCCGAAACATATCAAAATATGATCCTTGAAGGTAAAATAAAAAAGACGTGCATCATTTCAATGCCTTTTTCGCCAGGATATGTATTGAAAGTTATCCACGATTAGCACTGTAAAATATTCATAAGTAGTTCTACTGTTCTGAAAAGTATCTTTGAACTACGAATACGTTAAATACGTTTACATATTCAATTTGCAATAAAGATGATCATTTTCCCGTGAAACCTGCTTTAAATTGCAATGGACCATCAAATTATTTATAACCACTCCCTATTGATTCATGTACTAGCCAATGTGAATAGAGACTTGCAATAATAACCTACGGTATATATCATGAGGAAATATGAATAAATACAGAAACACGTATTGACTTCACACATACACACACAAACATATACATATATATATATATATATAGAGAGAGAGAGAGATAGAGAGAGAGAGAGATAATATGTTTTATGTAAACCACCTGCATTTAGCAGTAGTTACATATAAAATAAACAAGGTAATGCTTTTTATTTAGATAGCATTATAAGAACTATAAATATTTTTTTCTTTAAGGATACCACGTTAGTGGGGTAAAGACATATAGGTAATTATATATTTTCATAAAGTCTTAAATTTATTTCCACAAGAGTCAAGTAATATCTTAAAAATTTAATCAATAGAAAATGAAAATAAACGGAATTATACTAATGCTCGCTGTAAAACAAACAATGTTACCACTTATCAAACGGCGTAAAACAAGACAAGTGAAACAGATGAAACACCTTGGTTATTAACAATTACTAAACTCGAATGATTAATTTATTGCAAAACATGTCCCTATTATGAAAATGTACATAATATATATATATATATATATATATATAGAGAGAGAGAGAGAGACTTATATGTAATATACTGACTTCGTGTAATTCAGTAAATCTTCATATATCAATAGGTTTTAAGCCAAAAAGCATTGACTTAAGGATTAAGCTACAAAATTATCACATTTAATAATTGAGCACGATATAATGATTGAAACTCTCGAACTGGACATTGAAACAATTGTAACATAAAATGAAATACCGTTTTCTTTGACATAAACATCAGTGTATGTATATATATATATATATATATATATATATATATATATATATATACACATATATATATATATCCGGAAACATTTGTGAGTTGAAATAACTGTACAGAATTTCGAGAGCAATAAAACAGCACCCATTTTATAAATGAGTAAATACCTGGGTGTCTACTTACGTGGTTTTTATATCCGCTTAATTATCAATTCTGATTCATGGGAAAATCTCGAGAAGTGTAACGAGACAAGTATTTAAATGTAGCAACCGAACTAACGGTTGACACTGGATATATCTGCATAACTATGTTTGTGGGAAAATCTCTATGTTCTTTTTTAACATATGCGATATATATCAGACTTTTTGCAATTATCATTGAATAATTTGCTGGAATTTTCCTCTATTACTAACCTTTCGAAATCGACGAATGCATTGTCTCGAAACATTGTGCTAATGAATTGTTTTATTAGATTTTTTTTGTTCCTAAGCCCAAATGTTAGTATAAACATACCCGGTTCTGTTTTAGTTGCAAGAATTCCTTTTCTTTTTTAAACATTAAATATAATACCAAACATTAAACACGTTTTATAGAACAAGTTTATTATAAATAAGAATAATTTCAGACAACGTTCCCATCAACTGAGAAGAGCAGTTTCTGCTTAGTAATTGGAAATATTTTAGATAATTCGAACTTCAGATTTCGAAGATCGTGCTCATTCTGAAATGATATGATACAGTGTAAGTAACAGTTCTGAACCACTAATGCCATCAACAAAGTCTGTGTACGTATTATTTGTTAACATACACCATAAAGTAAGGAAATATTTTACCAGTTTAACCCGATACCGCCGGTGCCCTTAGAATAATCGTATCAATCATAAGGGATTCGCGACCTCGTATACAAAGTAAATGTAGGATAATTCTGCGGGTTATTGTATGTGAGTCATGTAAAATACGAATAAACGGATAAAAACATTATAAGACAACGAGATAGTATTTATAGACAACTTTGAAATTAAAAGAAGTATATTGTTGACGAGAATAACAAGTTAAAAACTACGAAAATGAGAATGGTGTTATTAAAATAAGTTACATTTTGTGTAGAATGTATTTTTCTGTATAGTCACCCCCATTTTCAATGCAGTTTAGCAAATTGTTCAATAGCATATCTGTGACTGCCACTCAAGATAATAATAGCGGATGTTTCATAAAGTTTTACGCTATTAATATCTGCAATACAGAGATGAAACGTTCAGCACATAAATGTACCAGCCATCAATTAAGATTGTAATCTATTTAGATCTATTCGGTTGTAATAAAAATAGGAGACATTCATTTTGAAATGTATCTCGTAATTGCTCATGATCCTTATTTATGCTGCAAAACTGTACTGGTTTTACCACATATATTGTTCGTCAAAAAGGAAGACAGACCCCGATGAGATTATATATTAATATTCCCAGGCTTTTGGATTTTCTGTTCAGGTGAACTACCCCCCCCCCGCGCGAACTATGCCCATCAATTTGAGAGATTATGAACCTGTCTAAGACTGTAAACAGATTTATGGTTTCGACATATTATCTCCTTCAGTTTTTGATTGTTATTTTCTGCAGAAATATGCATTTGTGGATATTTTAAGCCATATTTCAGAAGCAATATATTCCATACAAATGTCAGAAAGGCAAGAAAATATCTCATTGAGAAGTTCCTAGAATAGTAAAGGGAAATAAAACAAAGAATGGGTAAACCGTTAATGTTGGTCAACACATAAGTGTGCTATGCGGCATAATAATTATTGTGCGTGATGTCAAAGCTAATTAAAAATCTTGATTCCAGTAAAGCAACTGGCCTCGACTGCATTTCATTTGTAGTGATGAAAAAGCTTCAACCTTAATTAGCTCTTATACTTACAAAACTGTTTAAGCGTTGTCTTAAGGACAATTTCTTCCCAACACCTCATCGGTAATCCCTGTATTTAAGAATTTGGGTGATCAGTCATCTCCAACTACGCACAGACCAATAAGTCTCCTGTGTGTAGGTTACTGAAATCTGTGTTAAATAGAGAAGTAGTCAATAACCTCAGAAAAATCATAGTAGTATGCAATATGAGTGCCGTTCTGCTAGATGTGTTTATGTGCTTATGGTTATATCTCATATAATTAGCGATTCTCTCGACGGAAGCTTTTTTTCTAGGGCAATGGCTATAGCATAAAGGTCTACTTCACAAGATCTCCATAATAATTAACTGTGTCTTAGTTACTCTACGTTTTCGACTTGCAGTTGACTGATGGGTGTTACCTTTTTTTAACAGTGAACTTTATTTTTAGTTTTGTTATTTTTATCAGAAAAATGTGCATGGAAGACGATTTAGATTGAAGGCCTACGGTAAAATTACATCGTAATCCAAACGGGCGTAAAGTAACATACTGATTTAGAGTCTGGTTAAAATTCTAGTAAAACAATCGATCATCCTTTAAATTGTCCGACCCGCTTTTTAAAGGGGGGTACAGTTGAGTATAAATGGTTCACACCCAAAAGTTACTGTTAAGTTTTATTAAAGCCATCTAAATTGAGTATCTCTTTCGACTACTATATACAGTATTTTTTTATCTATTCATTAACAAAGATTGTGTTTTTGACTTCAGAGGAATTGCATTTCGTAATGTGTGCGAATATGCATATTTATTAATAGATTAGTGCATTTTGTGAGAAAAAAACCTACTATGTTGATAGACAACCACATCTCGCGTAAAATATTTAACACAGTTTATTTTTGATCATGTGTAGATTTTTAATATATGATACGTATTCATATTTATTTACAAAGAATATATGCTTGAGTAAGGCAGAAAACATGGCCGACATGTTCGGATATAATGTTTACATTGTTGTAAAGTATCATATGCTATCATATTTTTTCGACGATGAGCAGCAACTGCTAAATATGAAAATCACATAACGAATCCAAACAAGTTTCCAGAGCGCAGCCTCCGATATCCGTCCCGATGAAATCCAGAAATGCTTCGGCACTTTTCTAACAATGCCAAGGGCATCAGGGGATAATAGAATGGAATTTTCCGAAACTTATTTGCTAAAGTAATTGATATAATTATTGAAAGTCCCCATGAATAGTAAGTAGTCAATTAGACCAAAAGCAAAATAACAGAGATAATTACGCGAAGAGCAGCCGAATTATTCGGATATCTGTTGAAATATTGTTATTTGGATGCAATAGCGTCATCAAGGTATTCTATACCTTTATCCTTGTTGTTACTGATTATAGTAATGAGCCCCCTCAAAAATAGATCGATGCAATAATCGTCCTAATTTATAAAGTAAATGGTCCAAAATCTGAGTGTGTTGATTATAGATACATAAGCATACTGGAAGCAGTAGAAAACGTTTTAGCAAAGATATTGTTAAATGGTTTGATGAAGGGTGTTCCCCCTATCATCCTAAAGAATTAATTCGGTTTTATATCCGGTCTCATCAAAATAAACATTCCCCGAAGGACAATTAATGAAAAACTGTATGTGCATCAATTGCCATTGTACTTTGTTTTTCACGATTCGACAAAGGCTTTTGTTATCATCAATCGCAATGCACTTTGGAATATACTTGGGAAGCTAGGCGTTTCTTCCAGTTCGGTGGAGATGATTCAGTAGTTACAGCATAATCCGAGTTAGCATTAATGGCTTATCTGATTTATTATTGTAACAGGAAAAAAGACTGTACCTATATCCTGTAAATAAGAACATTACATAAATGGAAAATGAGATTAGGATAAGTCAAGACTCGAACCTTGTAAGCAAGGTTCAGAAATATATTTAGAATTGTAATGTTAGAATTTCGCTATTGTTAAATTCCATATAAAATATGCAGATATTGTTTTTATTGTAAAAAGAATTTATTGTAAACTCTTTTATGAAAACTGAATTAAAAAGGTCAGCTAAATCATGAAAATACAAATTAAACATATATTGTAAAAAATAGGTTAGTTTAGAATTCTTTGCAGAAGTGTGTGTTTGGAAACGGTGGCTAGTCAAGTGAGTTGGGCACGTTTTAGAACGGCACATCTGACGTCATAGCAAAAAGGGAATGTCTCAATATAGGAGCTAGATTAAGTCAGATGAAACAGTTAGGCAGTCAATTCGAACAGTCAGTAGAGTCGGTCGGAAAGAGCTGACATGATCCGAGGAGGGTCCCCCCTGAAGCGAAGGGGTTGACGTTTAACCATGTAGAACCAATATGAATTCCTGACATCAAATCATTCGCCCGGTCGAATCAAATAAAGAACATCATCGATATTTATAACTCTTGTCTTCGTGTCGTCATTACACAATTGAAGGTAATATGTTAATCATCTTTAGATGAACGTTGTATCACCCCCCTTCAAAGTAATGTGACCCCCTCCACCATCATAAGTAATGGTTATTCCCCTCTGATGTAAAAAAAAACCGTAATACACATTTATTCAATAAAAATTCCAATATCTCTCCTCTCTCTCTCTCCCTCTCTCTCTCTCTCTCTCTCTCTCTCTCTCTGTTGTAAATGCCTCTCTCATCATTGTCAAAACTGTATTACGTGTACCCGTTATATGTCCTCGTCATCTTACGATATATGATCCCAAATATGGACCAATATACAACAATATCAGTTAAAAACAGTGTGCATCTTTGCCATATACTTCTCTGTCGTGCTGGTGCATGCTTGTAACATTTGGAATAATATGGTTAAGTGTCGGTTACGTACATCAAATAAACGTTTCAACCTTAGAAGTCTCAACGAAGAGTCGGACACTTTTAAGAACGTTATTTATGACCATTTTCATACATATGATGCATATGTGGGTTCACATTTACGAAAAGGCACACAACTGAGGCATATACATCCTTTGGACTATAATCGGCCTCAATAAAATATATGTTATGCATCTTGGTAAACGAATCATCTTGGTTAATGGTAAGAAGTTAGATTTGTATAGCATGATAAGGACTGCACGCTTTAATCTAAGATGCGTCACAGTGTAGCCGAATCCAATGCTGCTTTTAACAAACTAGAGAAACCTGTGTGGTCAAATCGGAGAATCACATCTAAAACAAGATACGTATTTCAGAAGCATGTGTTATCATCACATAGATATAAAATCAGAGACATGGAAAACATATGGAAGGCACCCCAACTTATTGTAATATTCTATTTAAGTTTTAAGCGGAAAATACTTAGTATTAGCTGGAAACTCGAACGCATTACACTGTAGTTCTTGGACAATCAAATAGCTTCAGTGTAGAAATGAAAATCATTGAAGATCAGATGCGATCAACGCTTGATTATGACGGGGTACAAAGGTGTATTACCGACTACTGTTTTATGGCAAAAGAGTGGGAATGAGTGTAAGAAAAACCGAAGAACAACGTTTAAAGATAGTTTGAAAAACAACTTCAAAATAATTGAGACGAATGTATATAACTTTGAATCCTAAGCGAAATATAGATCACTGTGGATCAAAACCATTAGTGAAACATGTAAGGATTTGAAAGTCAATTTTGCTGTTTTAAAATGTATTCTAGGAAAACAGAAAAACAACTATAATGCCAAATACATTACAACATGAACTGTCGTGCACTGTATTCTACATAACTTTATCAAAACCTGGTCTTATAAATAATCTGAAATCACAGAACTAAATGCAGGAAGGAGAGTCGTATAAGGTGGCTATTACAGTGAATGATCCCCAGCTGGCATCAATTGTGATGGATGACTCTCGTCTGGGTGAGGCTCCGTGTTTTGAAAAGCTTCCGGGTTTGACATTTACTCCTGATCTAAAATAGAACACGTACATCAAGTCTATTGCCAAGGTCGCTGGAAAGATGGTGGGATCCTTCTACCGCTCCAGAAGATATCTCACTACTGATGCAATTCTCTATCTATATAAAAGCCAAGTACGTCCAAGGATGGAATACTGTTGCCATATCTGGGAAGGAGCTGCTAAAAACAGCCTATCCTGCCTTGACAGAGTACAAAATAGACTTCGTGGCTTAGTGGGGGATGCCCTTTTCTCTACCCTGCAACCTCTCTCCCACAGAAGAGACGTTGCGAGCCTGTCCTTGTGTTATCGTTATTTCCATGGCAGATGCTCGTCTGAACTCCAGTCTCTGGTCCCCCCTCGCCAATCTTTCACGAAAAACACTCGTCTAGCTGAATCCACTGTGAAAAATTTCCCCCACTCTTTATCTGTGCCTAAATCAAAACGCGGAGTCCATGAACAAAGCTTCTTTCATAGAACTGCACGTCTGTGGAACTCTGTTCCGTCTGCCTGCTTCCCTCCGGACTACACCTTGTATGTCTTCAAGTCCAATGTTAACAAATTCCTAATGAACCGCCCCCTTAAGTAAACACTTCAGCAAATCTCCTCACTAAATTAATGTACTTGCAATAACCCTTATCCCTGAGTCGCTTCCGGGCCTTGATAAGTGGTTATCACTGTGTAAAGAAAAAAAAAAGAATGGTAAGTTGTTATATTTGTGATCTAATCTGCATATTTAATGTGGGTTACACTCTAATTAACAATGACCTCATGCAACATATTCACAAGAAGAAAGGTGTTCATGCCACATATGTGTAAATGAAAATTACGTGCGCACAGCTGCAACGCAGTTAACAGAAGAGTTGGCGCCCTTCTGTCCAAAAAATATCTATTATATATACATATGTATTCATATATATATATATATATATATATATATATATATATATATATGCATATACCCGCATACACACACACACACATATATATATTTATATGCATATACACGCATACACACAAATATATATATATATATAGATATATATATATATAACAATTGTGTGATGTTAAATAGAGCGTATATCATTACAATCTTTCAGTTATATTTTACATCTAAATCTTTTTATTGTTGCTTAATTTAATTTAATCACACTTGCATTTACTACTTTTGTTTATTTTAAAATAATGAAGTATTATGTGATATTCGTAGAGAATAATTAAATATTATACAACAAGTTGTTTAAAATATTTTAATAAATAAGTAAAGTCATTACTGAGAAGTCTAATGAATGGAACTGCTCCCAAAAATCAAGTGCAAAATATTATAAAAAGTCTTGGGATATTATTTAACTGATTTTTTAAAAAAATATATGCATCTTATAGTAAATTAATAATGTGGTGCTGGTATTTTAAACTAATTTTATGAATAAGGGTACTGTTATGCAATGTTTGTTTAATATTAATCTGTATTAACATTCTATAAACATGTATGTAAAATCGCATTATTATACTGTTATGTTATTATATCTTTGATAATTCTGTTAAAATTAAAAGTTAGTATAAATAATTAGGATTATGTCGCGAAGTTGGAGGATGTGTCCTTTGAGACATTTGTTTAAATGGTTGTATGAAGTATTTTTCCAATCAGAAAATTTTACCCAGAACTGAGACTAAGATGAAAGTATTATCTTTTCCTTATATTATCTGCATTTCTCTTTCTAGTACGAAAAGGGTTACGTTGATGGACAATAAAGATACGCTTATGACAAAGAAAATGTTTCTTAATTGGTATTAATAATATTAGTTCCAATTCATTACAAATGATAAACAGGAAAATATCGATTAGAATATTTTAAGAATAACACACTTGTTAAAAATGTATTTAAGCTGCCGAAATTGGAGACAATTCGTTAATTGATGTCTTATAAATATTTTTAAAATAGCCGAATGCGCTATCAGATTTTTCCAAGCACATATTGTCTCGTTTTACATAACACTACTCAGAAAGTTTTACGCTAATAGATGTGATTCAAAATACAAAATCGATTTCAATTTAGATAAATCATTTAAAATATACAAACATACACGATATATATATATATATGTGTGTGTGTGTGCGTGTGTGTGTGTGCATGTATATGTATATATGTGTGTATTTATTGATATAACAAATGTGATGGTTTTCCTCGATGTAATACTAATTTTTATAGTTTTGAGATTTTCATTATTAATTATCATGAATATTACACTTATTTTACTTTAATATTAATGATTTTATTATTAATTGTTGTTATTATTAATGGTTTTATTTTCTTGTATTATTAGTGACATTATTATTTCTTTGAATGTTTTCCTTTGTATTTTCATATAGTTTTTTTGCATCCATCTTTTCTCATCCATTTTTCACTCTTCAGGGTTTCTTTATATTTTTATCCACATATTTTATTCTTTTCACTTGTTAATCATCGTCTATATATTTGGCACATAAAAGACAGTTTATTTCAAATGCCACGAAATGTGACCTGCTGATAAAAGTTCCATGTTAAACTTCTGTCAAATTTTCATGACGGACTATATAGTCGTATAAGCAATATAGCGATATATAATTGATTATGAAAACAAATAAAGTATATCTTAACTAATTTCATTCTTGTTTTTACTACGTTAAAACTTAATTGGTTATCTTCAGCTCTCTAATATATTGACCTTGAATTATATATATATATATATATATATATATATGTATATATAAGTATATATATATATATAAACAATTAAATAAAAACTAATCAGTTCTAGTAATAGAAAATAAAATAAATAAAATACATAAAAAAGAAATTATTAATAAAATTAAAACTGATATATAAAAATAATTATGTGAATATATTAATATCTTAAATAAATAAATAAAAATAAAAATGCAATCTAGACATGTACATATGCTCAGGTGTGTGTTTCTCTGCAGCTCTATCAGTATACATGTGTATTTGTTTGCATGCCCATATGGATGTATCTATGTATATTTATGTGTATATATATAGGAACAAAGTAAAAGCTGAAATAACTACTATTTGATGAGCTTAAATGTTCTTACTTATTAAGATATACATTAAATCTAAAACAATCCAATCCCATATAACTGAAAAAGGTCGCGTTTTTATCAAAACGAAATATATAATTAATAAAAATACAGAATTGAACGAAAAAGGTAGTGTTTAATCAATAGACAATATGACCAAATTTTTAAACTGCTGTAAAATTTTCATTACGCGCTATATAATGGTATAAGCAATATAGCGATATATAATTGGTTATGAAAACAAAAAAAATATATATGAACTAATTTCAGTATTGATCATTCTTGCCTTTACTACGTTAAAACTGAATTGGTTATCTTCAGCTTTTAATATATTGACCTTGAATTATATATATATATATATATATATATATATATATATATATATATATGGTGAACTTGGTAATTAGTAAAGACTTGAAGAGACTGCTCAATACTATTGCAGAGAAAATGTGTTTTTATTTTTTTATCCCCGTTTTATATGTTTGGCTACATATGTTTCCGGTGTTGGACTATGTTTACGATCCGACAGCTTCGTCATGCCTCGCAGAAGTGGTTGTTAGTCATTGGAAAAAAGGTGTTTATAGAAAAAAAAAGATAATGGGAGGGGGGAAAGGCGAGTGTTTACAATATTTTCATTTTGAAGGTTAAAAATATATTCAATTGTATTGTGTGGGGGTAGCAGATTCAGGTAGGCGTGAGTAGAGATATATGGATATAGTGAGTGTGGAAGTGGAGAGAGGATGATAAAGAGAAAAGTGAGGAAGGTAAGGAGAGGAGGTGCGGGAGAAGTTTCAATATTTTGGTTTTAAATTTTAACTGGCTTTTGTTTTTCTTCGCAAGGTATATTAAATAGATGGGAGAAGGAGAGAGAGGGAGGACGAAAGAGAAAGAGAAGAATAGGGAGCAGGAAAGGGGGAGAGAGCGCAAGGAAAAGGGTTAGTGTAGATGTCAGTTTTTTACACATACGATGTTCGTTTAAAAGTTTGTCGTTGTCGTTTATAATGGGTTTATTTTATATTACATAGGATAACGGACGAGTACATTTGCATACATACATATACATATATATATATATATACATACATACATATGCACACTTCTTGGCAACAACATATAGACACATACGTAGACGCACAGATATATAAACAAAGTAAATGCAGATATATAGGGTTCAAAAGTAAACATGCAAACATATATACTATTCTTATACATACATGTACACCCATAAAAGTATATAGGCACATATACACATATATATGCATCTGTATACACCCCCACTTATATAAGTATATGTGGAGATAAGGTCTAAAGTAAAAAGCAGATGTACATACACACATACATACATACACATACATATGCACCCACTCTTACAAACGTATATGCAATTGCATAATTATATAGATATTTATAACTGTTAATAAAATTATAAGCACGTAGACACATATAGGCACACACATAGAATCATATATATATATATACATACATATTCATATATATATATATATATAGGTATGTCCAAATTTATACTAAATAAATTAGGTAAAGATAGTACAAATGGACAATAATAGTAAATAAATAAATAAATAATAATAATAATATATATATATGTATATATATATATATATACAATAAATATAAATATAAAAAATTTTAAACTTAAAATTTTTAAATTGTAAGAAAAGATTAAAATTAAAGAAAGTAAGCAGATGGTTTCGGTTATAATGCGAGGTTGGGCAACTCTATATAATGGTTAAACGAAACTAGGCAAAAACTTCTTACAATTAATAAACAACCATTTTCCACGTAATCACACACTACACACTACACAAAATATTTAATAAAAACACATTTAAACTTAGCTACAGCTGTACTGATAACTTTGAACTAATAATCAAAAACACAATAGGAAAAGATTTAACAAATACGTAAACAAGAATAACACTAGCAGACATAACTGTAACTACACCATCAAATCCCAATGCCCACTTAATCAACAATGCCTACAAACAGAAATAGTCTATGAAGCCACAATTGCACCTAAAGAGATCCCAAACGAAAGAAATATTATATTGGCCTGGCAGACACCTCATATAAAGATAGGTTTAGAGTACATAAATGCTCCTTCACAAACACCAACCGCCATAACTAAACCTCACAAACCTCCCAATATCTAGATCTAATCCAACATAACATTACACCAAACATTAAGTGGGAAATCCTTAAAAAATCTTAAGTATGTAAACCATTAACTCCCCGTGCCTCCTCTGCCTAAACGAAAAACTGTTTATATTCAGTTTTAAAGATAGACACAAATTACTATATAGAAAACATGAAACTACCATAAACTGTTGACACTACAAATCCAACCTACTTAGCAACTATACACCCTTCTAAAAAAAAAACCTCAGCCAACATTCTTTTAGGACTCGCGGAATAATACACACACTACTTTCATCTACCGCATACACCACATTACTGTTACATAAACACAACCAAATCCCCTCTCTCAACTCTCCCCATACTCTATACTACCCTACACATATACACATATGTCTACCCATGACTCCTACCCCCCCACTTACTAATTAGTACTAAAACTCCCCATACCTATATGGTTATACACATGGTGCAATTTTGTTTTGTATGGATATCTGTATGTGCATATCTTCCCAATTTTCCCCCTAGACACTAGAAATTAACCCATAGCCAATAAGCCAAGCAAATCAATACAGACCCCTTTAAATTAAACCAGCAACAATAACTTAAATACTACTTGCTTAGCGTAGATGTGCGCGTCTCTGTATATGCATGTATATATATCTACGTATATGTGAGGGCATCCGATGTCTCAATATGTATAGTTGTATAATTCCATATACGGATAAAAGAATGCATGTACGTATGTGTGGGTGTGTGTGTGTACATGTATATCTACATCTCACTGGAGATCCGTGCATGTAACTTCGTATATATTTGTCTAATTTGGCCTATATATATATATATATATATATATATATATATATATATATGTGTGTGTGTGTGTGTGTGTGTGTGTCGTTTTGTTTGCGTATGTGTGCGGCACTGTGTGCGCACATTTGGAAATGTGCGCCAGTGTATCGTATATGGATGTATATGTGGATATAGGAATATCTGTATCCTTAAGCACGGATGTGTGTTTGCGTGCATCTAGCTGTTTATATCTTAATATATAGATGTGTATCTGCCGGTGTGCATGGTTGAACATTTGTGTAAGGATACACCTGTTACCTAAGTTCATGTGCAAATTTGTGTTTATATGTTTGTGTGTTCCTGTATCTTAGATGCATTTAGCACTGAAAGTGAAATCAAACGAAGCCACTGCCCAAAGCGCCAGGTTGGTGGCCCACCCCATATGTGTGTGAATTTTCGATGAATCTACCCGGCCTCTCCTCATTAACTGCACTCGTACATTTTTTATTTTTATTTATATATTTATTTATTTATCTATTGATTTATTTATCTAATATTATCTGTTATTAATTACCTTCTTTTCCTAGCTAAGCCTTGTTTGTTTGGTACAGGTAGGTACTAATTTAGATTATGTTGAATTATTTTCCCTAGTAAAAACATCGGATATCGTTGCATCAAGTGAAACTAACCTACACTCCCCCATTCCCTCTAAAAACTTTAACATGCCTGGTTATCTTCCACTCTGCCGTAAGTACTCGGACAGGCATATGCATGGGGTTTCGGTCTATATTCGTAACACCCTTCCTCTGATTAGAGAAACAAAACTAGAATCAGACGACTTTGCCTTTATGTGATTCAGGCTAAAATTCAACATGATATTAGCTACTTGTATTGTCCCTACTGCTCTCCCTCAAGCTAGGACTGTACCCTTATAAACAAAGTCTATGACAGCATAGACATAGCACTCAATACTAGCGCATAAGTATATGCATTGGGTGATTATTGCCCACCACAGTAATTGTCAGACGTAGCTGTTAGCACACTACATATCTTCTCTGTATCTCATTTCCTTTTACAGACGGTTACAGTTCCGACAAGTTTCCCAGACAAGCAAGATCAATATCCTTCACTTCTCGATCTATTCCTGACCAGAGTTCACGATTATTGTACAACAAATGCCCACAGACTACTCGGGAATGCTGATCACGCTGTAGAAATCGCCCTAAATTATCGCCCTACAACTGAAAACCCACTGCTCAATACAACGAGGTATTACAAAAAGGATGAATGGGAAGCAATCAGGGACCTCATCAAAGATGCCCCGTGGAGAAAAAATATTTCTCTTCCAGCTGAAGAGTGCGCAAATGATACCACTAAATGGTTCAAAACTGCAAATGAAGCATATTTTTTTACACGGAGATTTTATAGCAAGCCCCACTCTACCCAGTGGTTTTATTCTGTCTATGAACTGCTATTGCTCAAAAGCAGTATGCGTACCGCAGATTGAACCGACATAAGTCCAGTTCCAACAGAGAGAAGTATATTGAATCTAGAAGTAATTGTAAGACAGAAATTAGGGCAGCTATGACTGAATATACAGAAATAACCAGAAAAAGAAGCGAAGCACAGAAATTAGGAACCCGTGATATTTGGAAAATATACAAGAGTGTAGTAAATAATGGACAGTCAACGATTCCCTCACTATTAAACAATCATGAGACTACTTGCCAGTCGGTTTGCCTCAAACTTCACACTGAACCCAACACACCACTCCCTCCCCAACTTTACTTCGCGGACAGTCGCCATACTATATTCTAAGGTGCACGGTATCATAACAACCTTAGGCACCGCAAAAGTAATTAAACCAGAGCTCATCAACCCACAGCCTTAATACGGGTCTGGAATTAGGAGTCTGCTTTTGCACATGATAACTCGGCGAATACTCGTCGGATAACGTCGATCAAGGTGGCTTTAGTGTTGTGGCAGGTCATGTGTGATTGTTCCGATGTATGACCAAACGAATTAGTCCAGCGAATTCGGCTAAAGGATGGAGGGGCAGTAAGAAAAAGAACACAAAGTAGTGTCACTCCTGAAGGCAAGCTTGATGGTCTTTGTCTTGTGAGCCGAGGCTGATTAGTTGGTTGGTTGTTTTTGTTTTACGGCATATCAACCCTTTTCGGGTTATTTAATGCCGAATCCAAAGATTTTGAAGAATATTTTTTTAATAGAATATACTTGTTTTCAAGTCGGTTTCTATTTAACCCATAGTTGGAACCCTAACAGGTACTACCACTCCGGGTCAGAGTAGACCTAGGAGAAATGGTAATTAAAGAGTGGCTCCGCACTCCCCAAAGCCCATAAGCTGCGGCCTCACCATTGGATATAGTTTACGGTTATATCTAGGACCCCCATTGATGGATTTTACACTCTGCAGGGGGGCATGAGTGTATTCTAATACCCCACCGACAGGGCCAAGCCGGGGCTGAGTCCTGTCAGTAACCATTTGATTGAACTAGGAAATCACCATACTCTTCATCACATTCAAGTAAGATTTGGTCTTGACTTTACAGCCATCTTCAAAGATGCGAGGCTGTATGATAGGATCCTCACTTAAAACCATACTAAAACCATAAGCCGGTCGTAAAACTGTATTTCCATTACCATGGGCAGGGTCCTTTTATTCCTGGAAATTCAACGATGCATTTTGAGGTCTCTGTTGTCAAAACGTTTATCGGTACAGAGCATGAGTTATACAATGACGTCACTCGGTAAACATTGTGTATCTTTAATCACATATAACCTTGAGATTTGTGCATAACTGGTCGATGGGCTGGAACAAAATTACAACGGTTTTAATTGGACGCCAATAAAAGCATGTCGTCTATTTATGGCGATAGTTCTATCGTTTGACTCTGTTTTAAGGCGGCTTTTATTTTAACTGGTCATTTTTATAGGGGCTATATATTACATAGCTACTTCTTTTAATATGTACCATTAAAACGTTAAGACCCTCTCCTTTTATTTTACGAAAACATATTAGTGTGAACCCACCGGATTTCTTAGCAGACATGTTTATGTGTTCGGTCGTCTAGTTCTGTAAAAGATGTACGCATTCCGCAAGAATACTTTCTCCGTCGTTTTTTTCAGTTCAACAAATATATTATATATTCTATGAACTGAACTACTTTGATATATATTTGCCAGTATTCATTGATGTTTTGTTAAATACCATTCAGACATAGCCAGTTCTCCAGTTCAGTTTATTTGAAATGGCGCCTCCATAAAAAGTCCTGTAGGGCGTGGCAATTGTCACCGTATTGCTGACCCGCTTTCTTCTGTAGCAAGAGAAACAAAGAGTCTGCTATTTTCAGACATTTCATAGATGGCTATAAAAATCTAGTAATACACAGTGAAAGGAAATATTCCAAGCCAGTTTTCATTCAAAATATTAACGTGTTACACTCATACCTTTGTTTTGCAGTTATATGTGTTGCTTTAGAGCCTCGCGTACTTTCTTACATTTTTAGTATTTCATTCAGTGTTATAATACCAGCTGTCCTCAAAGTAACTGATAGGTTTTGTAACTAAAATGCATTCTTTATATAGGGTGATTTTGGACACACTGTATTATGATTTGATGCTGATAAAATCTCTTAAACGCTCTAACAGAGATATATTTTCAATAGCAAAATTGTTTTACTCAACAATTTTGTTGCTGTCTTGCACATGGGACTCCGGCTATAATAGTTTTTTTTTGAATGACATAGATTTTTATTATTTCAACTAGTGATTATACATCTTACCTGATGGCAAGCAATCCCCAATAATAAAAAGACACAATCAGTTAATGTATTTCTAAGAATATTATATTTTAAGATGTATTTGGAGAAAAGTTTTGTTTACAAACGTTGGCATGAAGATTGTTACTCATATAATTATTGGAATGTTGGCGATCTTCCTAACATTCCAGTTCATTTTTATATTGTATATAATAATGATTTCATTATCTTTACATGCTCAATTTTACTAAATAAGCACCATTAGCTACACTGACTTTAAATAGTGTTGTTAAGATCAAATATTTTTCTATATGTCATATCTTGGGGAAGAAAGAAAGTAACAAGTACTTGAAATTTGTACACACATATATAGATAAATAATATATATATATATATATATATATATATATATATATATATATATATATATATATATATATGAAATAAAATGGAGGTGGAAGGACCTGGATACTCAAGGTTTCGTCCGATTTATGCGGGCTTCTTCAAGAGGGATGGTCATTGACGAGAGAGTCGGAGGATTGGGGCTATATATAATGATGGGGGAGAGCAGCGTGTTTTCCTTATGTACATTAGATTTCATATATACATGTATATACATTTTATGAGAGAAAAACTAAATTAGAGTAAATTAGTTTAGTGGATTACGTCTAAAAGATAAAATATCGTAGAGATTTAAAAAAATTGTATTTGGAATTATAACTAATACCAAACTTAACACCAAAGCCGGAACATATTCTATACCCTGTCTTCATTGTGGAAGAGTATACGTAAGAGAGACTCCACGTAATTTAAATAAAAAATATATGAACACAAAAGAGATGTAAAAAACAATACACTCAACGCAATATTTTGTCACATCATGGAAAACGACCACCATTTTGATTTTAACAAAGCAACTTTCCTTAAACACATACATAACAGATCCACACGACGTTTAATTGAGTCAGCTATAATCTCCCATTCCATCAATATAATTAAGCAAAGAAAAGGGGTTTTCCACGTTGCTCCCTTTCTGTCGAAAATAATTTTAATGAAAACAACTTAGACACCGGTTAAACACGATACAAAAAAAAATTCGTAATTTCACTTAATTTTATTTTTATTTTACTTATTTACTGTATTTTATCGTCATCTATTTTTAGACTCCATTTTATCACCTCCTATTCTTATTTTTAGACACCATCTTTTAAGTTACTTCGCTATTTTATCCCAATTCAATTATTTCTAATTTAAAAAAAAAGATTATTTCGTAATCTCGTGTCATTTTATTTATTTAATCTATCACCGCTATAATTCCAAACACAATCTTTTTTTAATCTCTACGATATTTTATCTTTTAGACGTAATCCACTACACTAGTTAACTATAATTAAGTTTTTCTCTCATAAAATTTATATACATGTATATATGACATCTAATGTACATAAGGAAAACACGCTGCTCTCCCCCATCATTATATATAGCCCCAATCCTCCGAATCTCTCGTCAATGACCATCCCTCTTGAAGAAGTCCGCATAAATCGGGCGAAACGATGAGTATCCAGGTCCTTCCACCTCCATTTTATTTCATATCGTCGGATTTAATCCAGCTCAACAATCATATATATATATATATATATATATATGTATATATATTCAAGCAAATATTAATAAATTAAACGGAGACACTTTGCTTTATGATTCTTTTATTAATTATACGATTTTCCGTATAATCGTTTTTGTAGAAGAACCAAAAATATTAATAAAATATCCATAGTTGTTGCCGTGACGAGCAATTGGCTTCGTCCAAGAATCATCATCAGGTGTTGAACTAAAAGTCCGAAGGAGCGAAAATAAGAATTAAAAGTGAAAAATAAAATATAAAGTAACACTGCGATGAATTAATATATATATAGTTGACGAGAAGTCGATAAAAAATATAGGACAATTGAAATTCAAGTATTAAAATCAGCCAGTTTGTTGACACTGTAAATAAAGTCCGTCCAATACGGACTACACAAGGCGTTTAAGAACGTTACTCCATTTTCGCGAATGCAATGTCATTTATAGTGGGTTGAAGTGTTCTAATATATGACGTTTCAAGAGTGTTTAATGTGATAATATTATTTTCATGTTGTTTAATTTTTATGTTGTCAACGGTGCCCATGAACATGCTGATATTAATACTTACATTTTAATCGACCAATATTTTTAATCGACTTCCTTTTATGAAATTATTTTTCATACAATTCTTCACAGTTCACGAAAAAAACATTACGAAATGTACATGTGGAGTTTTAACCTGTGAACAACGTCACGCAAAAAAAAACAAAAAAAAAACAAAACAAAAAAGAAAACTCATAAATTTTCAAGTTTGTATAAAACTAATGAAAAACAGAAGAAATTTACATGCAGAGTTTGACCCTGCAGACCATATCATGCAAAAACAAACAAAAACTTTACAAAACGAAACAAAACACGCTACTAACTTACCCACAGTAGTATTTTAACGGCCCATTGTGCGAACATTGTTGCTAGGCGACGACATAGAAAACATGGCTTTACCGATGATAAATAAATAACAATAACGGTTTCGATTATCGGTAATTATCGGGGGGTTTATTAGGTAAAACTTAAGTAAGATCACTCTCAGACGTACAAAATAAAGGTGTGTATATTCTAAAGAAAATCTCTTCAGACGTACCGAAGTCTATAAAGAACGACCTTACACACAAAGAGAAAAAAATCATTTATATAATTGTAGATCGTAAACTTATTAATATAGCAAAAATGTAAATGCACTGATTAAACTAACTTTTCGTAAACGCACTGCAAACTGTCTTTCATCCCTTTTTTACGTAATCAAACGCCCACATCTTTACCTACTTTTTCACTATTTTACTCATAACTTACTAATTTTCTTTTTGCTAACAACATAACTGCGCACCCTTTAAACACCTTAGGTAGTTTTTTAGAAAGTTCTTTTTAGGTAAGCATACTAAAATAAATAGTCTTCAATCAATTACTATGTGAATATTTCATCGCTACATTGCTTATTTACAAATCAATAAAACGGATCCGTGTACTTTAATAACCGCATTTTTTTATTATCCTCTTGAGCAGAAACGCAATTAATAAGGTAGGTTTTATATATATTTGCATACATACAGATGACCGCATGATGTTTTCATATTTTCTTCCTTTAAATCCCTTACTTTTTTAACATAAAGCTTCCACCACGGAGAACGAGAGAATAGAAAACGTACGTGAGTCGAGAATTAGGATGTTTAGTGAAGACATAATGAATTATTTTCATATTTATCTTTATTGAGTTGTTAAAGCTAGGTGTTTTTATTAAGTTCTCAGCTGGTATTAGTACCAAAACAGATTAAAATAAAAAAAGACTCATTGTAAATTTGAAACATGCAGTAAATGAAAATAATCATCACGTTTATTTACTAAAATGTCGCACTTTTGTGCAGGTACTCTAGCTGTATATATATTTATATATATATATATATATATATATATATATATATATATATATATATATATATATGTATATATATATATATATATTAGGTTCGTTTCTTCCGAATATGAATATAAAATTTTATCGTCCTCTACTGCGAGTGCCATCTATAATACTTATGTTTACTTTGTAAACTTTTCATATCACCACTGATCAGTTGTTTTACAAAGTTGACACCATACATTACACCAGCATCTTTGAAAGTTTTAGCGGCAGTTTCTATTTTTTGCGAAGACTAAAGCATAATAAACCACACATTGAATTTTTTGCAATAAATTTTCTTGTAATGGGAGATATATGAAAGTTAATCTATCCAAATAAATATGGTGATCAATGACGAACTATACGTATACTTTTAAGTAAACAGTTTTAGGCTCTTATAGGGCCTTCAGAAAATTGTAATTTTAATATTTCTTTCCGGAAGATATTGTAGTCTATTTATAACAGGCTAGTTCATGAATCGGGACTCAGTAATCTCTATTTTTTTATTTTCTCACACACTATTTTTTTCTTTTTCTCTTCCTGTTTATACTTTGTTTTACCTATGTTACCCTAGGTTAAATGTGTGTTTAATTAAACTTGGTTTGAAATAGGTCTGAACACTAGATATATACGCTCCCCACTAAAATAGCACACACAAAGGAAGAGGTTAACTGGAGGTAAACTAAGTCTTTGCCCTGTAAGTACCTGCTCATTTCTGATTAGGAAGGTTGTGGCGGAAACTAGAAAGCTGATTGGCTCAATAGAACATGTGTATATAAAAAACGCGAGACAACCACAACTCCTCGTATTATCCTAATGAATCCTAGCGTGGCTGAAAGGCATACTATTCTGTTTAGCTTAATTTCCATATATATTTTATAACTTACTACCTAGCTCTACTTACGCATTGAGCACTGTTGAAGTAAATACTTAAAGTTTACGCATAAATTTATATCTTTCGTATATTAATTTATGTGATTAAATGAAGTAGTCATATATATATATATATATATACACACCTCTCTCTCTCATATATATATATATATGTATCTATAAATCAATCAATCAAATAATCTATCAATCAATCAATCTATCTACTATCTTTCTTTCTTTCTCTCTATCTATATATCTTCTCTGTACATCCATCTAGCTATCCCTCTATTTCTTTATCTATTTTTGTCTTTCTCTCTATATCTCTCTATCCTTCTCTCTTCGATATATATATATATATATATGTATGTATATATATATATATACACGTATGTATGTATATTTCATAGTAGTACATACGGATAAAGTGTCAGCTATCATCGGTGTGTCATACGCTAACATTAGTTTTCAATTACAACGAGACAGACACAGAAATAACATGAATTATTTAGCAGATGAAAACAGACAAATATGATAAATTCAGTTCGTAATAGCGTAGACTAATTGTTCTCTTTGATTGCGTGCAATCGCTTTGCTTAAAATGCATGAAGGTAGAAATTAGCCTAATGGAAATAGTATTTCAATTACTGACTTCATTTAAAATCGAATGCTAATGTTTATATTAAATTGCGAACTTTACGTTGCAGAAAGTTTTACGTAAATGTAAATGAATATGTACACTGTTTTGATTGACATCATTCGTTCGTGGAGGAAGACACGTGTATTATATTGTTATATACTCGTATTCATTTTTATACATATTTACATACGAGAATCAATGTTTTTGTTTAACTGTTCTTTTTTTTACACACGAGAATCCATGGGGTTTTTTAACTGCTGCTAATAAAATAGTGATCGTTTATGCTCCTTAGTATATATATATATATATATATATATATATATATATATATATATATATATATATATATATATATATATTACATAGTCACCCATATAGAGCGATATATAATTGCAGTGCATGGGGGTCAAAATAAGATTTTAGATAGGATGCGGCGCCAACAGTAAGGCCCCCATTTTTTGATAACATTAAAACGACTGATATGCCTCTGTTGAACGCTTCTAACTTTAGTTATTTTCCTTACATAGTCCATACCTTATATATAAGGTTACATGTCTGTAGACAGGAACTTTAGAAGGAATTTGGTAGGCAACATGTTTTAAACAATATATATATATATATATATATATATATATATATATGTATGTATGTATACATCATGCAAAGATGTTTGTGTTTAATGTAACATTTTTTACGAAAATATTAAGCAAGTATAAATTATATAGAATATCTACGTTAATATAATTACACATAACAGTAACCAAACATTAACATCCGAAAAACTTAATAGGGAATTAATTAGCATAGATGCTTAAAAGAATATGCAAATAATCTAGCTCTTGTGTAAATGAAGGCAATTTCCCTACGCATATATCAGAAAGTTGTATTTCCTTATAGATAAATAGAAAATAAATTTACATTTTCCCTTTCTTTGCCTTCGGGAAGTGTAGTATCTGTTCTCATGCGACACGAGTTGATTTGGCTGTGGGCAATGGAAAGGTAAGCCCTTTATACTGAGGTAATTAATATTTTGGGGACTTGCCATCATTTTAGTGGAGATGGGATTCCGCTCACATTGAAAATGGGAAAGCAAATAAATACCTTTGCCTTTTTTCTTTCTTACCCTTCAGAAAGTGTAATATCTGTTCTGATGCTACACGCAAGTTGATTTGTCTATATTCAATGGAAACCGATGCCCTCTATACTATACATGCGCTCTTAATCTGGGGGTGTGGTTTTTCCCTCACAATAAAACGACCTTGTTTCATATTTTATTTTCGTGCGGAAGCTAGTAATTACCAATAGGAGAAGAATTTTTATAAGAATATAAATACACATACCAACCGAAAACAATTTTAAGGATTATATATATATATATATATATATATATATATATATATATATATATATATATATATATATATATATATATATATATATATAATCATGATCATATTTATTGGCACAGTCAAATAAAAACCTGATTTTGTCCCAAAAAACCTCCAGGTTAAGTCCAAGGAAATCGCAAAGTATGATATATATCAATCGAATTTCCCCCCAAAAAAAATAATAATAAAGGAATTAAAAACGATATTTTAAAATTTCCTTGTTCAAATTTATTGACACCGTGATTCTAATGATCGATTGTAGGCCCTTTATCCTTTACGGCTTGCTGTAGTCGATTATTATAGTTTTCTACAAATTTGTAGCATTCTTCAGCAGTAAATTTAGTCCATTCCTCCTGACAATAATCCTCTAACTGAGCGAGATTTTTAGGTTTCCTCTCCATTTTCCTCAATTTTAAAATCTTCCACAAATGTTCAATGGAATTTAGGTCCGAGCTCTGCGATGACCATTTCGAAATATTGATATTGTTGTCCTCAAGCCATTTCTTAGTCAGATTAGCCGAATGCTTTGGGTCATTATCTCGCATGAAGCAGCAAGATCGATTAAGTGACAGGTGTATAGCAGAGTCCTTCAGGTTTTCATTCAGGATGTTAACAGTCTCCTTTTTCATGATATCTGCTACCTTAACATGTCGTCGTGGTCCACTGGCAGCAAAGCATTCCCAAAACATCAAACTGCCGTCATTCACTTCATCCTTAGACATCTTAACATAACCCTCCTCTTTGGAATGACACGCATATATATATATATATATATATATATATATATATATATACATTTCTTTATGAGATTAACATGACGTTGATTAAAAAAGTATATAAGAACTTTCACAATCACACCTTTTATATATATATATATATATATATATATATATATATATATATATATATATATATCCTGAAGTCTTAACTTAACAGATGCTTGATCAGATGAGTGTTTAATTATAATTTCATGCTAAACAGAGACTTGAATCTACCAATAGGGCTAGTTCTATAGAGGACGTTCAATAATCGCCAAATAACACATTTTCCTTCGATATTTTTGAACATCTACTTATAATGTCGGGGCAATATAACAAGGATAAATGTTTATCTCTGTCTGAGATTTCAGAAGTTTTATTAATGTTATTTACTGACGATCATCGGACAAGGTGCCATTAAAAAAATGCATTCGTGCTCAACGTGAAAGTTAACTGCTTCCACATCTACGTAAAATGCTCTTAAACGAATTTGGATTATAAATGCGGGTATTTGGATTATAAATACGGTTATTCTGATACGTTTTCAGAAAGGGTGATGAGTATGAGGGGTATTTTAAGAAATGAAATTTGACCGAGTCCAACTTATACTATTAATCACCTTTGTGTAGATTTACATGACATAAAGTGTAAGTTTCCATCGAAATATAAATACGAAAATATAAAAAAAAAAATTGTGCTTTTATATAAATATTTAGACACATGTTTAGACGGTAATAAACAACTTAAACTCAATAACTCTTACTTTGTTTCTACTAACGTGGACTCTGAATTGTTGTATTTCACGCAGAATGATTAAAGATAGGACATTTGTTGATTAAGTATCGATTATTTTATTTGTTTATATTTTAGTTTTTGTGAATACGTTTTCTGTTATTCGGGAAATAAACAAACACATTATGAAGTAATCTGATACAAAACAATTTTGACTTGTACCTCAGAAGAGAAATTGTGCTAACGTCGAAAATCTGATTTCATGTTTGTAATAACACTGAATATATATAATTCAAATGTCGCGCCCGGAGGCGCAGAATTGGTGCCAAAATAGGTTATCGTACTGAGTGATAAAGTTCAGTCACAAGGTGCGTTAGTTCAAAGCTGCAAAGATCAAGAGATTGAGAAAACAAAATATCGAAATAATCGAAAGAGATGCAGTCATAGCTGAAGGAAAGCGAACAAAAATAGTGGAAATATTACGACGCATACAGCCTGCAAATAGTAGCTAACGTTTAATAAAATAATTAATAATGCTGCATTAGTAAGAAGGGAAGAATAAAACAAGTCAAAATCGTAAAGAAATTATCTGTCTAGAACAAATAATTGTTAGAGAAAAAATCTAAGTTTCAGGGTCGAAATATTTAACCGACAAAAGTCACATATAGCTATGATGAGTAGTTTTGATTGAAATGAATCGTATTTTTGTGCATACATATACAATGCATATTATAAACACACACGCCTATATATATATATATATATATATATATATATATATATATAAAGAGAGAGAGAGAGGGAGAGAGAGAGAGATTGCGATCCAGAATGAGAAGGCTTACAGATTATTATACATAATTAAATGTAAAATACGAAAAATACGTTTGAAAAAAAAAAGACGACAAAAATGAAAAGGGAAGTAAGATGATCGGTTTCGCCCTCGTTTCTCAGAGCTGTATCAAGGGATTAAAAAAAAAGAAATAAAAATTATTAAAATAATGTTTCTTTACGTTCTGTTATAAATGAGAAATGTGTTAACAAAACACAAGGAGGCGATAAAAATGAAGCACTGTTATGATATTTTCGAATATCCTTGCGATTAATCAAGCACCCACCTAAGAGAAAGCCTCCTGGACTGAACATAAAGAGTCTCGAGGTGAGTACTTACCATGAAAATAAAGATAAAACAGAGATATGAACGCAATGTTTTTTTTTTCAGTGGGGATGAGGTCCCAGGAAAGAGACAAGGATATTACTTGACTGGGCTACGAAATCTATTCTGAACTTTGTCGATTAAGTGCTATAATTCATGTATTCATGCAGCAGCTCTGTTTAAAGTATTGCGCACTATTTAAATCAATGCGTCCTACTTTCTATGTGTCACAATGTTTATGACATGAAATACCCCAATAAAGTAATGAGAGCATGTGAGTTGATCACCTACTGGATTAAACGTGTTTTATTTTTTGGATTTTCCTATTCTATCTGATAGTTTGCTTAGCCTTATTGATTGCATTTAAAAAATAAACTGACTAACTTAATAGTAAATATGAACATTCAATCCCCTCTAAAAACTAACAATAATAGAAAACTAGTGTATTTTAACAAGAGCTATAACTGGAATTCTCAGGGTGAATTCCAAACAAAATTATTAAACTTTTCAAATGTTAATATTATAATGTCGAACAACGTATCTGCGTTATGTTCGAACTCTTTAATGTTTCAGCGGGATTTTAGCTACAATACAAAATGTACAGATCCTTAGACGAGTGTTAGCATCGTGGTTTGTAATAAATAGGATGAGCTAAGCTTCTTACCTAGTCGAGTTAATTAATTCCAAGTTGTTTATTTTTTTCAGCGAGAAAGAGTTGATCGGCGCCCACTTAAACATAAAAGTATCAATAGAACATAGCCTGAGAAAAAGGGAGTAGAGTGGAAAATAATGTACTCCCACTTAAATTGTAAAGCAGGTGTGTACACTGTTAAGGCAAGAAGTGCTTTTATATGCGCCACCTAAGAGGTGGCAACAGCGTTTTATCTCACACCATATTTTACTCTTGTACATGAAGAGGATTGGAAGTGGATGGTATACAGTTCTTCAATTTTTGGTCAAGATTAAATGCCAATCTATGAAAATTTGTCAAATAGTGGTGCTTCCTCCAGACGGACAAAACGGGAATCTGGGCATTGGTGCTGAAAGGATAGAAGTTACATTTTGAATGCGTAAAAATAACTAGGAATTTGGTAACACATCATTCTAAATAACCTGCATGTATCGGATTTTCATCGGCTTTTGAAGTCTCGTCATATGTGGCAGTATCGTCTGCATGGATGTCGACGAATGAATAGCGTATTTCTGAATGATGTTTTTTGGATTGAAATTGGGATATTAATAATGCCATAAATAATACTAAAATTATATCACACATACTGTAAATATCTTGTTTATTAATATACATCTTTAAATGATATAGATTTAACAATATAAGTTTGTATTCAATTAACTCTACTGTAATTACAATATTTGTTTGTGGGTAAATTTTCAAATGGATTAGTATGAACTATATGTGTGCGATTTCTTGTTTTCAATATAATGTGTAAGAAAACATGTTAGAATGCGTTTATTAAAACATTTCTACAATATTGCTCGAATTAATAGCACATACTACCGTAGAAAAAATACCATCCGCCAAAACTGATTATATGGAGTGTTTTCTTTCCAGTCATAATTATTTACACAACGTTGCTTTTCAGCTACATATCATTTGCTAATGTGGTTTATTAATATATATATATATATATATATATATATATATATATATATATATATATATATATATATATAAGTGGTCGAAAAGAAAGCAAATTTGTTCCTATTAATGTATAACATTTATAGAAAAATTGTTTTAATAAGTTTGTACTCTCAACTGGCTCAACTCAATAATTTTCTGGATTTTGTATAAACGTGATATATATGATGAATAATAACACAGGAATTTGTAAGGATCTTCATTTTTGATTTAGAATGAAAAACTATATACAACTGCATATAAATAATATTGTATTATAAGAGAAATGTTGATTTATTAAGAAACATTTTCCGTGAAATTATTCAGTACAGTCAGCAGTCAGTGTACATTTTCTTGAATCAGGAATCTCTTGTCTGTGCTTTTCAACCACTCGCAATAAGTACTGCATTTGTCCGCTTTGTCATTGATGAATTGAATTCTTGGATAAAGGTTACTTCACGTTTTGCTGCATCATTGACCAAATAAGTGGATTTACCTTTTTAACAGAATTAAAATATTACCGTTTAGATTGCCACGTTGATAAAAAAAAAATCTTGTGATATTCCAATTGCAGCAAAAGCGTTTTTTAACGTTGCAGGTGACATATACTAAGGAATTCAGTTTCAAGTTCCACTCAGTCATCAATTGTATTACTGGATTGGATAAAGTTTTTTAACTCAGTTTGACAACTATCAGCCGCTTTGTTGCAAAAAATGGATAAGCCAACAAGTTTTTCATTAGGATACCATAAGTGATGTATAAACACTTTTAGTGCTGCATTAGAAACATCCTTGTAGCCTAAATATTTTAATAAAAGTAAATCATTTCTTAGAACACTAGCCGCAGAGGGGCGAGTAAACCAGTCATGTAAATATACTTAGGCAACAAACTGCTACAATCTATCTAATTTTTTTTTAGAAAACCTTAACCTCGATCGAAGTAATTATATATTTAAACGGTAGATGACTTTTTCAATCCACCTTACTCGATGATAGCCACATGGTTTTCGTATTTCCAAGCTTGGTTGTGGTTAAACCCTAAGAAATAATAGGACCAATTGTATAAATTCTTTGTCACTGGTTCATTTAAAGCTGCATGTGTACAGATGCAATGAGTTTATTTTTAAGATACTGAAACGTGTTCATTACTGATTCTATGGTATTCAGCAGAATTAATGATGCTCACGTCTTGTGAAAATCTCAGAAAAAAGTTTTATTTCTGGTACGCTTGTTGATACTTCAATGGGAACTTCAAATGCGTTTGCAACATAAACAGATGAATCTGATGAAGCAATATAATCCGAGAAGTTAAAATCCTCGTTTCTGTTCCACCAATGCACATGCATCAGCATTCTAGCCACTCTAACAAACGGTCATTTCAAATGACATTTATATGACTCGGTTTTGATGCATTATAAACAGTAATTATCATCTGTTTGGGCTTTACCAGTACCACCTGTAAATTGAAGAACATGTATCTTTATAATCCCGCCTTATGATAAACTCACTATGAATCTGACAACTGTATCATTTCCAACGAGAACTAATATACCAGCATACGTCGGTCACAAGTGTGACCGCCAAATTTTTACACAAACGTCCTGGGAACGGCAACTTATGCACATATGCCGGTAGGTTCTTAACTTACGTCATTAAGGCTATTTCTGCTCCCCAGGTTTACGACCTTAGAGTCCGCCTTTTGTAACAAACATTGTTTCAAAAAACTTTAAAAATACTCCGGTCTGTTGAGCCTCGTCTCTTCGTTAGTTTTCTATCTCAGGTCCCAACGGCAATAGCTCTGAGAAGGGTGTTTTTTTTCTTCTTACCAACTTCCGTTTGTAATGTTTTGAGAAAAGCAAAGTGTAAGGCTAATCATCCCCAAGGATGGACTACTGCTGTGATACTTGGACAGGAGCTGCTAAAAAAAGGCTATCCTGCCTTGACAGAGTACAAAATAGACTTCGTAGCTTTGTGGGAGATGCTCTTTTCTCTACCCTTCAACCTATCTCCCACAGAAGAGACGTTGCGAGCCTATCCTTTTTTTATCGTTATTTCCATGGCAGGTGCTCGTCTGAACTCCAATCTCTGGTCCCTCCTCGCCAATCCCTCACGAAAAACACCCGTCTAGCTGAATCCACTGTTAAAATTTTCCCCCACTCTTTATCTGTGCCTAACTAAAAACATAGATTCCATGAACAAAGCTTCTTTCTTAGAACTGCATGCCTGTAGAACTCTCTTCCGTCTTCCTGCTTCCCACCTGACTACAACTTTGATGTCTTTAAGTCCAACGTTAACAAATTCCTAATGAACCCCCCTCTTAAGTAAACACTTCATTAATTCTCCACACTAGCGTACTGTACTTGCAATAACCTTATCCCTGAGTGGCTTCTGGGGCTTGATAAGTGGTGACCATCGTGTAAACAAACAAAAACAAAAGGTAACTGTTTTTTATGTGATTCTGGCAATTGGTAAAATTGTATGTGTATCTTAAGAATTTTATTTGCAAAATATATATTCAGAATATATAACAATTTAAAATTTAATTAAAATCAATTCATAAAAATAAAAAAAAAGGTTTTCATAGCCCTTCCTATTCTTAACTAGGGCGTGGGGAAAAGAGGTGTCCTTCTTTACAAAGAACCAGAAATATACGTACTCAGTTCCTTCTGTAACTGACGAAAATAGAAAGTGTTGTGGTGAATTGCATTGTTGCCCGTTTTTCCCTGTGCCCATTCCGCGAGTAACCAAATCACTTTCCGACGTTAGTGGGGGAATAATAATGCAGCGACACTTAAAAGTAGTGCCAAATATATCCTTATCCACTCTGAAATCTTTTAGTATTCATGAATTTCAGAACCCCCTACATTTTCGTGGTTGGTATACTAGCAACACATCTGCGAACGAGGATCCAATGCTCCATATTTTGTTTTAATAAAAAAGGCACTTAGGTTTAATGAATCTGAATACCTTATAAGGTTAATTATTACACAAAAGAAATGGATGCAGTAATCGGGACTTACTTTTACCCAATGGAGAAGTGTGTTTAAAATAACAGCAAAAAATAATTCCGAAGCATTTTTGTTATATTTACTTTTGTTCATGACACTTTGAAATTATTTCAAGTTATTCCATTCATAATTGATTTTCTCTTAAAATTCAGACAATATTTTAAAGTATTTGATTTATTATTAAAATAATTGTCTTTTTAAGTCATCATTAAAAATTTACTTCCATGATGTTTAGAAAACTTTTAAAGGTATTTGATTTATTATTTACATATTCTTTCCCAAAATATCACAACAAAAATCGTTTCGAATTAATCAACTTCTAGCACATCTGGAATTATAGCTAGTTACTGATTAACTCTGTATAATTTAATAACTGGAGAAAAATAATTTTCGATTATTAAAATCAGGTGTTCATCTCTCTGTTTGTCAATTGCATAGAATAGATCAAGCATAGTTCTCGTTCTATGCTTGATCTATTCTGCCCTCATTTATCGAAAGAGAAATTCCACTTTGTCTGATGATTTTTTTTTCTTAGAATCAATAAAAAATTTCGGATATACTCCTCAATCAACATCTCCGGGACACTTATAGTTCAGTTTAATTTCAAAATAAACTTTTAATGAAGGAATTAGCTCGAGTAATTTTTCCTCCGAAATTCTAAAAATTTTCGGAAAGTCTCAAGTATCATGTTCGAATAATTTTCTGCATAAATTATTAAAAATTCACGTAACATCTAAAGCAATATTTAAAGCGTCGAATATTTCTCTTCATAAAAATAATTAAAAATCCAGAAACTTTCTAAATACTATTTTAGCTGATAATTCATCTTACAAACTTATATAAATTCAGAAAACATTTCAAGATTTAGTTGGAACGATTTCCTTTAAAAATTATTAAGTATTCAAAACACATTTTAAGTGTCATATTCGTACTTTATTTTCCTTTAAAATGTTTGGAATTCGTAAAAAACAATTCAATTGTGCATGTTCGCCATTCTGTTACAAATGTTGTGGGATTTCATGTATTCCATATTGGCGGCTAGGAGGACCGATCCACACAAGCACTCAAACAAAGAATGTGAGTACGAAGGTGAGGTGACCGCGGAGTTTTTATCATACCTCCACTATTACTACTTCACAAATTATTTTAAATTCATTAAAGATAAGCGACCGAACTTATTCATCATTATTAGCTAAGCAAAAATAGTGACACAGGAAAAAATTATAACCTCTACGCATGTTAATATATAAAATATAAAAATATATAATATTTATGTGTAATATACAGGTTATATCGATAAATATGTTGCCCTAAAAAAGAACAATGCATCTTTATTTTTAAAATTTTATTGGGAAAATTAATTCAGGTAGTTACTTATGTAGTAAAGTTGCTATTTATTCTCAATCATCGCCTAGTTATCGGCCCTGAACTGGAAGCATGCCTTTTCCATAAGCGATAAGGCGAGTTTTATTGGTGTGGTAATCATGTTTGTGATATTCTCGAGGAATGGTCAAATGAATTAGCCAGGCGTGTTCAGGTCAGGAGCTTGAGGAGGGCAGTGAGAGAAGTGTACACACTCGTAGCTCTCCTTCAGAAATCAAGCTTGAGTGACTTTGAACATTTGGACCGGCGTCGACTCCTGATGCCACACCCAGGATCTGGCAGCGGTCATCAGATAGTACCAGAGGGTCACCGCACTCTTCAACACATCAAGGTAAACTTTCTGTTTACTTTCACATCGACTTCGAAACTGTGAGGTGGCATGACGCTGCTCTCACTTGAACCAGGCCAAAGACTATAACCATGCCCGGAAACCCTGTTGAGCTGAGCCTTCAGGCGATGAACAGTCCAGATTTTAATGTTAGTGTTCTGTTGTCATAACCTGAATCAGAAAGAGTATATGTTGTACAGCGGCCCATCTCCAATCTTGATTGTTGAACGTTATGTCATTTTCAATTATAATGAAAGACTTCTATCACAATCGGAATTTGTACACCATTGGCTTAATCGTAGATAGTCTGGAATAAAATTAAAATAAAAAGTGTTCATCAAATGGAAATGGAAACATGGCATCTTTTCTATGGCAGCAATGTTATCATTCCATCATGAATTGTAATTTGCTGGGTTTTCTTAAATATAGTTTAAAAGATGTGGAATAAACGATTGTGTATCTGAATGTAATATTATTGTATTGTTAAATAAAACTAGTTTAAGATAACCGTTATAGACATCTATGTTATGAAATGCTTTTAAATTCAACCAACTGCAAATACAGAATTCTCGCTGGTCATTCATTTACTTTTGATACTTTTCAGGATCTTGTTCATGTGTTATTAGTTCATTGTAAAAAGAGACAATTAAATGGTTAACGACACGGAATGAAGACGTGGCTGTCACAATCCAGTTTGGTTTGCAAAAATCTCCTTTACTTATAATGTTTTCAAACTCAATATGTCTCGCACATCTGTCCATAAAAAATGTCGAAATCAATACCAACAACAGAATATTCGGATTCATACAATATGACGGTTGGAATATAAATCGAAGAAAAATTAAAAGTGCTTATTTTATAATGGAATATTCATTTTGTGTTTGATATGAGAAATTGTAGATGTCACTTTCTCTCTCTCTATTTCTCCTTAGTTCTTTCTGTTTCCCTTCTACTTTTCACTTAGTCTGCCTGTCTGTCTGTATGCATGTCTCTCTCTCTCTCTCTCTCTCTCTCTCTCTCTATATATATATATATATATATATATATATATATACACAATTACTTCATTTAATCACATAAATTAATATTCGGAAATAGAATTGTATGCGTAAATTTTCAGTATTTACGTATACAGTGTTCAATAGGTAGGTAGTCAGTTATAATATATATATATATATGGCGATTAAGCTCACGCGAATAAAACGCAGAATATTCCGTGTAGCTTAATCCCAATATATATAACTATTTTTTATATTCACTCACAAATCGTTTATAAGTTGTTTATTTTTCGTATGACTCGGGCGTTTGATTGACAATAATACTTCTGAAACCTCTTGTGCAATTCGTATTTTGACAGTATCATTGCTAATGGTTTTATCCTGTCTAGCCTATTGCTCTCTGCTAAACACTCCAAAATTGTTTGGTATCAGTCTAGGTCTTATTTGTTGGGAGAAAATAAATTCATTCCCCTCAGAACGTGATTAAGAAAAACACTTATCACGTATCGCGCTATACTGGTAAACATCCGGTGTACATGATATTGAAGTGACACCAAGTATCCTATATTTCCTGCACGTTCTTTCTTTTTCAAAATTTTACGATTTTGATGAGCAAAACTATCGAAATGTTGATCGAATACTCAGTAAGTTAACTCACTTGGAGTTTTCAGTCTATAACCAAAAAATTCTCTTTGGAATCACCCTATGGAGTACCCTGAAATCTGAATAACATTTTTCCCAGATTTTCAGTACTCACCATTCTTTCGATTGCAAATCATTTTGCTTTATTGTAATATGCTTTTACTTTGTTTTTTTTATTAGTAGCCTCAGCTGATTTTGACTGGAATTTGGCTAGCACTTAGCCTCTCCAAACTCTCATTCCCCTGTGTACTCATCCAGTGTTTGTTTTCCTTGGTTTTCATTCATTTTCATTTACAACCATTATTATTTGGTGTGCTGCTATGACCGCACGTTTTTTTTTAGAGGAAGATGGGATAACTTTAAATTAAACAGTTCCAATTTTTATGACTCCATGCTGTATAATTGCGTTATACATCGGAGTTCCTATATGCCAAGCCTGCACCTGTGATTTATGTGTATTTGAGCATTCTAAGGTTTGCCTTAATATTTCTGCTGTTTCAATATTTTTATTCATTGTATCTTCTCAGCCATCTCTCTGATTTCAATCTCTTACATTTTTCAACGATTTTTTTTATTGTTCTCAGTGCAACAAATATCATTGGTGTTATACTGACTTTATTCATCTCCCATATCCCTTTAAGCAATCTTGTCCCGCATCTTTTCTCCTTGATATTGATTTGGTAGCCAGTTTAAACGAATAAATCTATACTCTAGCAGGACTTTTCCATCAATATGACATCCAGTCTTCCTGGCTTTATGGGTTTATTGGTTTGTATGTCCATGTCACATAGTATGCTTGTGCCAGTGTACCGCATTCGCTTAATATGTGGTCCATTGGTTCGTCTGTTTGTCCACACAATCTACATTTCTTGTTTACTTGTGTCTTGTCAAGCCTTCATTTGATGCTTTCGATTCTAATATCGTTACGCGTGCGGCTGTTATTAAGTTTTCCTTTTGTCGACATATGCAAGTGTTTTCCTCAGCTTCTTCTTCTGTAATCCTTATACATTTTTCGTGCCGTTTTTTGTTTGTCTCAATAATTGTTTTCAATGGTTTGTGCTGCTATAATCATTATTTATATGTTCTCTATTATGTATTTTTCTAATCCCCTTTTTCGTGTCCTTTCTATTCAAACTAGTCCTTTTTCTCCGTCTTCTCTTTTCACATAGAGACGGTCAGTATCATTACTTGACTGTCTTACATTGGTCATAGTAAGAACTTTCCTGATCTTTTGCCCGAGAAATCTTTTGTTTCTGCCCAGCTTAAAACGGTCACGAATATCTTACTTGTGAGACTGCATATGTGTTTATAACTTTTATTTTGTTCTACCATATCATTAGGTTTCCAGTTTTCACTTTCTATTCTTGTTTCATTGATTGAATTTGCTTCATTTCTGTCCCTTTATCTTCTTCGATAACTCCCGAAAAATCGGTAGTTGTCATGTTCACCAAGTGTTCTTATCTCCTTCTAGTTAGTTAAACTGATATTACTTACATTTCCCATTCTCATATTCAGCAGTTCGCACATTTCTTTACTTAATTCCGTTCGGATTATCTGGCTGATAAATCTGTTTTGTTTATTAACGCGTGTACTTTTCCCCTGATTTCTGAAAAACAGTTTTAAATCGTCCATGCACATTATGTTGTTTATTCGTTCATCTGTATTACTGAACTCGTACCGGAGTTTGCAGTTTCAATTTGTATTGTTAAGGGGCATGATGAATCACCTAGAAAATAACTTTTCGTATTTTAATCACATTTATGTTTTACAAGTCGACTGTCAGTTCAAATCTGTGTTCATTGCATTTTATATCAAATTGTTGTACCTTATAAGACATTTTATTATTGCTGCTCGTTAGATCCAACCATAGGCATTTTTAGTAAATCAATGTCATAGCTATATACTTTTCTCTACTTTTTCATTTTCATCATCTTTGGTCTATGTGTAGTAGCTTATGTTTTCCCCTGTTCCCTTTTTCTGTATTATTTGCTGTTCCTCAAGGAGTAGTCCACGATTTTGGGAAAAGGGGAAAAGTTGTTCCTTGAGATGTGCTGTTAGTACTTTATACATTAAAAGTAATCATATTATAGATTAGTATTTGCTGGTTATAGTTCCATTTTATTGTATGATTTAGCACTAGTGTGATTCCACATTTGATATCTGGCACGTTGTCTTCGTATATACATTATTTCAACCTCTGAATTTACGTTTCCTGTACGTCTCTATAATTATTTGTCCGACTACGATCTCCTTTTTTAAGAAAGATTGTATTCAGCGTTCAGTCCATAACTTGAGCGTAATCCTTTGTACACTTCGTTGCAATAATATAACAGGATGTCATTAAACTTGCTGGTTTTCAATATTTCAGCTTGAGTTTTGTCAAGACCGGCGTGTTTCCTTTTGTTAAACCTCCCTTATACTATTTCGTATAAATCCTCACTTAAAAGTCCGGTTTATATTGCTAATTTTTTTACCATTAATTAAGATGTAGAAATAAATGCATCAATAAGCTCTTTGCCGAGTGAATTTTGTAGATGACACTTCCAATTCCTCGAACGCTCCCTTTTGATGTTTTTTTTGTGTGCCTGGGCTTTAATTACCCTGTGTATTTTGCCTGTAATATGATTAACTGATTTGTATAAATGAATGTTGTATATTTACGGTGGTGTTTGTAATTATATTAATTGAGACTCTGCACTCATTTTTTATTTGTGATCCGTCTTCATTACTTACTGGAACACTCTGTCGGTCAATATGGGAGATTTGTCTTACCATTGTCTCCATGAGGATGAGAATATATGAGACAAAGAAGATTAATGTTGACGATTACGCGCGTGATTTTGCTCTGTATGCTGATGACTATACTAATGCAAAAAAAGGTGCTACATATCCTGGAAGAGGCATGATTAGAATAGATATACTGACATTAAAGCCATGATTTTTCTAAAGCGTCAGACTGACGGAATAGTAAATTGCAGGTTTATACGGTTTCATACCCTGGAAATGTTATCAGCAAATACTGGCAGCTAGCCGTGGTTCTCTCCACAATGTGCTGCTACCCATACACAGAGAAATCCTTGTTTCCATTGCTTTCAACGTAATAGATGTACTGAGACTAAAACCACTTTCAGCAACCTCTGTTAAAAAAATAATAAAGAATGTGAGAGAGGTGTATGCTCAGTCCATCAATCCAAAGAAGCGGCTAGGGTTGCATAAGTTTTAGCAATTAGCAAACAGAATCCTAAACAGTAGTGTGTGCTCTATCCCAACTATCATCAATGGATGTGGGATAATCTGGTCAGCATCAGAAAAAGCTAAACTCTTTGCAAGATCTTTGCAGCTACTTCTACCCTTTACGACCAAGGCCGCCAACCCCCAATATTTCCACGTGTACTTGAAAGCATACTATGCAACATCTGTACGTAATGTGGACAAGCTAATCAAAACCTTGATTCCAGTAAAGCAACTGACCCTGAATGCATTCCAAGTACTACTAAAAAACTACTAATTTAAACTCGAGTTATTTTTAAAGAATATTACTTAAACTATAATTTCCGAATTAAAATTAAATTGTTTTAAAGAAAACTACCAGAAAGAATTGTTCATTGAAATTACAACATTTATTTAAAATTCCTGGTTAATTTTTAACCAGAATATCTGTCCTCTGGCAAATGTTGGTGCCTAGCATCTTAAGAAAAAATTAAGTGAACGGCGAAATATTCCATCGTCTTCTCTAGTATATTCTATATTTATATTTAATCTAGAGTGTTTAATCTTTTTCTACTATTCATTAAGCACACACACCCACACACACCCACACACACCCACACACACCCACACACACACACACACATATATATATATATATATATATATATATATATATATATATATATATATATATATAAGTGAACGTGTGTCTGTGTGTACATTTCCCTACGCAATAACCCTGTCAATTTTTAGTCTACGGACTCGAAATTTGATATAAATGGTACTGAGATTTGGGAAAATCTACGTGCTCGGGTTTCGGTCAGAAATTTTGATTTGACCGTTGAGAACTCTACCAAACTCCCCCAACAATTTTTGGTGTACACACTTGACATTTTACATATTGGTGCCTTGGACATGGATCTAACTTAATAACTGAATTTGATCCCAAAACTATAAATATTAAGGGGTCATAATAGGGGTCAAAGTTTAAAAAAATACCGTTTTTTTCTCAGTAGACACCTTTAAACACCCGGACACCCATTGCTTGTATATATATATATATATATATATATATATATATATATATATATATATATATATATATATATATATATATATATCACGTAGAGAGGAATATCCTGTAGAGAGAAATTTGTGTATACTTTATTTATCTCTGCCACTCTTATTTCTACTTTCCTGTCGTTCGTGTGTCTATTTTAAATATTATTTCTCATTCAATCTCATGTTTTGTAAGTAATTTTCTTACATATTTTATTGGAGACTGTAACTCTTTATTATTATTTCATTCCAGTTCTCTTGCTCCTTCTCCCTCTCTCCCTTTCTACTTCCATGTCCTCATCTGCGGTTCCCCTTTTCTTTATTGTTTGCTATCACCAATGGATGATGCTCTTTCCTCGCCTTTCCTAAACCACACCACAACTCGACACTGGATATAAAACATCGAAAATAATGAAAATAGCCTTGATCATTGCCAGTCGCCCTGTCTGCTTTCCGTACCGTGCATGGTAGGCTAGTTCATTTGTTCAACACGCAAGGGCGGTAACTCCATTCTTGGCCTTTGTCTTTTATGCACCCAGTCGGTAGTTGAGGGGTGCCCGGGGCGGTGATATGTGGCAATAACACAAGCATCCTGATTATATTCCGAACTCTTGCATGGTTTTCGTGACAAGCGAACAAAGCCAGGGGAATCTATAAACGTGAGCAGTAGCGGAAAATAGCAGACAGCAATAATAATGATACTAATAGTACGAATGATATGTGCGATGTTAAAGATCGTGAACCAGCAGAGAAAACAAAACGGTGTTCACAGTAAATAGTAGCAGAGAAGATGTTTATTTGAAATAAAATAAATAGAATGTCATAAAAAATATAACAAAACATTTAGCGACGCCATTGGCGTTGGAGACATGAATCTTGAACATAATTATAAGATAAGGTAGCCAATTAATCCAAAATGATGACTGACTCAAACATGATCTGCAGGATTATTTTGTACGCCGTTTATTAAGGCCGTAATTCCGCAGAAGGTTAAAGGTTAATATTAATCAAATGGGATGTGAGAAATGATCAGTAATTATATAATATGCGGATAATTCAATGATTTAAAAATACGGTCCAAGGAATCTTACGAATGGCAATTACAAAAGTATGTTGCAGCAAGCTGGGATACCGCACCGGTGGATTATGTTCTACAGGCAAATTATTTTAAGATATAACTTTTTATGGAATTTGATTTAGTTTTAAGTGCAGATAGAGACTTGTGAACATTCTTTACAGTGATTCGTCTTAGTTGGGCATGCTTTACGATAGAAGTATAGATTAAATTAAGTCGATTAATTACCATGTAAATAAAGAGAGACCGAAGAGACAACCAACGCTTCTTCTGTGAGAAAAAAGGTAAACCAGAAGCTGAAAGATATTTATTAGATTCGGAGTCTGGTTTGGAAATATGCAGTAGTAAAATCGTGCAAACATCTGAAGTAAAATCGTGCAAACGTGCAAACGTCATACGATATATATGCTTAAAACTAGAAACATTGTTCAGTCGCTTAGTCTGCTAGATTCCATGCCTCTGGTGCATGCATTTCAGTAAGCGGAACATATCTGTTGGATACGTAGTAATCACAAGAAAAACATAACGCGGTTCTGTTTAATATGTGAATGTGCATATTGTAATTAATGATTATCAAACAATAAGTGCAGTATATGGAAAAAATTGGTACGTAAAAACAACCGAAACATATTTAACTTTTTTTTAAGTAACCTGATTTCCAAACATTACATCACTAACCAACATCTTGTCGTATATTTGTATAAAGAAACGACTCTTCTTATTGCTAATTGTTGCATTTTTTTACATTTTTTGTAGTACTGTTTACATTTGAAAAAAAGCTACACTAGAATTTAATATAAAATAACAATAAAAAACAACAATAATATTTAGCTGGCTGGAAACAGGTTTCAAGAATAAATAATTAAAAGATAGCATGAAAATGTTCTGGAGAAATCGTCAAGGAAAAAGCAAATTAAGTAAGAAGGACAAAGGCGGAGGGGAATGACTCAGATATTCGCTGGGACGTTGGGAAGACATTCTGACACGTAAATCACATACAGAACAAACAGTCAATTCATGGGAAAAATTGATTGTTATACTATAGATAATGCCCGATCCTGGAAGACACTAAACGTGGGTTTTCTGACTATTGGGTCGTCCTTTGAGTGGAGGAGGAAGAGGAGAATACATTTTTCAACAAACGAGAGTGACTATGCTTAGGAAGATGATGGGTGCTGTGAGGTAAACCGTCATTAGGGATTGATGTGAGGGGAGCATTAGGAGGGATAACTGTTACAGCTACAGCGCCAGAAAAGTATCAGTGAAATGGACTCTACTGTCACGTTTTATGATCAGAAGTTATCATGCATGGCGACATGTAAATGGAAAGATAATTGCGTACCTGAAAGAATAGCGTAATAGAGTATCAGAATATTGAGTGGCTGCAGATCCTCGACCAGGGTATGATCAGGAATCCGGATATACTTGGACAAGGGTTGTCTTATGCCATACCCGGAAGACAGACTCGGACCTCCCAAGGGATTAATTCTACTGATTGCTGTCATGCAGCGGAATTAGACAAAGGTAAGACCAATAATAAACTACCGCGAACTCAGCAGTTATATAGATATATTATGTTTGCGCGTCCAGGATGTGCGAGTGGCAACAAAGAGGATCAAAGTTATCGTTGTTTAACTTAGTAGAGCATAAATCAATGTACGGGTCTACGAAACACCGTGGCCATACCAGACATACCTGTTCGATGGAAATAGATTCGGTCTGACACATTTAGAGTTTAGCTTGAACGTGGCTCCCTCATATTAATTGTTAGTACTCTATTGTTAGCAGGGTGCTATCATAAGAGGAAGCTGTATATACGGATATACTTTTACATCAACGAAACTTTTTGTCGATATAGAGGTTGTGTCCGCCTCTGAATTACTTGAACATTTAGCTCGATTTAGACTAGAATGTCTGGAGCCTTACAGACTTGGAGACGGCAAACGTGTGCTGGGACTGACAGAGGCAAGGGTATGAAAGCAGACGAATTCCCAATATCATAACGCGACGGACTGTATGTTCCTTGTGTAGAAAGGTAGTAAAGCACCTCTCAGTATGTTCATGGCTGCGTGTGTCATCATAAACAGCTGGAACCAGGTGACATACTCTTTACTCCGGCATATGATGTCCGAAACTGTGGAACAATCCAGTGTGGATAGATGCTAGCGCGCTTGTTGGCTGCAACCTGAGAATGATGCGCACCATGTTAATTTGGCTGAATTGGACGTCGTATTGAGAGGAATTCTTCCAGTGGTAGAACAGGGTGCTGCACATTAAGACTTACTCTGCGTGTGTAAACAACTGTATGTCTGAAACTCTAAGAAGAGAAGCTACAAGTAAAATGTTAATTAAAAAAACACTGAATACTCGCAGAAATAGGTGAATCTCTCAGTAGACGTTACATTATTCCGTCAATTTATAACATGGCTAATCAATTGATGCGCGTACGACAACGATGGTTCAATGCCATGAAGAAGGAGGTGGCATCCTAGCTACTAATCGGTGCAGTGCATATCACTGAGTTAGACGGTGTCCCGGTCATGTCTATTCACAGTAACAGTGGACCAACGGGTTATTTCGCCTGTAGAGTTTTCCCTGCGACAACCAAAGCAGAATTTAGATTGGCAATATTAACGTGCGTGGAATGCCAATCTATAGATCCAGCGTCAGTTCACTGGAAGAAACAAGCCTGTACGTGGGCATTGGCAATAATTTTGAATCAATATTACACACTACGCTGTTTGCCAATCCACACTATCACGGATTGTAATCCGTCTCGGTTTTCAGTGTAAAAGTAATTAGCAAGGCAGCACTCGGCAAATATAACTCACCAACTGGAAACAGTCTTTTTGGAATGTGGCACACCTCGCGAACTACTGACAGATAATGACGTAGCTTTCCACAGAAAATATGTTAGGATGTTGGCGAATTAATGAAGCGTGATCTTAAGAATTTACGATGCATATGCCGCTGATGGGAACGGCATGGCAGAGCGATGCCATTGCACTGTGAAACGGATCGCGGCTAGAATACACTGGCCCATACAATATATGCTCTATAGGTGTAACGTTACTCAAAAAGACGACGATTCATCTTTGACCTCACTAACCAATGCTACACACCGGAGCGAGGTTCGGATGATGGAAATCGATGTTATGCCACCAGTAACAGTATCAACTTTGAGACTGTGTTGGCATAGGAAGCAGAGAGTCGTTGTGTCACGAGATTTGGCCAGAAAAGGGTAACAGAGATATTCAGTCCACAATCAGTCTTGGTGGATGGGATGCACCGACACGTTACGAACCTGTGCCCAGGCATCGCGTGCTCTCATCAGTAGAAGATACCGCCAGCAAAATATAGTCGATGACCAAGTAGGAACATCTGATACTCGCTGACGAAACAGATTCAGAAAGTTATCATGAGCCATGGGTTGAAGATGCGCACACGCTTGAGGAAGACTACGGTTCTAAATACGCCCCACAAATGCAAATAAGCACCCATGAAAGATTATCACCACTGGGATGCAGCCTGTGTGATGATAAGATCAGAGAGGGGTGTGACAACAATCACAGACACAAGCGAATACAAGTGTCATGTGCGAGGCTCGAAACTCGAAACTCGATGGATAGGACACGGAAACGCAACATATGTCGAATCGTAGCATAAACAAGCCTGTATTTCTTTTTTTTTTGTTCACTTAGAGTTATTTTATACGTACTTCGTGTGTTAGTTAAAAAAAGGATTTTTTATCGTACGGTTAATCGTGTGTCAGAGCGAGAAAAATACGACATACTTTTTTCTTTGTGAGCGAAACTGTATTCGGCATACTAAAGCTTCAATTCCAACACTTCACGCCTATAACAATTCAGACAGGCTGTTCAAAAGTCATTTAACTCTGCTGTAAGAGAATACCTAATGATGTTGGTAAGGTGAAATTAGTAATGAATTGGCGTTGGTTCCGATGATTAAAATTATTTTAAATATAACCAGACACAAATGAATTCCGGAAAAGATGTAGACACTTGTTTTTACTGAAATCTAAAAGGGACATTCCCGATTATCATCAATAAGCAACCACTGTTCATCATTTGTATAAGACAACACAGTAAGCTAATAATAATAATAACAATAATAATAATAATAACAATAGTAATACAAATATTACTACTACTACTACTACTACTACTACTACTAATAATAATAATAATAATAATACAACGACTAACGATAATGAAAACGGTTGAAATATTAAGGAAAACCCTTGAATGCGTAAAATAATACAAGAATAAAATATAAGGAAGAATCTTTGCAGGGAATAAAGAACATCGAAGCTTCATATCTACACGTTCTACGCCCCCATAACGCATCCCCTTCCATTGTCTCACCCCCAAGGAGAAGTCAGGGAGGATTAAAAGACCGAGGAGGGAGCGTTGGCCAGACCTCCGCTGGACAAGTGCAAAGAAAACTGGTATCTTGGGGAGGCTTAGTGCCACTCAAATTCCAGTATAGACCAATAACCATCGCCAACGAGAAATCAATGGTAAGAGGCTGTTTCGATGACGAGAATTTATTTACAAATGCTATAAAAAAGACGGAGAGATTGACGCCTGGGGAGACTTGCCATCACTCAGCTTCCAGAGAAAACAAATCTCAAAACAGATATTTTGTTGACTTGTGTGAAAACTCCATGTGAGCCAATAATAATAATACATGATTGTATCTATATTATATAACGATATAGCAAACAACCGTGCATGGTTCGAAAGGAAGGGATATAACCAGACAACCTCTGTACTGAGTCCTGAAATCCGCTCTGATCTAGACCTGGCTTTTTTCACACAGACCTCATGAAATACCAGTGACTGTTGCTGAGGAGGAATCAAATATAAAAGGCTGTTGCAGTAGCGAAATACTATTTGTATTAGCAACCGAAATGTGGAGATAATCGTAAACTGCAGACACTTGTAATCACTCGGACTCCAGAAAACTTGAGGGGTGATTGCCAGTGAGTGGCCGCTTGTGTGAGAACTAATTATTTACTTTACGAGTTTCAAATTTATGTCTACTAAGGTTTTCCTCATGTTAAACGCAAGCTACGTGTGAAAAATAATATTTATAGATTGTCTGTAGATAGGAACTGTTTGAAGTTACTTTTCTCAGGTTGTTTTCTCGTGTGGTAGGTGAGGGCTGTTTTTCTGGTGTCGAATTTAGATTTTCCTGATATAACAGGCAAAAGCCGAAGGTATTGCTAGTCGACGATCATCCTGATCATTGTAATATTCGTAAAAATAAGATGTTTTCATAACAAAATAAATATTTGTTTAGAAAATTGTTTGTTAATATATTTAAGAAATGAGGTATGTAGGGCATACAAACATAATAAACAATAGATTGACCTAAAGAGTCTAACGTCAGTTACGTAGAGGTCATTATACAGTGAGTTACGTAGAGTTTTTGGAGAAAAGATGCGATCATTTAATAAGTCAGAGAACGGAAGAAAGGGGGAAAAATAGAGGGAGAGAGAGAGAAAATGCAATCAAGGATCGGGAGTGAGAGAGAGAGAGAGAGAGTGTGTGTGTGTGTGTGTGTGTGAGAGAGAGAGAGAAGATTGAGTTGGAGGGTTATATCTCCCAGTAGAGGAAATAAAAATGTGTTAGTCTAGGATCACCGGCATATTTCCTATGGGAAAACATCGGAAATAAAAGATACTGAAATGACAACCAGAGATGTGTTAGTTTATTGGGTAGACTCTTCTTTGAGAGTTTTTCGAGTATAATTCAAACAAGATAATGGACGGGCCAGTTATGTTATCTGATTGGTCCGATGTTAAAACTGTTTGCCCGTTTTGTTGTATGCAAGTTGTTAAAATGTATCTGGTGTCCTATTTTTTACTATTAACACACATTCCATACACGGACGTAATATTTACAGACCTCCATGTAATACAAAACTTCCACAATACAACAGATTGTCCTGATCAAGACCGACCGTATAAGATTATTAGTTAAAAGTGTAGATTATCTCGAAGATTAGAAATAGGAGAGAATATCAGAGACGGGCAGTCATTTTTCTAGGGACTAGTAAATTGATAGTCCTGTATAACCATCCAAGGACGGTGCTTTAACTAGCGTTTTTATTTATTCGGGTTTAAGATTATTTTATAAAGCTGTGACTAAGAGGAGGAAAAGGTTCTAATGTAATCTTTAAAACATATATTTTCTGGTTTTGTTCATAAGGAGAGTTTTACCCTTGATACAAGGCGGATGAGACCACGTGGCTTACACATATACAAGATTCGTTTTCGAAACTTTGTTTATTGTTTTCAAAGAAATATATTAAAAATTAGATTATATAAAAACAGGAAGCTGATATGTTTATTATTAATCCTCTAGGTGTGCTAAAAATTCCTACCTCCCGTATTAATCTCTTAAAGCTTACTTTTTTCTAACCTATTTTGAATCTGTTGGATAGATACTCTAGCGATGTGACATATTAGCATATCGCTCCTTGCTTACAATTATGGAATGGTCGGTCTTAGTAACGTCATTGAAAAGTGAAAAGGGTGACGTTTACAATTAAATATACCATAATAGCCGAATGAAATCGATAGAAAAATATTAATGAAATGAATTGGTCACCAGTTAGTAAATAATAAAGTTAAACGTTGATTGAAGAATGAAATAGAAAAAATGAATATCTTATCGAGTTGGCGATTTCATGTTCCAAATTACTTTTCGTGCACGGACGCCGGTTAAAACGCATCTGTGAATCTTTGAAGCATTTGTTGATGCGTTGTTAACGTGCAAAAAATAATAATTGGCATGCCAAATATAAGCTTCAACGCCTCTGCTATTTAAATCAACCTGAATTTTCTATATGTGAACATGTTTTATATTGGATAATTTTGTTTTTGCATAAATCATCTTTAGATTAATCAACCTTATTATTGAGGATAATTTGTCTTAAGGCAACAATTTAAACTCTACAAATATTATTTTTTTTAAAAGAAAACAGTGCGCATATATAATACAAAACAGTTACATCACGTGAAGAATATAAACAGGGTGTAACTATATTTTAAAAGCAAACCATTGTCGATAGAGGAATTTTCTTGTAAACGATTAGGTTGTTAGCCTACAACATTTATACCGTCATTCGAGGTTTGCACTATATAATAATACGTAGTAATCTGTAACTAGTTGTGCTAAATATATGTCACACGCGTTACTTATTGCATGATGTGCTACATGTATAAATATATAGTATTATATATATTTATATGCATATAAATATTGAGATATATTTGTATATTTATACGATAGCGTGTGTGTTATTTTGCTTACATCCGCGTTGTTTAATTGTTATGTATGTATATTTTCCCGTCAAAATTTAATTTTACAATTTTTACATTTTAATATAAATAATTTAAACAAATTTCCTCATGAGTTTATTTCGATTTCGATTATAGCGTGAGGACCTAAGGTTATATATATATATATATATATATATATATATATATATATATATATGTGTGTGTGTATATATATATATATATATATATATATATGAGCAAACAGTTAATAAAACATGTTAAAAACACTTTGACAAAGAGTTAAAAAAACATATTTAATCTGAAAAGGAACCACTTGATAAGTGGATAGTCCTTCATCCGCATTTATATATATATATATATATATATATATATATATATATATATATATATATATATATGTATATATACATATAAAAACTGGCAATTCGTAAAATCTGAGGAGATGCTCAATACTATTTCAGATAGAGCAAATATGTATTTTTATTACCGTTTTATTTATTTTAGTTACATATGCTTCTGTGACCGGATTTTATCAACGATCCAGCAACTTCGTCAGATTTGATTTAGAAAGACACTATTAGAAGAAGACGATGAAAAAAAGAGAGGGGATCTCAATTTTGATATGGTAGCATTTAAGTTTTAAGATTTAATTATTAAAGAAGTAAATAAAAACAGCGAACACGGGTGAAGTTGAGTTTAAAAAATTTAGCCAGATAGAAACGGATTTCGAGTGTATAAAGAAGGGAGAGAAAGATGCAGAGAGGAAGAGACGTAGCTGGAGAGAGAAAACGGAAGAAGAAATGCTGTTGTGATGTCATATGGAATTCGACACGTTAATGATTTACGCGGATTTGTGGGGGCCTTTTTCAGAGTAACTAAGATACGCCCTTTTAATATAAGCAAAAGTTACAACCAATTTAAGTGGATTACCTATTTAAATGCATTTGCTGTAAAGTTTTTTTAAGAAATTAAGTAATTTAAATAAAATGTGTATATATATATATATATATATATATATATATATATATATATATATATATATATATATATATATATATATATATAGCGTTTCGTTTGGAAGTTCCTTTGTTTCTTTATTATAATTCCTAGGTCGGTTTCTACTCCCGTCTTATAAATTTCGACAACTCCCCAAAAGGGGACCCAACGAAATGGTGACCTTCCCAACAAGAATTACATTATGGTAACCGCCATAATTTGGTGAACGACCGACGTCAATACGAACACGGAGAAACGATGACGAGGTAACAGCTAAGTCCGATGGCAAACACAAAAAAAAGAAAAAAAATAAGAAGTAAGGATATATAAATCCGTCTAAAGAAGTGCCGATAAACTATATTTTTACTGTTTTTTGACACGACTTACCCTATCCAAACAAAAAATTACGTGATTCCTACCTAATAATTTACGTGATTCAAATAAGACCTGGCCTGAGAAGTCCGAAGGAGGATACCTTGCAATATATATATATATATATATATATATATATATATATATATATATATATATATATATATATATACACAACAACAACAAAAACAAATTAATTATAAGACGCAGTTCTACAAAATTCAAAAGATTTTGCCCGGATACAAAAAAAAACGCACGCACACACACATACACACACGCACACACACATACACACAAAAATACGTTAAAAAAAACTTTCAAACACGCATACAAAAATAATTGTCGCCATCTTAAACACGTGAGGAAATTAGCACGTTTAGAAATCCGCCCGGTCAATTAACCAGAACTATATATATATATATATATATATATATATATATATATATATATATATATATATATATATATATATATATATATAGTTCTTTAAAAAAAGATATATATATATATATAATTTTTTTATCAATAACAGTTTGAAACACAAGTCTCTCGGTTAATTAAACCTCTGGAGAGTAAACGCTTTTCCTTCCTTTCTATTATTCCTAGCCCCCCCCCCGCTATTTCTGTTGGTCGCGGCTTCCAAAAGAATATTAACAAAAAATTATAATAATATAATAATAATAATTAAAATAATCATATAATTTTTTTTCAAAAAAATAATATTAGTAAAATCATAAAGGATGCACAACAAGTAAGCGTAACAACCCCAAAATTTATGGAAACTTATGTCGAGGGATGCTTTGCAATATTAGAAGCACAGTTCCATCTTCGACATATTACTACGGACGAGACCAAATTTTATACCGTTATAAGTGCATTGCCACCTGACTTAGTGACGAATATACCGCCAGCGGTTTTACACTCGTTAGATTAAATTAAGGGAGTCGGTATTGTCTACCTAGGAAAATGTTAGACCTGAACTCTTGGAGAAATTTATGAGGACCACTACGTGGACGGGTCGTCCGTCAATACACCTCCAGGAGATGTTAACAGTTGAAAATAGAATAGGAGCAAGCGACGAAATAGTGCGTCATGAGTTTATAAGCGCACTGCAGAAGCAAATTGCCCCGGTGATAGCGGCTCACACCGAGATGCCCTTGGTAGAGTTAGATCGACTGTCCGACAACTTGATGCCGTTAATAGAAAATACACTGGTATTTCAGACTGTAGAAAGAACAAATCACCACGGTACTAGGCATACAGGCGAAACAACACCAGTCGGTCTATGGCCGTATAGAAGGAAACAGCGACCAAGAGTATGTAGAGACCATATTTACTGAACAGATGAGGCTCCTACATGTAACCGTGGTGTAAATGGCTGAAGAAAAAGAACAATATACAAATGCTACCTAACTCGCGTCCCTCGTCTCCCGCCCCTTGCGATTCGAAAAACTAAAAAGGCGGACTGCGTTTCTCCCAGTAGTGCCGCCGTTACTAGAAATTACTGCAAAAATAGGAGCGTCTAAAGTAAATTTTATTGTAGATACAGGAGCCATTATTTCCATTTTTCCACGTTCTGTAGTAAATGGAACCAACTCGTGTTCATGACTCGACTGTTAACAGCGAAAGTATAAAATGCTATGGTCTAACTAGCTTAGAAGTCAAGATTCCACGTTTAAGAAGATCTTTCCAATGGAATTTCGTGATCGCGGATGTCAGCACCCCTTTGTAAGGATTTGTCTTTTTAAACAAGTTTAATATAGTAGTGGATTCCAAGTATAGATCCATCCCTGATAATGTAACAGAGAGCGAAATTAAATTCAACACAGTAATTGAAATCAATACTGTATTGATTAATAAAATAGACCGAGCAGAATACATTAACGAAATAATAAATAACTATAGTGGCGTAATATCACCTCATAGCGATACAGACAAAGAACATGGCGGAGTGTATTACAGGATTGATACAGACAGCTATGTACCAGTATTTGCTAAAGCCCGGCAACTTTCCGGTCCTAAATTAGACGCAGTACAGCCAGAATTTAAAAACATTTTATGGACAAGATAATTCTAAAATTAAATTGTGTATTCGTATATTTAGATGTAATATTAATTTTTAGTAAATGTGAACAAAGGCACAAGGAAGGCTTAGATAAGGTATTCCGGAGTCTTAGTGATAATAATTTAAAGATTTCCTTAGGTAAGTGTGTAATCGAAGTGCCAGAGTTGGACTTCTTATGTTTTCATCTAAGAAAAGAAGGCTTGGTGCCTACTTCAAAAAACATTAAAGAATTAGAAACCTTTCCAGCACCCAAAGATTCGAAAAGCTTGCGTAGATTTTTGGGAATGACATGTTTTTATCGCAAGTTAGTCCCTAATTACGCAACTATAGTGCTACCACCATCCGCACGAATGAGGTTGGACCCTAAGGCAACGTTTGAGCTAAACGAAAAAGAAACTCATGCTTGCAGAACAATAACAAGCGAATTGTCAGAAATTACGGCATTAGCTCATCCGCAGTCTTCAGCCACAGAGTACAACCTGGTTACGGATAGTAGTCAATACGCAGGTGGTGCTGCATTACACCATCTAATTCATAAGAAACCAGTGCATTTAGGTTTCTTTTCCAAGAAATTTTTGCAACCCCAGGCCAAGTATTCTACGTTCGACAGAGAGCTACTGATGGCTTATTTTTCAGTAATACATTTCTGTCACCTCATAAAGGGTCGTCACGTGACATTATTCACTGACAATAAACCATTATGTGGAGCCTTTTACAGTCAGACATTCGCAAAGTCGGATCGACAACAACGACACTTGTCAGTACTTGCTGAATATATCGCTGACGTGGTGTATATTAAAGGAGACGAGAACGTAGTTGCAGACTGTATGTCTAGAACTGCTTTAGCGATGCAAATAGATGACTGAGATTTGGCTGAAATAGCCCAGGCACAAAAAGGAGATGACAAAATATAGTCATACGCCAATTTAAAAGAATAGTCCGTGTCACGTGAAATTGGCTCTGTCCTGTGTGATACTTAAACCAAGTAGCCCAGGCCGTTTGTCCCAAAAGAGCTTCGGAGGGCTGTCTTTTACAGTTTACACGGTTTAGCTCACACTGGAGCTGGAGCATCTATAAAACTGATTAAGTCTAGAAACTTCTGGCCTAACTTAGATAATACTGTCAAGCAATGCTGTGTAGAATGTGTTTTATGTCAACAGTCAAAAAGTCACAGCCACACGAAGTCTGCAGTCCAGGAGTTTGATTTACCATCCGCACGTTTCCAAACAGTACATATTGATATTGTTGGCCTGTTACCCCTAACGCGCAATAAGTCAGATCCTTAACTGAGTCCATACAAATATTTGCTAACCTGTATCGATCGTGCAAGTCTCTGAATCAAAGTACAGCCAATGATCGAAATAACTGCGCAGTCGGTAGCAGAGACATTTGTCAATGCCTGGATATCTCGATTTGGAGTTCCATTGCAGACAGAGGTAGCCAAATTGAGAGTGAATTGTTTCAAGAGTTGGCCAAAGTAGTAGGGTTTTATCGATTGAGAATAACTTCGTATCGTCCTCAAAGTAATGGGATGATTGAAAGAGCACATCGTGCCCTTAAGGCAGCGATAATAGCGCGAAAAGAATAATGGATGAAAGCGATACCAGTGATCCTACTAGGTATACACAGCACCCCTAATTAATCAGGTTTTTCACCTTTTAACCAGTGTTACTGGAGCACCAATATTGATTCCTCATCAGCTGATACACAAGCAGAGAGTAGAAAAAGAAACTCCAGTTAACAACAAACATTACGTAATTTGTTTGAATGGATATCCCAAATTGAGATACGGAACGATGGAGAGGAATTTATCCATGGAAATGCAAAATCGTTTATACCGGAAACCTTACTTTCCTGTGAGAAAGTATGGTTAAGGGTTGATCGAGTTAAGAAACCATTAGAAGCACCGTACTCATGTCCTTATAAAGTTTAGAATCGATTATATAAACACTTCCAGATCGATATGAATAACGGCACTAATGCACACGTATCAATCGATAGGTTAAAACTGTTTACAGGGCCAACTAGCGGTAATAGAACTAGAGTGACCGAGAAAGCACAGATAGGTACTACTAATGATAAGGATGTCAGAATAGATGATACCGATAAAGTAGAGAGTAAAATTACCGGTGACATGTATAAATCTAGATCAGGAAAAAAGTGACATGGCAAAAGAAAAATGAATATTTTTATTTTTAAACAGAAGTAGACATAGTAGTAATTCAAAGGATATTAACTAACTCCGTTACTGGAGGCGGACTCGTGTAGTGAATCCAAGATTAATATTTATCCATTATATGCCTCTTTCTTTCTACTCTTCCCTTCCCCACTTCCTTCCTTCCTTCCTTCCCCCTTTCCTCAAAATGTGACAAGAGGTTGTAACCAATCAGGACGGAGAACAGTTCTGGTGGGAAAGACAAAAAGAGAGCCGCGAGTTGTTCCAGAGTCAGGGGGCAAAAATGAAAATCACGAACTTTCTATAACCAGATACAACTTGTATGCTGAAATGTATATAAAACCGTTTCATTTGGAAGCCCCTTTGTTTGTTTACTATTATTTCCGGGTCGGTTTCTTCTCCCGTCTTATTAATTTCGACGACACCCCAAAAGGAGGGCCCACCGAAATGGTGACCTACTCAACAAGAATTATATTATGGTAACCGCCATAATATATTCCTCAGATTTTATTTCAGTTTCGATTCCAGCTAATGCAACCAAGTCATATGGATATACTTTTCAAATCGCAACTGTATAATTTATAAAAATCAATCGAACACAACCTCTATAATAATATATACGAAATCTGAAAGATTTAAACGTACTTTCCGACCCGACTTTATCGGGCGTTCGTGCTAGCGTAGATAAATACGTTTGCAATTTTAACAAAACGAGTCACAATAATATCAGAGCGTCTCCATTTACAATGAACATCTACTGAATCCCAACATCAATATAATACATATGAATTTTGGAATTTTCACAGGTCTCGCTAGTATCGTACTATTTTTATATTTGTATGTGTTTCTCGAGTAACACACTTGCTTACAAACTGCGTGTCACGAACCCAGTCAGGATTCCTTAAAATGTCAAAATATAATGTTCGTTGCCATGAACATATATAATCGAAAATGAGTCCTGCTGGTAATGTCCTGAAGACACTAGGTTTTAAAAAAGAAAAAAAAAACAGATTTATGGCATAGTTATGGAGAGACCTGGAGAATGTAAGCATCAATAATGTCAGTGCTTAACAACAAAAACTAAAAGCAACAGAATAAAGAAAACTGACAAATGTAAATGAACGGAAAGTCTGCAGAAATGTAAGCATCGTGTACTCGTATGTAAATTCTTCAGACACGAAACTTTTTTTAAAGCTATAATTGATTTTATCATGATTGTCTGCGTGGGTTATATGAACATAAAATAATGGCAACATTTTCTATTTGCCATTCTCTCTTTCTCATATGCGCGTAGAGAATCATACAAATCTGAATGCAGACACACGCACACGCACTCACACACATATATATACAATATATATATATATATATATATATATATATATATATATATGACATAGAGAAAATTCTGAATTTCCGTTTAACATTCCTTCATCTCATTTTCCCCTATACCTTTATTTGCGTTGACACAATGAATTAACATAAGACCAAAAAATATTGAAACATTATGTGTCCATACTGCAGCAGAAGTAATCATAGTCATGCGATTCTTTTGTATTTTATAAAAAAGTATTATATGCAATATTAGCCTAGGTGCCCGGCGTAGCCTGGGTGTTTTTATGTGTGTGTTGAGTAAAAATAAAAGTGGAGTAGGCAGGCTCGAACCCGTACCGGGAAGGAGATCTTTGACTTTGCATCTATTGCCAAATCGAGATGGCCAAGGTTTAAATTAAATCTAGTCAATCGAATAGATAGGATGACTTTCGAAAGTATCAGCAAAAAAAAGCGACACATCTTTGTAAAAAAAGGCCAACTTGATGTTGAAAGGGTCCAGTTTCAAAACGACACCGATCTCCTTAAATCCGTCGCCTCTGTCGAAAGTTTTAGGCAGATATGCAAACATATATACAAACATACATTTAAACAGAATGGTGAGATTTATATTATAAATTAATATAAATACATATAGTTTTTCCAAACATTTCCTTAGTTGTAATTAACTGCAAAAATGAGTATTTCATTCTGCTATGCTAAATGTTTCAATACTATCATTCTTCCATATTGCTTATTTTATTTTATTTTTTAAATTTTCACTGCAAACAAGGCACATTGCCACTTTGATGTAGGAGGCTACTGTAAGGGATACATGCTTTAGGGGCACAAGGTGGGGAGTAGGGCAGCAAGATGTCGGTACATGTTACACTTGAATTTCTGCATGTCAGTACAGTTGGGGAAGCAGAAACCTGGCAGGGAGTTCCAAAGTCTAGCGGGTCTGGGGAAGAAACTACTGGAGAAGAAGGCTCTCTTACATCTAGTGATCTCTACTGTGAAGAGGTGGGATTGTACTGTTTGTCGGGTTTGTCGAGGGTATTTACGTAGAGGGGGTACAAGTGCTTGCAGCTCGTCGGAACATACACCGTTAACGTACTTGTAGAACAGGCAGAGGGGTGCTACATTGCGTCGATGGGACAGAGGCTGAAGCTTGAATGATAGTTCACAACCTATTTGGTTGGAGACTCTCTGAACCTTTTCTAGGAGTGAGAGACTAGTAGCAGATGCATCGGCCCAAATATGACAACAATACTCCATGCATGGGCGAATGGTGGGCTTATAGAGGTACATAATTCTTTCAGGGGTTCATAGCTTTCTAGCACGGTAAGGAGAAACCCACCTTCTTCGCAGCGGTCCTGGCAATGCTCTCAATGTAATTGTTCCCAGTAATGTTTCCTGTGAACGTTAGGCCGAGGAGTTTAATAGATGTGCTTTCAGATAAAGACTCTTTGGCTATTGCTATCGGTGGTAGAGAAGGTTTCTTGTAGTTATTAAAGGAAGCAAGTTTAGTCCTTGCAGCATAGCATGTGACCATCCCGTTTTTTCCATTCCACTACAGATTTGAGGTCATCCTCTCGTGTCTGCCATTTCTTTAGATTTGTGTACATTTGTTTTCCTGTCGTGTCTGTTATTGAGCGCAGTATCATTAGCATATATACCCATCTCAGGGACAATTTTGTCAGGGAGGTCATTTATGAATATTAGGAATAATAGAGGCCCAGGGCTACATCCCTGAGGAGTTCCCGCATTTATATTATATTGTTTAGATTTCCGGCCATCGAGGACAACCTGGATTTTGCTCTTATCGAAGAAGGATTTAATTATGTTAAGTATTCTTCCAGTGATACCGCATGATCTGATTTCCCTGAGAAAACCTTCGCGCAATACCCTGACAAAAGCTTTAGATATATCTAGAGCTACCGCTCTACCCTCCTCTGGTTTGCCAAGTAAATGGTATATACACTCAGAAATTACAATGTGAATGTCTGCTGTGGAACGGGCTTGCCTAAATCCATATTGTTGGTCGGTAAGGAGTTTAGCATCTGTAAGGTGATGGACTAGAGCTTGGTTAATTATGGACTCAAATATTTTGGCAAAAAGTGGGAGGAGGTTAATAGGGAGGTAATTTGCCGGGTCAGATCTTTCGCCAGAATTCTTGAAAACTGGTACTACAGAAGCAGTTTTTCAACAGACAGGAAAGCAAGATTCATTAAGGCATTTGTTGTAAAGTTTGGAGAGGATTGGAGCTTATGGTAAATTGCGTGTTTTTCGGTCTCATTCAAAATATCTAATTTACGGCCTTATGTCACAGTTTGTTTCATAGAAAACAAATAAATAACCAGTCGATATCCGGGAGAGCAATCTTGGTCGTTCATCGGTTATGACGAACATCCCCCCTAGTGTATGTTTGCAATACATGTTGTTGCTCTATTTTGGCGTTTTGTTTTACTTTGTAACACATTTACAGGGCTATAACACATGAATAAAAACTGAAAATAATTAGGAAAACAGTGTAAAGTTGTAGCGCACCAAATCGTTTTAAACGAGGTTTTTTCGTCTTTTTCATTTAAAGTTCGAATTGTTTCCAAACAAACCAAAACAAATATTTTTGTCATTTAAAAAAATATAGAAAAACTAATTGACCTATTCAAAGATTTTTAAAAATATTTAATTTATCGAATTTATAAATGTATGCAATTAAAAAAATACCCTTTATTAGTAAGATATTTATTTCAAATATAGTTTCAGTTGAAAATGCAAAAATCATCATTTTTGTATTGAGGATTATTTTCATGTAAATTCCGATTTCAATAACGTATTTTAATTTCTGTTTGAGTCTGTTCATCATCATTCACAGAGTTACAAATGTTGATAACGTAAATAATATGATTTACAAACAACGCTTGATCGATGTAATTTTGCACGGCATAATTATGTAAATATCTTCCGCTTTCTTTTCAATAATTACAAAAAAAATCTACTAAATTGTCAAGACATTATAACATTTCTCCTTTTTTAATAACAAAATAACAAAAAGATGTTACAACAGTTAAAAATGTGGTATCTTCTTCCTCAGGTGAAGAAAAAAGGAAACAAACTAATTAAATTCGATATTTATTTAGAGTTAATTTCTCACAGTGACTGCAGCTAAACTCAGTTCAAGCAAATTATATTAACATTTCCTGTAGGTGTATACAATTAAAACTATATTTAATTGTTTCATTTTGAATTAGCTACTGTAATTAGCACTATAAACTCACTTGCAAATGATTGCAATAATTTAAACATTATGAACACAATAGGTGTGTAGCCATTAAAAAACGGAATAGAGTTTAGCCGAGTGTTTTGCTCTAAGAATTTATTATAAAGTAATGTGCGATTGCAGTGAGCAATCAACAAATGGACAGCTTACGGATACAATACTACTTAATCCGTTTCATATTATTTAATAAAAAATCATATAATAAATTCACAAACATATAATGTTTCATTTTCTCTATCTCTCTCACTCACTCTCTCTCTCTCTGTGTTTCATTTTATATACATTGCATGAATGTTTCTCTTATGTAACACGCGCGCACACATACACACACACATATATATTTATATATATATATATATATATATATATATATATATATATATATATATATATATATATATATGTGTGTGTGTATATGTGCGTGTATGCATGAAGTCATGTGAAACAAATAAACATTTATAATACCAAATCAATTTCCCTAGTTGTGATTGCAGAAATAGAAAGATTATTTCGAATATCACCTTCCTTTTCAGAGTAATTTACTTAAAACGCAAAAAGCTCAAGAAAGCATAAAAAAGACTGACTATATTAATGAGTATATTGGATGGATTTGAATTATAACAAACTCGCTTTCAGTAATAAAACAACGCGAGTTCGTGGACAATTACTTTTTTGTGGGGATGACAGAATTCAAAACACAATATCATTTGGATCTAGTGAAAACGTTGTTTAGATTTCGCAAATGATTTATCTAACCAATAGAGTAAGCGACAATTAACCTAAGCCTTACGTTAAAACATGTTTTATCAGAATTGTAAGACAACGTTTATAATATGGATGTTCAAAAGCAGTGCCGGATTTCAAACTGAAATACATTCCTTATTTTTTATGATATCTTTATGTAATTTTTACACAGTCTAACTAATCGTTCCACGAGTTGGTAGACTTCGAAACGTCAAACCTCAAAACCTGTAAGAATTGAAGAAAAATATCAGGAAGTAATTATGAGAGTTTAATTGCAATCCAAAGATTCTGCAATCTGTGATGAATAATGTTTAAGAAAAGGCACAAATAGACGAAGCTTTACATGAGTAATATTTAACAGGTACTTTTTCATGAATAAAGTTTGTTTGAATTTTGCATTAAAATCCTAATGTATTAGTAAGATTGTGCTAAAATTACAATAACAGATCATCTCGTATATAAAATTTTATTGCAAAAAATCCCCTTTAGATAAATGTACCGTACGTTTCCAACAAAACATGACATATACAAATGTCAAGACTATTCTTATATAATTTAAGAATATCATTATATACAAGACGTTATAATAACATCCTACATTACATCCTAGGAGCAATATCATCACAATCGCAGCAACCGTTACAGGAAATAGGCCGTATTATCCCATGTAATAACCTAGTAATCATACCGCTCCTTGTCATATGTACCTGAGACAGTTATAAGATTTTACTCTTTGTAACTTAATAATAAACTTATTTGCATAACATAACATTTTTTATTCTTCGTTACAAGCAAATAATAACATCTCCTCAAAATAATTTCACTCCTTCTGATTGTATGATCTATGTCTACTTCTATAATCCGGAATAACGGTAATACTACGCTGAATGAACGTCAATGTACCATTCAAACATGGCACTGCATTGATACCTACTTTTGTCCCCATGCAAAAAATGTCTCACTTGCTCGATGTGTATCTTTGTTTCGGTAATTGAATATAGTTTGTACCTATATAATTTGTATTTTTTAGGTAATTTATTTATATATACTTCTTTGAAAGCTTCGCGATCTACTGGATTTTCTCTCTCTTTCTCTCGCTTTGAAGTCACATATTTCCTCTCTCGCTCTTGCTCCCTCGCTTACCTAACCATATACGATTTTCGTAAACACATTTTTTAGCTTTTCGAAAACAAAAAAAAAACACATCTGGTTAGAGAAAAAATGAGTAAAAAATATGATTTTTTTTTATTTACACTTTCACCCCAAATTTGACACATTGCCACTTTGATGTAGGAGGCTACTATCAGGGGCAACAACTACTGTGGCACTATGCTGGAATTTGGACAGCAAGATGTCGGTTCACGTTACACTTGAAATTCTGCATATAAGTACAATTGGGGAAGCAGGGACCTGGAATGGAATTCGAAAGTCTAGCTGTTCTAGGGAAGAAACTACTGGAGTAGAAATATCTTTTACATCTAGGGATCTCTATCTTGTGGGAGTGGGACTTAGCTGTCTGTCGGGTTTGTCGAGGGTATCTACGTCGTAAGGGCACAAGTGTCCGCAGTTCGACAGAGCATTCACCATTGAAAGAATTTTAGAACAGGCAGAAGGATGCAACATTTCGTCGGTTGGACAGAGGTTTAAACTTAGATGCCAGTTCAGGGCCTGTCAGATTTGCGACTCTCTTTCGAACCTTATCTAAGAATGAGAGACTAGTAGCAGATGTGACAGCAGCACTCTATACATGGACGAATGGAAGCCTTATAGAGGTACAGAATCCTTTCGGGTGTTAGTAGTTTTCTAGCACGGCAGAAAGAGACTACCTTCTTCGCAGCGGTCCTGGCAATGCTTTCAATTTAATTATCCCAAATCATGTTTCCTGTGAATGTTAGGCGAAGCAGTTTGAAAGATGTGCTCCCAGATAAAGAGTCACTGGCCATTGCTATTGGTGGCAGAGAAGGTTTCTTGTAATAATTGAAGGAACACAGTTTAGCCTTGGCAGTATTGAATGTGACCATCCATTTATGTCCCCATTCCACTACAGATTGGATGCTATCCTCTAGCGTTTTTGTCATTTCCTTTGATATGTGTTCATTTGTTTTCCTGTCAAGCCTGTTATCAGCATATGTGCCCATCTCAGAGGCAATTTTGTCGGGGAGGTCATTAATGAATATTAGGAACAATAGAGGTCCAAGGATAGACCCCCGAGGCACCCCCACATTTATGTCATATTGTTTAGATGTACGACCGTCGAGGAAAACCCGGATTATTCTCTCATCTAACAAGGATTTAATTATGTTAAGTATTTGTTCTACCAGCGATTCCGTATGATCTAATGTTCCTGGGGAGACCCTCATGCCATACCCTGTCAAAAGCTTTGGATATATCTTGAGCTATCGCTGTGCCCTCCCCCGCTTTCTCCAGTGAATGGTATATACGTTCAGCGATTACAGTGAAGATGTCTGCTGTGGAACGGACTTGTCTAAATCCATATTGTTTGTCAGTCAGAAGTTTAGCATCTGTAACGTGACGGACTAGAGCATGGTGAACTATGGTCTCTAATATTTTGGCGAAAAGTGGTAGGAGCCTAATGGGGCGATATTTACATAGGTCAGTTCTTTCACCAGGATTCTTGAATACTTGTACCACAAAATCAGTTTTCCAACAGCCAAGAAAGAAAAACTCATTAAGGCATTTGTTGTAGAGTTGTAAGACAACTGGAACTACTTCGGCTGAGTACTTTTTTAATAGCACAGCTGGGATGAGATCGGGTCCACATTCTTTTGAAGTATCAAGGTTTTTAAGATAGCATGCGCCTGAGCAGGGGTGGTTTTTAGATCGTCTGGCGTGGCATCTGTCTGCAAAGGAAAGTATGGCAGGGGATGGTTGTAAGGGCCTAGTGTGGAGCTAGAGGCAAGCCGACTGGCAAGCATGTTAGCCTTGTCGGTTGCTGAGCAAACAACCTCGTATTGTTGGTTAGTGGGGGAATTGTTGATTGCCCATTGTTTACTACACTGTTGTAGATTTTCCAGAAGTCTATTTATACTATATTTATATCTAACAATTTTCGGTTCAAAATAATCACTCCTCAAACATTACTCTCTCCTTAACAAAAATGGTTAATAATATATCCCCAAAAAATTCCTGAAAAAATTAAACAAAACATTAAATTTTATCACTATACGGTAGGTGTTTGTTATTTTTGTAGTGTATTTCATTTTTTTCGGTCTGTTTGTTTTGACATTAGTCTGTGTCTGTTATTGTGATCGGCTTAATCAGATGCTTGTCGGTCGTGTCTGATCAATGTTCGACGGAATATTCCGAGAATCCGGGTAAAATTCTTCAAGATTAACTACTTAGATATTTTTCATTGTGTGCATCATACCTCAATTGACAGGCCTGTACGCGTGTTTTCAGGTGTGTTTCTGGTTTTAGTCACAATTACCGATTTTTACACCGCTTACCTATGGTAAAGTTATAACGTGAATTTCAATTCATAGGGAATAAAATTCGGTGAAGTATTTTCCTTAAATTTCTTATCCGATCTGATTCTCGTGATTGCGCACACGTATTTTTTTGTGGGGGGAAATTTGTACATTAGGTCTACCTCCACAAATTTCTTTAGAATGAATACTCTTATAGATTTTCGACTATGCTGATTAAGAAATCTCATTTACATTTTGCGGAAAAAGTAATTATGAAGATATAAATACCTGTATTATTCACTGTAATTCACTGGGTGCCAGGTTTTTGCGCACGCGGGATGGGCACATCTACTTTTCTCATACCGACACTACAAACCTACATTGTTAACAAGTGCAGGTAAGTATGTTGACAACAAATATCACGGTTAACTTTTGGATAATTATTTTTCACATTCCCGCCAATAATATTGGGGACTGTCTACTCCGAAAACATTTTGTACTTGGGGATATTGAGGGTGTATACTTCGAACGCAATTTTAGATATAGGGAGGTTGGTGGTGTCTATTCCGAAAACTGATATTTATATGTGGAGGTTAGAATGTATGTTAAAAGGTTGTTCTTAATGTAACAGAAATGTGTAAGGAAAAATTCAAGATGGCGCCCGACTCTCTCTTTAACACGGTAAGTTCAGGAAAAGATGTTATAAATGTTGCAGCAATTCAATAATCTTTTTACACCGGTTCTGCACGGATTCCAACAACGGACTATACTTAAATAAGTTAAATGAAAAACATCGTAATTGTTTTGTCTTTCACGTTAAATAGAGACGACATAAACATTTCATTTACTTTAATACTATTGGTGGAAGAGTTGTAAAGAAGAACATTGGAACTATTCTAAATGATGGTTTTGTATCTAATGAATTTATACTTATATATACATTTCCTTCATTGTTTTTTTTTTTTTTTAATTCCTGCAGTACCTGCTCGTTATTGCCCCGAATTATCACTAATCACCGCTGAAAGGCAGATGATTTCATTTCGGTCAATACCGGCAGTGTCTGCAACTATTCAGCGACAGCAGTTGCGACTAACAACAAATGTGGTTTACTTTTATGCAAAGGATCAGGTTTTCATTGGGCAACATAGCTTAACGTGTCCTACTAGTTTTTATTATATTCTGGTACGAAACACTTATGATAACTAGGAACCAATATATGTCTTCTTTTCTGTCCTACGTTACTTAGTTCGGAACGATAGGAAATACTGTTATTTACCCAGTAGTTTACTTTTAAGCAAAGGGGGACAGGAGTCAACTGGGCAGCGCCATCAACGGGACCCACTAGTCCAAAACAAATGATGTATTTTAATTAAAAACCCATGCGTGAGACTTTGGACACCCTGCATGATGAAATATTTCAAGCTTACTTTTAACCTGGATCATAAAACATTTAGGATCTTTGCACGGAAGTCTTTTCTATTAATATTTGAGTATTAGTTGTTAAACATCATTCGATTCACAGCTTTGCTGGCAGAACGCTAATATATGTGGAGGCACAAGGAGACCTGACGATTTCTGATCACGCAAAGTTATATGATATCCGTCATGTCATGGATAGTTTTGTTTTTTGTGTTTGTTTTTTTTTCAATATATGAAGGCTATGAAAACCATGTTTCTGGATGATTTTAATCCAGATACAAGCGGATTATTTTGTTTACAATTTCCTTTGCGAGGCAATCTATAATCAAGTTCCCTCTTGCTCAGAAAAATATGTTGAATCTGAAACATAATGGTAATTATTTTCAAATGGATATAAGGTTGGTTGGTTGTTTTTGTTTTACGACATATCAACCCTTGTAGGGTTATTTAATGCCGATGGATATAAGGTAATTCGATAAGTCATGAAGACTGCTATTTAATGATGTTTTAATAATACGGAAATATTAATTGATACTAAGGAAAACGCGTTTATTGTATATATGTATAGACATTTAATTACCTTAAAATTCTTCAATATGTAAACGTAAACACACACATACATATATACAAATATATATATATATATATATATATATATATATATTTATATATATATATAAGTGAACATGCCTATCTGTCTGTGTGTCTGTTTACATTTCCCTACCAAACAATACTGTCAATTTTGGGGCTAGAAACTCAAGATTTGACGTAAGTTGTATTGAGATTTTGGAAAAGCCTTTTTATCGTTTTTCGGTCAGAAATTGTGAGGTAAACAGGTCAAAGTTAAACGATTACACCTTTGAAATTTCTACCGAATTCCTCCGCCAATTTTGAGTTTAACCATTTGAAATTTGAAATCTAGGATACTTTGACATAGATCAAATTTAAAATTTTTTTTTGAACACAGAAATATAAACGTTAGGAGGCCAAAATTCGGTATATAATAAAAAAAAAAGAATTCACCTTTGCGATCTTTACCAAATTACTCAGCCAATTTCTGGTCTAAACATTTGAAATTTTACAGAAAGGATATTCCGAGATAGAGCAAGTTATTAATCGATTTGGGTTTAAAATTGGAGCGGCCAAGGGGTAAAAGTTTAACAGAATTGACTACTCTGCCAGGTTTGGCTTTGAACATTTGAAAATTATACATAACGGGTATTCAGACTTGCAGCAAGAATTTTACTCGGTTTTCCGGTGATAATTTGGCTGCTAAAAGAAATTTACAGATTCTTCATAACTCCTTCTCACATTTTGAGTCTAAAGACTTGAAATTTTAGATGTAGGTAACTTTGACATGGGTAACATTTTATTTTTATTATGATTTGAGATCAAAATAATAAATATTAATAGGTCAACATTGGGGTCAAACTAAAAATAATTGACGTTTTTGGTCTGTAAGACATCACTCAGACAAATTTTGGTCTAAACATTTTAAATCTTTCATAAAATGTATTTTCAGGAAGGGCGAGTTATGAACAATGCGTAGGGCCCGAGCAAAGCCAGGGTGGATTGCTAGTGCATAAATATATATATATATATATATATATATATATATATATATATATATATAATACACATATATGAATATATGTGCGCATACATACACACACACATATATATATATATATATATATATATATATATATATATATATATATATATGTTTGTGTATGTATAAATTATTTACATAGGAGTCGCCACTTTTTAAAGTCTGAAGGTTACTCGCAGATAAGATTCAATAAATTTAGGGTAGTAGTGTAGTAAAAACTATTTGTGTAAATTGGGCAGAATTTGATGATATATGGTGACGGTAAATCTAGTACTTGTTTACAATAGGTTTGAATAGAATGATGTATTAAATTGCGAGGAAACTATACAGATCATTGGTTACAGCCGAGTAGTGCTGAGAAAGAAAACTTGGTCATTGAATATGCGTTTAGATTTAGGCACCAAGAGTGGGGGATTCGTATATAGTGGTTGTAGAAGTCGTGTATTTTTGTGAATGTTTTACAAAAGGAAACTACATGTTTTTCTCCAACAATTGCACTCAAACTCACGGTACAGAGGATGCAGGGTTGCAACGTTTCTTTTGTAGAAAGAGTTTGCAAGGAAAATAAAAAGACGTCGCCTGCTACGCTTCGAATAGAGCGTACCATGCAGCTTCTGCCTTGATGTTGCAGCAGTACTTAATTTTAGGGCGTGCTTTGTTCTAATACCAGGCGCATAAAAGGAGAATTAGTAGGGATTTAGTTAAAAGAAGGCGGGGTGCGGAGACGGACACGAGCAACAGACTGTTTAAGTTAATTGAAAAAACCGTAGGCGCAAAAGACATCACAATATAATTGAAACAGACTTTCACACTATGTATTTTCTAACCAGATGGCCTAATCACTAACAATTCATCAATACACTTTACTTTGTTAGATCAAATAGAATAAATGCCTATTTACGATAGTCAGCCCCTTCATTATGACGGTTTACTTTTCAATCAGCAATAGGACCACTACTTCTACTAATTAACGTGTTACATGTTAACGGCACAACTATCTTATGACCATTTGCTGTTTTCACGCCTCCTGAGTGAATCACACAATAATTACTTTACTTTCCATTATAACAGTTCGCATATTTACGCTAATTTAACAATAAAAAGTCCTAAATGTGCCTTACTTGAATAATAACTAACTTAACCATAGACAAACAATCTTAGCGGAGGAAAAAGAATCCGTATGCTGCAAAACGTTCCTACATTTCGTATCAATGATCCTTACAAACAGGTCGGAGAAATCTTCGAATATATATATATATATATATATATATATATGTGTGTGTGTGTGTGTGTGTGTGTGTGTGTGTGTGTGTGTGTGTGTGTGTGTGTGTGTGCGGGCATGTGCGTTGACATGATACGTTCATGTACATTATTTCGTGATATTACCGATACTGATATTATGTTTTCGGTAATTTCGATTCCAAATAAAATCATCACTCAATTATCGAAAATCCATGGAATGTGTACTGACAATGGATACCATATGTGCTTACTGTAACAATATTAACACTTGCAAATAATTGTGGTCCGTCAAGCAGACCGTGCGTATAATTCTGAATAAAAATCGAATCAAATAAGACAATTCTAGTAAATAATTATATCATCTATCACATTAAGACACATCTTTAGAAAGAAATTGTCCCACATAACTACGTCATAAAGTAATATCAAGTTTTGTCAACAGAAAACTGAAAGAAAATTACTATATATTGTGTAAGTAAACAGTTCTCCCTATGTCTCAACTAGATGTAATTTGTTTGTATTGAATTGTAAAAAAAGATTATGTTGAAAAAGAGTACGCATAGTCAACGTCAAGTCAATCATAAGGAAGAAGTAGAATGAAAAAATGGGCATTAAATTTTATAACATCCTCACTCTAGCTTCCCTTATAACTTTATTACTGAGGGTCACCACATATTAAGGCCCGTAGGGCTTTCGACTTTAACTGTTAATAGATGTCAGGTTGTAATACAGTTATGGATAATTGTGTAAATTGAGTATACTTTGGAATTTTATGGGGACGGTTGAACAAAAACTTGTTTACATTGGATATTATGGCTACCATGTTGTATTCAACCGAGAAGAAGACCATTGGAAGATCACTCCCGCCGGGAGGCGGTTCTAAAAAAGAAGCTGTATTCATTAAATCTGGGTTTAGATTTAGGCACATTCGAGAGTGGGCAAAATCCTACATAGTAGTTGTAACTAACGAGTGTTTTTATGAATGTTTGGCAAGTGGGAAACATAGATTCTCTTTAGAAATCCTATATCATACGTGATATTACAATGGGATAGTAATTTGTGTCTTTTGGTTTAGAATCAATTAAAAACCGTATCCTACCCATGGTTTTATTCTATAAGTAATTTTGTTTTAGTTTTTAGATAAGTGGCTTTCGTTCCTTGTCTGATGTGAATGAAAACTTATTAAAATATATACCTATTAATTTAGAATAAACACTATGAAAAACAGCATTTCTTCAAGTGTCGAAGAACCCAGGTCCCAGGGAAGTCGACATATTTTTTAATAGAATCTCAAAATTTACGACTTAATTGGGAACTCAGATTAATAATAATAACAGCGGCATTTATATTTAAAATAGATATCTGATATTTGTAAAAAAAATAAGTATATGCTATTTTTGTGCAATTGCTTTATATATTAATGAAAATAATTTAAAATTAACAAAAAAATAATATAAATTATGTATTCCAGGCATTGTATATACGCATACAAATGGGTGAAATAGCCAACAGCCGAAACGATTTTTTCCCAAGTTCTAATAGAAACAACTTAACAGTTGATACGGCCTATTCGGATCGGGAATAAATATGATTAACAATGTTTTCCAATCGAATACACAACATTCGTAATGTGAAAAAGGAAAAGGTCGGATGTCAGTTTGTGTCTAGACAGACAATAGCGAAATATGATTATGTCTTCTAATTTAGTTTATTGTGATCAGCAGTGGTATCTGGCTCTTTTGTATGACGTTCTGAACGCAGGAATATGTGCAGTTTAGTGTCTGAAATAGAGGTTTCGCTTGGAGCGAGTACTTGTACGGATTCACTTTCATGGAAATTCCGTATGGGAAGCAGGATAAGCTGTAACTCTAAAAATAAGTTCATTGAAAAGCACCACGATGTCGTCTTCGAACAAAGCCACTTCGGAACCTATACTGAAATATTAATTTCAAATAATCACATGACCCATAGCTAAATATACCCACCTATGTGTGTGTAGATGTGTTTGTATTTGTCTGTGTTTATGTGTGTATTTGCGATCTATTAATTCACTATATATAATTTTAACCATTTTATTTCCCACCTCAGCAAGTAATAAATAGTTTAGATTGAAGATCATACAAAACGTGATCCTTTTGATTCTTTTCATTTATCTTTTCTTCAACTGCCTCATCTAATATCTGAAAACTCTTGGTTTATTTACAGCATTACGCATTATATATCTTGCTTTATACGGTTGGTTGGTTGTTTTTGCTTTACGGCATATCAACCCTTTTTGAGTTATTTAATGCCGAATCCAAAGATTTTGAAGAAAAATTTTAACAGAATATATTTGTTGTTTTTAAGTCGGTTTATATTTACACCATAGTTGGGGCCCTAACAGGTACTACCACTCCGGGTCAGAGTTGACCTGGTAGCAATGGCAATTAAAGGGTGGCTCGACACACCCCAAAGCCCGCAAGCTAGGGCCTCGTCACTGGATATAGTTTAAGGCCATATCCAGGACCTGCTTTATAGGGATATGAAATCAAATATTTTTTTTCAAAACAATGATTGATCAATTCCGCCGAGTGCCTGAATTTTATTAAACTATGTAATCCTCCTGAATTTCTACCTTGCGTCATCATTTAGTACATATTATGCATAGTACAAAAACAATGTGAAAATAACATATATGAATATAAATTTAAAACAGAATTGTTAAGTGATGGTAAATAGAGGAAGCGTGCTGTGTTTGTAATGGCAAATTTTACTTTCTTTTTTGAATAATATCAAATAAATTAACTATTTTGAAAATTTAATCTCAACATTATAACTTATAATACAGAAATTATTTGTAAAAATATTACATTGAAATAAGTATAGCTGCAAACATTACCGATTTTATTATCGGTAATGCATAACGAGCTGCAATTTGTCTTTAATAAGTTGACTAACTGCCAGGGGGTAGATTCATCCTTTGCCGAGGCTTTATACGTTCGTGTATGTATGATATTAAGCAACCTTATTCAATCTACATATTGACTCCTTCTTCGTATGCAGTTTGATTCTTAGTAGAAACTGCATACTCGATAATTGCATTGCACAATCGATCTGCACTAACGATAGACCGGTAACCTTCTGTGTTGACGAGCGGTAAACACTGCGCATCATTAATACTGGCGCAAACGATAAGCAATTATGCGTTCATTGCTTGGCAAGGTGCAAGTTGTACGATAGTTTCTTGTCCTTGTATTCGTTTCCGAACTGTACTGATAATTTCCTTAAATCAGCTAAGTAAACATTGACTTTTTCCATGGTGTGAAGTTGCCAACTAATGAACTGGTGCTATTCAATAAAATTATATCTATTTAATGCTATATAATTAAATGTAGAATGAACCATTGTTTAGCTCACATAAAGTAGTTGGATATCTGTTTATGAAAAGGAATTTAATTATGTAATTTTGCGAAATTAAAATAAGGAATTTAAAAACGAACAATGGAAAAATGTCATACTTATTTGTAAAGTGGGTAAATCAAAAATTAGGTTAGAGAAATCGACTTAGTAGAAACGTGAAGAACAATGCATGCTTAGAGACGGAGGCAAATCAGGCCACGAATCCGAGATTCACGTGTTTGGCCACGGAATGACGTCATGAGTTCTCAATATACAGAACTTTAGGTCAGTAAGTCAAGCAGTAAGAGGAGAAGAGAAAAGTCAGATGTCGGACAGGGTCGCACAAACAGAGCTGTCATTCCGCCTTTTTTACATGGGGGTTACCACTTATCAAGGACCGAAGGCCACTCAGGGATAAGGGTTATTGCGTGTACAGTAATCAATGAGATTGTATTGTAGTAATCATTAGTATAAGGGGTGTTGATAGAGTGTCTTACCTAAGGGGGCGGTTTGTCAGGAGTTTGTTTATGTTGGACTTGAAGACGTCCAAGTTGTAGTCAGGTGGGAAACAGGCAAGCAGCAGAGAGTTGGAAGCAAAGGTGAGAACAAGGAAATCATGTAGAGACTTTGAATTCCTTGATGACAAGCCATTGACCGGTCGAAATGGAATAAACGAATATCATCATAATTTTTTATCTGCGTCCCCGTGTTATGTTATTCAACGACAGAAAGGTATTGCGAATTTATATTATAAGAACTTTGTGAAGATCATAATCTCCAAAATAGGTTAAGAAACATAGGAGTCACTGTTATAGAAACACTCCCATTCACAGAACTGTCAAAAAGTATAAATGTCAAACGCACTATCGGTCTATCTATCTATATATCAACATCTCCATTCAAAGTGTAATGCCCCTGTCTCTGTGTTAAATATATCTATCTCTCGACAATATGATCTCTCCACAACATGGACATCCTAAGAAGAATATGACCAACAACAAACAACTACGTCATCTCTTTGATAACACCCAGTATGCAACAAAGAGGGAAACAAGCAAACTCGCCATTTTTTTTATGTCAATTCAAGCTAGTTCGAAAAGATGCTTAACAAGCTCCCGGTGTCAATAAAGCGTTTTGCCAAGGAAACACTATTGAACTAAGATCACTAAGAAATCCTTTATCTATTTGCTCTACCTAATGCTCCAGTGCCTGGCCGTTTTATGCCCGTTCGAGCCTTGCACGTATGCAAGTGCTGTGTTTTAATGTTATTTTCCCCTAGTCTCACTATTGCTGAGATATGAGCATTTTTTTCTAACGCTATGCACTCATTGCCTATTTTTATCACCCTAAGTCGAAGTACATCTTCATCCCATTTTGCCTAAGCCATTCCCGGCCTAGTATTATATTGCTATTGGTATTTCTCGCAACAAAGAAATCATGCTGGGTGAATTGACTTCCTATACGTATACCTAATGGGGCGATACCTTTCACACTTAATGGAGACCACCTAGCTGTCTTTTAATTAATTTTTTTTACTATGTAACTTAGGTTTCTATATAAGTGCTTTATAAACGCTACTTTTTATGACAGAAACCTCTGCGTCTGTATCCACTAAGCACTTAGTTTTTTCTATCTATTCTAATAGAAGCGGAATTCGCAGCGCCGACGTAACCGATTACATGTATCGATATGCGTTCGTTCCGTCCCTCGGGCATTGTACGAACGGTGCACCTCCATTTCCCTGACTGCGATGTCTACAATCTCTAAACATGTGACCCACCTTACCGCAATAAGAACACCTTATAACGTGCCTAGTTTTTTTTTCCTTTTTTTCCATATTCATGTACTGGGCCCCTATTCTCTAATAGATCCTATCTTTTCCATCTATCTCGTTTTGGAAATCTTGCTGGACCTAAGATTTCGACTTTAACCTGCCGTCACGTATGACAAACCTCTGTAGGTTCATCTTCGTATTCATGGCATGCGTTAAGCCGAATCTTCCACCTCACTTCTGCTAAGGCTTTTTCATAAGCTGCGTGGAAGTCCGAAGGTTAATCCCTTATTAGAGCCAGTTTTATATTTTAATCCCTGAGGCGTTCTCTGAAAAATCCTAGAGTTTGTATTTTAACTAATGCATTTCCTGAAGCTATCGCACTATATGCTCCTCCTAGCCGCAATAGTCTCTGCATATATTCTTGGGTTGAGTCTTCTTTACCTGTTTTACATTAGTTAAGTCTACTATGTACTTGTTGGGATTTGTGAATATCTCATAATAGTTTTCTAAACTCCTTTTCAATTCTAACCAGGTTAAAACTTCCTAATTGACATTAATCCATTTATGAAGACCCTGACCGGTTCCTTGTGTGCATTAGTGCTGACTGGCATTTTTTCACCATCCGCAGCGCCGATTGTTCTAAAACATTTTCTATATGCTCTAACCCCCCCCTATATTCACCGTCCTTTCTATTTTCTAAAGTTTTTATATTATCTAGAAGGGACCCCTCGTGAAGTTTTAGAGATTGCCACAACTGCATAACCTAGCACCATGGTCAAAACTGTATCAAATTCGAAAATACTTGCTGTTCCATGTTTTCTCAACTCTTTAACAACAAAAGGTAACAACGTAAGACGAGAAAACAAGAGTCCGATTAATTTTTTTTTCGTTAATTTTGTCAATCACGACTTTCTTTTTATTGTTTAACGAAAGCTGGAAGTGTTTATTTTTCTTTTATATATATACATATATATATATATATATATATATATGCATATATATTTTTTTTTTACATGGGTGTAACCACTTATCAAGGCCCAGAGGCCACTCAAGGATAAGGGTTAATAGGTATACATTAGTATTTGTGATTTTAGCATAGTAAAGAGTGGGAATTTTGTAACTTGGATTACTTAGGGGGTATATTCAATTAGAACTTGTTCACATTGGACTTTTTTCTTTTTTTTCATAGGTATCACCACATTATCAAGGCCAAGAGGGCACTCAAGTATAAGGGTTAAAGAGTGTACAGTAGAAATTGGACAATATAATAATCATTAGTAATGAAAATTTGTTAACTTTGATAACTTATATGGAACGGCTCATCAAGAACTTATTTACGTTAGACTTGAAGACAACCATATTGTAGTCAGCCGGAAAGCAGGAAAACGGAAGACAATTCCACAGGCGTGCAGTTCTAATAAAAAAAGCTTTGTTCATGGAATCTACGTTTAGGTTTAGGCACAGATAAAGAGTGGGGGGAATTATTGATAGTGTTTACAGCTAGACGAGTGTTTCTTGTGAAAGTTTTGCGAGGGGGGACCATAGATTGAAGCTCAGTCGAACACTTTCCATGAAAATAACGATACATCAGAGACAAACTCGCAACATCTCTTCTGTGAGATAGAGGTTGCAAGGAAGAGAAAAGGGCATCTCCTACGAGGCTACGAAGTCTATTTTGAACTCTATCAAGGCAGGACAAGTCCTTTCTAGCAGCTCCTGCCCAGATGTGGCAACAGTATTTCATCCTTGGACGTACCTGGCTCTTATATAAATAGAGAATAGCATCAGCAGTGAGATATCTACTGGATCGATAGAAAGATCCCACCATTTTTCCAGCGGCCTTGGCAACAGATTTGATGTACGTGTTCCATTTAAGATCAGGAGTAATGGTCAAGCCCAGAAGCTTGTCAAAACTTGAGGTCTCCTGAAGACGAGAGCCATTCATTTTAATTAATGCCAGATGGGGATCAGAATGTTGATGATGTAAAGAGAGAAGCTTGGTTTTAGATGCATTAAAAGTAACCAGCCAATCCTTTCCCCATTGTACTACATGCTCAAGATCAGAGGAGAGAGAATTGGAGAGAACTTGGTCGTTTACTGTCTTAGATGTGCTAGCATAAATGGTGGTGTCGTCAGCATAAATGTCTACAAATGATGTAAGGATGTGCTTTGGAAGATCATTAATGTAGATCAGGAAAAGAGATGGACCCCTGAGTGACACCGGCATTTATACTGTGGGCTTCTGATTTTTGCCCCTCAACTACTACTATCAGAAAGAAATGATTTAATAATTGAGAAGACATTTCCAGCTATACCATAGCTAGAGATCTTATGAAGTAAACCTTTATGCCATACCCTATCAAAGGCCTTAGATATGTCAAGAGCAATTGCCCTAGAAAGGTTGCCTCCGTCGAGAGATTTGCTAATCCTATGAGATATAACTGTAAGCACATCTGCTGTAGATCTAGCAGAACGGAAACCATATTGAGTGTCACTAAGAAGGTTTTTTTTTTAGATGGTTGATTACTTCTGTATTGTACACAGATTCCAGCAACTTACTCATGGCGCACAGGAGACTTATTGCCCTGTACTGAGAGGGAGATGAGCGATCACCTGAATTCTTAAATACAGGGCATACGGATGAAATTTTCCAGGGAGATGGGAAACTATTCTCCTTAAGACAACGTTTAAATAGTTTTGTAAGTATGGGCGCTAGTTCAGGTTGAAATTTTTGAGTACTATAATTGGAATACCGTCCGGGCCACTTGCTTTACTGGAATCAAGGTTTTTGATTAGCTTGGCAACATCACGTACAGATATACGTATATCACATAGTGTGTTTTCAGATACAGGAGGAAATATTGGGGGTTGGCGGCCTTGATCGCAAAAGGTAGAATTAGCTGCAAAGTTCTTAACAAAGAGTTTGGCTTTGTCTGATGCTGACGAGATTATCTCAGGTCCATTGATGATAGTTGGGATGGAGCACACGCTTCTGTTCAGAATTCTGTTTGCTATTTGCCAAAACTGGTGGGAACAAAGCACCTGCTCAGCTACTTTGGACTTAACAGATTGAGCATACAACCACCTTGCGCTCTTTATTACTTTCTTACAATGGTTGCTGGCAGTCCTGAAAGCGGCTTTAGTTTCCATACATCTATTACGTTGGAAACAGTGGAAAAAGTGATTTCTGTGCGCAATGGCAGCAGCACATTCTGGAGAGAACCATGGCTGGCTGTTAGGTTTTTGCTGAAACTTTTTCGAGGGTATGAAACGATCAATACCTACAATAAACCATTCCGTAAGGTCTAATACTATAGAGGACACATCTTTTTTTAAATTTGGAATGCAGAGGTAGATCAGTTATAAATGTACGGAAGCTATCCCAGTCAGCCTTAGTGTATCGATATACTGTACGATGGAGAGGTACGTCTGGGGACTTATTACATTTCATTTTTATCTTAATTGATACAACTGAGTGGTCGGAAGATCCAAGAGGCGACAGAACAGAAACTGAACATAGTTCAGGGCAAGTTGTGAGAAAAAGGTCCAATAGGCTCGCATACTGGCCGTCATTGTCGGGCACACGGGTGGGTTCCTGAACAATATGAGTGAGGTCATAGGCAATGGAGAAATCATGACAGAACCTCCCCGCATCATCTGTCTTGTTTGAGTGGGTCAACCATTCGACGTTGTGAACATTGAAGTCTCCACATACGTGAATGTTAGCTGAAGGATAAGCAGATAGGACTTGGTCAATTTTCTCAGATATGCTTTTAAAGATAGTAACTCCGCTGTTGTGGGGGCGAGTGAGAGTAAATAAAAATGCCGTAGTGTGAGCTAAAGCAACCCGAAAGCACATATAGGGTAAGTTAGGATCTTCCCTGGAGACGTCCCTACCACATGAAAAGCCATATTTAATATAGGCACATATTCCATGCCCATGGCGATCTTGGGGGTCAGATTTAGAAGTCAAGTTAGAGTATCCTTTGATTGCAAACTCTTTAAGGGAAATAGCCTGTCCAATACCAGTTTCACTTAAAAATAAAAGGTCTGGTTTAGTCTCCTGTAATTGGGTTTCAACCTCTGGAAGGTTAGAACGTAGACCCCTGATGTTGGAGAAGGAGACATGGTAGTAGGGTCTACGTTGGAAGTTGGAGAACCGGGTTTAATCGTGTATTTTTTCTTGATGAAATTTTGAAATTTGTGGACTAGGTCGTCAGATTTACTTAGAGCAGGACAGAGAGGGGAAATTAAGAGAAAAAAAGAAACGAAGAATTTTTTTTTGTAGCTAATGATAAGGTAAAGCCGTAACAATTACCCACTAGTATGGCATCGAGAGGTCCCACCAGAAGCTACTGCATGGTCCAGAATCCATTCACCAAATGGCAATACAGCAGCCCCAGTACTTTGCACCTGCTGATAGGACAGCCTCCTTAGTGGTTAATCCAAGGTTCGGGTCCCTGACTATCAGGCGGATAACGTCAGCCAAGAAAAAACGTTTACCACCAGCACCCTTACTAGTGACATGGCTACAAGGATAGACATAGAAACAGAAAATTTCCGCCATCTCAGCCAACTGTTCGCAAAAATACTGCCAACCTAGAAAACAGCTTTTTCTTCTCCCTTTGTCAGAAAAATCACTCATTAAAAAATGAGGACTAAGGGACAAATAAGCAGAAGCGAGAGTAACAGGAGCTATATATATATATATATATATATATATATATATATATATATATATATATATATTTACACAGTGATAACCACTTATCAAGGCCCAGAAGCCACTCAGGGATAAGGGTTATTGCAAGTGCATTACGTTAGTGAGGAGATTTGCTGAAATGTTTACTTAAGAGGGCGGTTCATTAGGAATTTGTTTACATTGGACTTGAAGACAACCATGTTGTAGTCCGGAGGGAAGCAGGCAGACGGAACAGAGTTCCACAGGCGTGCAGTTCTAAGAAAGAAGCTTTGTTCATGGAATCCGCGTATTGATTTAGGACATATATAGAGTGGGGGAAACTTTTCACAGTGGATTCAGCTAGACGGGTGTTTTTCGTGAAAGATTGGCGAGGGGGGGACCAGAGATTGGAGTTCAGACGAGCATCGGCCATGAAAATAACGATAAAACAAGGACAGGCTCGCAACGTCTCTTCTGTGGGAGAGAGGTTGCAGGGTAGAGAAAAGGGCATCCCCCACTAAGCCACGAAGTCTATTTTGTACTCTGTCAAGGCAGGATAGGCTGTTTTTAGCAGCTCCTGCCCAGATATGGCAACAGTATTCCATCCTTGGACGTACTTGGCTTTTATATAGATAGAAAATTGCATCAGTAGTGAGATATCTTCTGGAGCGGTAGAAGGATCCCACCATCTTTCCAGCGACCTTGTCAACAGACTTGATGTACGTGTTCCATTTCAGATCAGGAGTAAAGGTTACACCCAGAAGCTTGTCAAAACACGGGGCCTGACCCAGACGAGATACATCCATCACAATTGATGCCAGATGGGGATCAGAGCGTTGATGATGTAAGGATAGGAGTTTGGTTTTGGATGCATTAAAGGTAACCAACCACGTCTTCCCCCACTGAACCACGCGCTCGAGATCAAAGGAGAGAGAATCAGAGAGAACTTTGTCATTTACAGCCTTTGATGTGTTTCCGTAGATGGTCGTGTAATCAGCATAGATATCAACGAATGATTTAAGTGTGTGTTTAGGGAGGTCATTGATGTAGATCAGGAAGAGAGTTGGGCCCAGGATTTACCCCTGAGGGACTCCAGCATTTATATTGCAGGCCTCCGATTTTTGTCCATCTACCACTACTCTTATGGGCCTATCGGAGAGAAATGATTTAATGATTGAGAAAACATCTTGTGAAGTAGACCCTTATGCCATATCTTGTCGAAGGCCTTTGATATGTCAAGAACAATTGCCCTAGAAAGGAAGCCTTTGTCAAGAGATTCACTAATCCTGTGGGATATAACCGTCAGCACATCTGCAGTAGATCTTGCAGAGCGGAAACCATATTGTGTGTCACTAAGAAGGGTATTCCTGCTGAGATGGTTGACTATTTCTCTATTTTATATGGATTCCAGCAACTTACTCATAACACACAGGAGACTTATAGGTCTGTATTGAGAGGGAGATGACTTATCACCTGAATTCTCTAATACAGGGCAAACTGATGACGTCTTCCAGAGAGTCGGAAAGCACTTCTCCTTAATGCAGCGCTTAAATAGTTTTGTAAGTATGGGAGAAAGTTCTGGTTGAAGCTTTTTAACACTATAATTGGGATGCCATCAGGGCCAGTTGCTTTACTGGAATCTAGGTTCTTTATTAGCTTGGCGACCTCATGCACGGATATTTGTATGTTACCTAGCGTGTTCTGTGTTATAGGAGGAAATATGGGGAGGTGATGACCTTCGTCGCATAGGGTAGAATTAGCTGCAAAGTTCTTTGCAAATAGTTTGGCCTTGTCTGACGCTGACGAGATGACCTCTTGTCCATTGATAATGGTTGGGATATAACGCACACTTCTGTTCAGGATCCTATTTGTTATTTGCCAAAACTGATGGGATCCAAGCCGCTTATCAGCTACCTTGGATTTAACAGACTGGGCATATAGCTCTCTTGCATTTTTTGTTACTCTTTTACAGTGGTTGCTGGCAAACCTGAAAGCAGCTTTAGTCAGTGATTCTATTACGTTGGTAGCTATATCGTAAGTAATTCATAACATATATATCGCAATTAAGCTATACTGAATATTCTGCGTTTCATCCACTCTAGGATTCTTCAGGGTAATGCATAAGCTGGAATGAAACGCGGAATATGCAACGTAGCTTAATCGCCACATATATGTTATAAATAACTAACTAGCACTATCTACATACTGAGCAATTTTGAAGTAAATGCTTAAAGTGTACGCATAAATTTAGACTTCTGTATATTAATTTTATGTGAGTAAATCAAATAATTGTTTCCGTCTTTTTTTTCAACGTTGTGTTCGTGGTAAATGCTTTTTTTCTTCAAAGGACGCTCTGTAGTGTTTCGTTATATGGGTCTTTTTACTGTTTTCTAAATACAGTTTTCACGGCAGTCAAATATTATGTATGTTACATGTATATGAATGGGCTGTGATCGTCAAGTTCTCCTGGTCGTATAAACGAAAAGTTATTTCGTGTTAAAAATGAATACGAGCCACTTTTTTATGTTTCCAATACCAATTTGTATATTTACAGTTTGCACTTCAAAAAAAAGTTATAACTAACATCGTAGCGCGGTTAAGGTTAGTCGAGAGGTGGGTTTGAAGAAATCTGTCTCGACCTGTAATTCGCTTTGTGTTTTCGTTTTTATCTCCACCTCTGTGTTTTCTCTCTGTTCTTTTTTATATCACGTTTTCCTGTTGTTTGTCTTCCTCCAGCTTGTTTATTGTCTTGCAAATCCCTGGTTCATAGTTCCTGTTGATTAATCTGTTAACCTTATTTTCGCCAGCTTTTGTTTGTTTTTACTTTTTGCTGGTGTTTGTCTCATCCATTTTTATATCGGTTAGCTTCCCTGGTTCATTGCCATAATATTGACGCATTCCCAGGTCATTTTGAATATCGTGATTTCTCATTGTGTTCCTACGCTTGTCCGGACACACATCCGTAACACCTCTCCTTATATCTATTATATGTCACCTTATTCCTGGGATTAACTTATTGTGGTCTTCGATTGCTCGGACACATCTCCACAACAATAACATTAGGTTCTAGTATATTTCCTGGATAATCCCCGCGATATGAAGCTAATTATCTCGAATCTACGCTGTAAGTAGATGAGCTTATACTTTTTGCATGGAAAGTGTGTGTAGTATTCTCATTTAGACTTGATTTATAGTCGGAAATTAAACTTGATTTTTCCACTTTTAAAATGTCAATCGCATGATTTACATCAGTAACACCTTGCTAAATATAATATGATAGAAAGAAAAATAAGACGGTATATTGTATGGAACTGGTGTCAATGTATATGAGAGGATAATTTAAACATATGCAATGCAAATTCCAAAGCAATAATAGAATAAACAAAATGTCTTAAAGTATCCTGATTTGATCGATCCCAGCCAGTATACGGCAAATCAACTTCAATTTTGAAGAAATTATTTAATCAGAAAATTATTAGCAAACGTATGATATGTGTGAGTTTCTAGTAATCAATATATTGATAATTTCATTTTCTTAATCATTCTAACACTACCTGGTTGGAATATATGTTTAATTGGCAGTGGTAGTCATTTACAACTGTATAAAGCTTCACCGATAACTCATTTTTCAACCAAATTTGAAATAATTATTAGTTCATTAATCATCTAAGCTGCTCTGTGAAAAAATCCAGTTTTGTTCAGTAAAAAAAGTTATGACGCATTTACTGGTCTTTAAATCGTAAAAAAGTAAGGAGGTCAGCGAAATTTTTATACATGGTTTCCATAGCAACTACGTAGCTTCAGCGATTTATGTTGCTTCCAATTCGACCGCTGTGGCGAAAAGAAGAAGTATTAAGTGAAAACAATAACGGGAGATAATTGGGGATATTTTATTGAAAGCAGACGATCGCCGTACATTGTTTTTACATATGTGTATGTTATGTTTATGGGGGCAAAAATTAAAGACTGAAATTAAACAAAGATCAAGTGATTTTATTGGAAGACTGGAAAAATCTCATCCCGGCTGTGCTATTAATAAATGCTCTGCTGAGGTTGCTCCTGTTCTCTCCAAATTTATAATAAATGCCTTAACGAATCTGCTGGAAAATATATTTCTGAAATACTCGTTGTTGACTGCATAAACATCTTATTGTCAGGAACTTAAGAAATAGAAAGGAAACGCATGTTGTTGGGCCAAGGAAGACGCATCGAAGAAGTGGCTGAGAGGACACAAGAACCGATCGATTAGATTTACTTCTTTAAGCCTTAAAGGCTAACTATGGTTTCATCTGTATTGAAAGATAGCGCTTCGCTAAACGCTATCGCCTGATGGCACAACCTATTTTGAGAAAATTGCTGCAGTAAATAGCTTGGAATGTGTTACACCACACTGACAAAATAGCTCGGAATGTGTTACACCACACTGACAAAATAGATCGGAATGTATTACACCACACTGACAAAATAGCTCGGTATGTATTACACCACACTGACAAAATAGCTCGGAATGTATTACACCATACTGACTAAATAGCTCGGAATGTATTATACCACACTGACAAAATAGCACGGAATGTATTACACCACACTGACAAAATAGCTCGAAATGTATTACACCACACTGACAAAATAGCTCGGAATGTATAGCATCACACTGACAAAATAGCTCGGAATGTATGACACCACACTGACAAAATAGCTCGGAATCTATTGCACCACACTGACAAAATAGCTCGGTATGTATTACACCACACTGACAAAATAGCTCGGAATGTATTGCACCACACTGACAAAATAGCTCGGAATGTATTACACCACACTGACAAAATAGCTCAGAATGTATTACACCACACTAACAAAATAGCACGGAATGTATTACACGACACTGACAAAATAGCACGGAATGTATTACACCACACTGACAAAATAGCTCGGAATATATTACACCATACTGACAAATGTACTAACACTGTGTAAGAACTAACCTGAAATAAAAGTAATAAATTGTAAAATAGGAAAATGAGAACAAAACTAAAATAAAATAACTCGCCTCCAATCTTTCTGTAACACCTTTGTAGCAAATTGAAAGAAAGAAGCAAAGCTATAAATACACAAAACCTCAAACGAAAAGAAAAAGAAAAACAACAATTGCTTCTGACGAAAATCAGATTGCCGATATAAAGCGCTTGAGAAAATATGGCCTCTCAACAAATTCCGGGCGCCATTCTGTATATAACGCCTGCTCAAATTAAAAAGACCGCTGGCCAATTAGAAAATATATCCAAAAAGATGGGAAAAAGAAATAAAATTATCTGTTATATTGAAAAGGGATGCCTCCTTTCCATGTAAATAAAATGAATATTGTAAGTGAAAATGATATTAGGATATGGCTAGAATCGAACCCTGTAGGCAAAGTTAAGAAATGGAATGTTAGAAATTAATCCTATTCTTTATTCTTTTAGAAATTTGAATATTAAATATGTCAGCTAAAAGAATGAACAATGCAAATTAGATTATATTGTTTAAAATATGTTAGATTAGAATTGAGGATTCTTTTGTTCGCCAGGGATGTGTTTGGACAAACATATTTAAGCCACGTGGAATTGGTCACGTTTTAAAACACCCACTTATGACGTCATAGACAGGAGATTTCTCCATATTATGGGTTTGGATTTTAGTCAGCAAGCAAGTCAGTCAGCAAGAGAGCCGTCAGTTGGTCGGTTGACCCCTTGGACGCAAAGGGACAACAGAGATGTAGATCTAAATTTGAATTCGTGACGTCATCGACCGGCCGAGCAGATGAATAAAGACGTCATCATTATGTTGTAACTGTTGTCTTGTGTCATCCTTCATCACGAACGAAATGTAATTATGTTTTATTACCAATTATAACGACCATGTTGGAACCCTTCAAAGATTATGTATCTCCATTATTCTGTGTTAAGAACCGTGCATCACACATCACTCATGCTGTAATAATATGAAACTCCAATAATTGTCAGAGTCGTGGTCATAAGGTAATAGATACAAATGTCACTAAGAACTGTTAATACGAAGTCCCCAAGAAATATAAGAACTGTATAAATGTATCCCTCGTCATCACTATCGTTATGTTTGTATTACATGAGTGCCGTTATATATGTGCTCCAATATGAACTCCCTGTCATCTCCAATATGTGCCTCTGCTATGCAATATGTCGTGTTCAATCGAACATGTCTAAATAATGATCTGGTGTCAAAATATGCATATCTATATATATATATATATATATATATATATATATATATATGCATGTGTGTGTAGCTGTATACGTAGACATATATGAATCTCTGTGACTTTCGAATGTTCGAATTTCGATAGTATACCCCACGATGATAAACAAAAAAATAAAAGATGCTAACATATTACAGTCATATATAGACTATTATGAAGAAAAATCTGATAAATTATTTTTTATCTATTTTTTTTTATTTTGGCATCACGTTTTAACAGATCTGATATATACCAACCGATTTTCTGCAGCTGTTAAATTTATATCCAGAAAGATATAAAGTGGTAAAATATAGTTGTGAGAAGTTATATAAATAAAAGTTAAAATAAATATTTCATGTTGTGTCTAACACGAAATGAAACATATCTTAAGAATATGGAGCTTTATTATTTAGTAAATATCTATAATTTCAATATAGTCATGTGCTAAGTACACGTTATATAAATATACTAGCAGATGCCCCCGTCATTGACTGGGTTTACAAACAGCCTACAGAAAATGGGCTGTGATTGATGTAAGTATGATAGGCTATGAAAAGGAGGTGTTGTAAAGATATAGGTTTTGATTCTGCAAAATGTTACCCTAAGCAAAATATGATGAAAGTAAAGATAATTTTCGCAAAAAAAATATTTTTTATGTTACTTTTGTTTCATTCGTAGCCAAGAGTGACCAACATAATGATATTGCCTTACAAAGAAAAACATGCTATATATATATATAATATTATAAATATAAAAGAAATAAATGTTACCATAGTCAATAAAAGTTAATTTTATGGTAGAACATTTCATTCATTTTTATTTTTAAATAGTTTGTAAACATTTTTTTAATTCATTAACCGGTTAAAAAAATCAAAATGGCAGTGAATTTGAAATGGATAGTCCCGTTTTCAATTTGAGGAGGGCAACCTTAGCATTCTGTGTTAACAATTTAAGAGAGTTCGCTCAACGTAAGGACTATTTAAAAACACATTTTAATGTTTTATGTTATTTTGTGCTGGAGGAATATTCGATTATGGGATGTGTAATTTATATAAAAATTCATTTAACTAATTATCGCCTCAATTTTTTAATTTCGGTTCGCTGAAATTATTTCAAGTAAAGAGCATTAAAACTATTTCAAAACAAAAAAAAAACATGAACTGAACTTTTATTGACTATGGAAAAATTTATTCCTTGTATATTAATTTTTTCGGGTAGTCCTTTGTTGGATTTTCTGCTAAACACTCTTACTAAATAATATCGAAGAAATATCGAAAAACCAAGAAACAAAAACAGTTTTCAAAAATAATGACGCTTTACTTAATTTAGTAAAATAATCCGAAACAGTACAATGGGATATTAAAAAAGTAAACACTTTTTTTTTAATCATTTTTGATTTCCATACTGTGGGGCCTGGCGCGAACGCAGACCCAACACTTATTTATGAACCACCGTTCTGCCAGATCAAACATACACATTCCTGATCCTCGATACATCTTCTATCATTATATGTAATCAGTTTTTTTTAAAAAATAGGCAACCATATAGGAGCCTATTCGTGACCAGACACATACACACGCATACGTTCAACTTTATATATATATATATATATATATATATATATATATATATATAAGCGAGATAAGAATTCAGATGAAAAATCCTGATAGATATTACTTTCAAGGAGATCGTAGCCAAAAAGGAAACGTTCAATATTTAAGAATAGAGCAATATATAAGTTTCGTTGTTAAATTTTAAATCCGGAAAAACAACATACATACAGATATATTCGATTTAAGAATTTATTGCTTGTAAACAGGAATATATGGAAGGGGTTATTTTAATTTCCTTACTGCATGGATTTTCAACAATTGCTCATATCATCAGAGGAAATGACATGCAGTTAGCACAATGTTCAGCTACGAATAGACGGTATTTTTCTTTTCTGCACAATTATTAGTTCTTTGAGTCGTTGTTGATTATTATATAGAGAAAATTATCTGAAAAAAGAAGTTGATACAACCTGGGTAGTCCATTATCGAAAGGAGTCCAGTTTCGTTCGGGGTTATAAATCCAGGTGGCCAGAAAATAGGCCCATGGTAGAAAGTAATATTCCCATATAGCGAAAGAGTACTGCTCCTTATTGATATTTCGAAAAGTATACCTGGCAGCCTTATTCGTTGTTGCGTTGATTGTGTGTTGGTTGCTCTAGTCCAAATGCTTTCTCGGTGTTGACAAAATATATCTGAAATCGGGTGGATATATCATTTCATTGTAAATATCCCCGTGAGTAATATAATTTGAGCATTGAGTTAAGTGTGCTATGGACCTCGGAATCAATATTGAAGTTATCAAAATACCAAAGATAGCTAAATAATCATGGATATGATATTCGGAACGGTACGTTGGAACGGCTTGCTGGAAGTGTGAGTCTATTAGAAAGATAGTTCGTTTCCTTGTGTATAGTGGATGAGGGAAGCCTTTTAGATGAGGGAAAGAGGATAATGGGTTGAAGTAGAGAGGGTAAAGAGAGGGGTGAGGGTCAAAGTTGAGCGAGTATACAGTTTCTTAATGGAATTTTTCGGCGGAGGGGGGAATTGTGTTTTAGTATACTTTAAAAGGGTTGGTCTCTTGATTTTAAGTTCAAGTGGAAAATGGATATTCTTTTGACTTTCAATTGGGGTGTGTTTCATAGGGGGTGGGGGTGCTGTTTTTACTGTGAGGATGGGTGAGTTTATGAGGTGGAAATAGGGACGAGTCATGGTGTGAAAATATGGAATGTTTGGAGGGTTACTTAATTAAGGGAGTTTAAGGTTTGGTGCTCCTAATCTTGAATGTATATTTTAATTTTGTCTCCATATAATTATCCACACATACTCGCTTCCTCGGGGGAACTCAAACCACGCTTTTCAATCTGTAATCTTTTTTTCCATTATTAATACACGTCTTTACTTACACCGTTTTTCTATTTGTTGTAGCTAATGCAGAGCAATATATTAAGCGACAGATGCGGAAAATCTAATGCCTTCCAAGTCTGACACCAATAAACCACTTCTCTCATAAGACAGGCGACAGAATGATTTGAAAACTTACGTAAGCAAAAGCGGTTCAATAATCCAGTGCTCCCGACGACACTGTTTTCAAAGGATTCGAAAAGTTGCGAAAAAAAGTAGGATTTTAACAAACCAAAGTTCCCATAACATTTATGAATACGATGATTTGATATATAAAAAAAAAAATTTGGAATTTAAGCTGAAACCGGGCATATAACCCTTTAAAAAACAAAAAAAAGCAAAAACGCAACATCCCTTTAGTATCTCTGAACAAGATAAATCAGGAACTGAGCAAGTTGGAAAGCACCGGTGTACAACCTAAAATTAAATACAGTGAGGGCGATGTGCCGGCGGTCTACGGGAACAAAAACACCCGGGGAAGTCCGTGTTCGCGCCCTCTGCTTGGCTAGACTCAAGGGGCCGTTAGAAGACTTGCCGTATCTATACCCATCCCGAAGAAAGTGTTCACAAAATTAAAGTTTTTTTTTCTATTATCGACTTGTGTTCACAAAATTAAAGTTTTTTTTTTCTATTATCGACTTAATGCTTGTTTACAAATTCCTGTAAATGACAAAGCATAAACCTCCTCCTTATAAATAGACATCGGGTTTGTACAGATATTAAATGTTCGCGTTCAGCGTCAAGGTATCACCTGCTATATTCCAGCAGATCGTGGATAACATGCTGGGCGACCTGGACACCACCTCGCATATTTAGTTGACATCAGTATAGCGAGCAAAAGCAATACAAAGGATATACACCGTATCAAAAAGTATTCAATCAAATATGAGATTATGGGTTTTTAGATCGAAGTACACAGGTGCTAAGTCTTCTAACCAAAAAGAAGTACCTGGGACATATTACTGATCAAGAGAGCAGCCGCCAAATAAGATCGGAGCGCCCACTATTAGAGATGCCGACATCGAAAAACATAGCACAACTTAATATTTTGTTGGACTTTGTAAATGCCTATCTAGAGTTTATCTTCAACATTTACAAACTGGGCGTACCGCTTAACCAAATATTAAAGGAGGATACACCTTCGGAATGAACATCGGATTGCTAGACATCATTTCAAGAAATGAAATAAACTTAATTGTTCATAACTAATTTTTACTGGGATTTGATTATAATTGTTGCTAGCGATGCTAGCCAATATTGCATTGGCGCCTACATGCTACATATGAAGCCAGATGGCTAAAAAAACGACATTGAATAAGGCCTACGGCACACCAACCAATAGCAAAGATTATCCATCAATTTCCCCAATAATAGAATCACGAAAAATCCTAACGTGACAGATGCTGGATCTCCACCTGAAATCATGTTTGGGCGATAAATGAAAACCGTTTTTGATAAACTGTTTCCCAAACACGCGATAAACCACAGTATCTTTACGATGCCAACAAAATGATTTAACCTGGCGATAAAGTCTATTTTATGCATTTCAAGAACACCATTTTAATTTAATTTTATTTTTTCTTACTAGAACACGATCAATCACACAAAAATAGGCGATGTCATATACATCATTCCAGGCCAAAAGTCGTAACATAAAACGCATCTAAACCAAATAAGGAAAGTCACATAGAGGGTACAGCCTAACGTCTACGGCGTAGAGGCAATCGAACCAATATATGGCGTTTTAAACATAGAACCCAAAAAAAATCATGCCAGAATTAAGACGCTTCGCCAGAAAAAGAAACTAGACTAACCCCCTGCTAGTCTGCCCCCAAAAGAAAAAAATACTGATTTCATACTTAGAGCAAACAGCTTTGTGGGGGGACCATCCTCTGAATGGATTCCACACCGTCTATATATATGACGAAACTCTTAATAATCCCAGGTAGAGGTCTAGTTTCGGAGTTAACCTTGCTTTCGCGGTCGAAAGCAACACACATTTTTTATTCAATAACGCCTTGTTTGTCTTTTATTCATACACGTCTTGAATTTTTCTGTTTTTATTGTGGCTAATTTATAAGTAAGGGGAAGGATGGAGCAACGTTTCCAGACCTTCAAGAATAGAGACTCTTTTTGAGGAACTGTCGATACGATAAACCCTAGTCATAGATACTCCATGGTTAAGTAAATATGTACGACCCTTATTGAGTGTGATTTTTACGCAGCGTAAATGAACCTCCTCCTCTTTTGCAACAGGCTCAGCCGTGTCCTCAACCTACTTGTTCAATATCAGGTTGTCTGTTAATGTAAAGCAGCACGTTACTTATTTATTAAATTTACACCGAAAACAAAACACAGTGCCATTACAAATGCATGCCCGAGATAGTGCTACCACCACGGACATGAGTTGCAGGAAGAAAAAGAGGGCGAAGCAGCAAGATGTCTGTTTCCATTAGGCTTGAAATTCTGCATGCCAGTACATTTGGATCAGCTGGAAACCGGAAGGGATTTTGATATTCTATCAGTTCTGCGGAATACACTATTTGATTATAAGTTTTTCTTACATCTACGGATCTCTACTGTGTAGGCGTGGAACGTTGATGCTTGTCGGGTTTGTCGTGAGTATTTACGTCCAGGTTGTACAGCGGCTAGCATCTCGTATAAGTATCCACCATTAAAATACTTGTAAAGCAAGAAAAGAGATGCGATATTTCGTTGATGGGACAGAGATTGACGTTTAGATTATAGTACAGAAATAATCAGATTGTATACTCTTTTATGAACCCTGTCCAGGCGTGAGAGATTATTAGCAGATGCACCATCCAAAATGTGACAGCAATACTCCATATATTGGCCAATAAATGCCTTGTAGAGGTACAGGATACTTTCAGGCGTAAGTACATTTCAAGCACGGTAGAATGAGCCCACCTTTTCGTAGCAGCTTTTGCAATACCCTCGATGTAGCTATCTAACTCATGTTCCCTGTGGACGTAAAGCCGAGGAGTTTTGAAAAATACTTGTAGATAATGTATATTTAATAAAAGCAAAGTATAATTCATAATATTACGTCTGAACCAAGTGATGAATTGTTGTAATTGTGCCACATCGCTGTGCATATCGCTAGCAAACCCGTTTAGTCGCAAAAACACACCATTTTAATGTTGAGATTCTTAAATGCCAAAAGGATTCTACTCTAACATTTTCTCTCTTTAGAGGGATAGACTTTGGAATTCGTTACTAATACGTGCTTCTCTAATGTTGCTGATATGAAGGAGTTTAAGCGTAACGTAAACAATCACCTTGTCAATCTTTGCGAACTATAGTCAGAAATAGCAATTCAAATTCAAGTGTAGCTGCGGCATGTGAGGACTGAACGTGAGTAAAATAAACAAGCAAAAAAGTAAGACCGTTTTGAAATGCATCGGTATTGCATTTTTATACTGTGTCCCTAATTGATCTATCACATACTTTACATTGTTAATCTCGTATCTGAATAAATGCCAGCTGTTTTCTAGCATTTGAATAATTTAATACGCGAGAGTGTCGGATATCATTACAAATTCTCTTATTTCCTCCAGTTTTGCTTTTACTTTAATGTTTTTGTCATCTGGAAGAAACTTAAAAGAGAATCGAAAAGGTGCTTAATTCATATTAAATCATATTTATTTTATTTTAGCATACATAAAATTATTGGAAAAATTAGAGGATTTAAAAATATATTATAAAGCAAGTGTTAATTTTTAATGTTAATTTCAAACAACGTTTTCTCATAATTAGACGTATACATATATTTATGTATACACACCCACCCACTCACACACATATAGGTATGTGTGTTTTTGTGTGCGTTTGTGTTTGGCAAACGATTTCAGTTTCCAACGTTGTTATAAGGAACGTATGTATCAACCCCTTTTTTCATTATTTTTTTCATTGCCTTTTAACACAACGAATAGCAACATGTTATTGCAACGTTAAAATCATCATGATTGAACACGTACATTATGTCAGAACACGCATTTACATATTTATCCTACCGGCAATATTTGGAACGACTAATGCATCGCGAAGGAAAATAAAAATTTTACAATCAAAGAAACGTATAAATCACGGCAAAACGTAAGTTCAAGTCCATCCACTCTACACGCACATGCTCATGCATATATATATATATATATATATATATATATATATATATATATATACATTTATATATATATACATATAAATATGCATACACAAATATATATATATATATATATATTCATGTATATATTTATATTGTGTGTGTACGTGCGGGGTGTATGTGTGTGTGTGTGTTAATATATAAGACCTTAATAGAAGTATTCATGTTTTTGCTTTTTTTATATAATACATCAATGTACTAAAATAGAAACCAAATCCCAATTTGGATCGTAACGCATAGCATAATCTTGACATTGAAAAGGCATATACTTTTTAACATTCTTATGACTTAACATACCTATTATGATTACGTTTTTAATTTGGTTTGTGATTATTTTAATACATTCATTTGTTTCTTACTTTTGCCCTTATTTATATTATCTTAAATGGACAAGCACTCCACACACACACACACACACACACACACACACACACACACACACACACACATATATATATATATATATATATATATATATATATATATTTGGGGGGTGGAGGGAGTTGGGTGTGTGCATGCCTTAGTGTGTGTATGTGGGTGTGTGTGTGTCTAAATGTTGCACTCTATATTTTGGGAAATATTGTTGCCGTCGTATATTTTGGCAGAGAAATGAACCAGATAATTATCATCCATAGATGGCGCACTGTGCTAGGCGAAGGAGTCAGGGGAGGTGCCAGATAAATTGGAAGTAAGATAGTTCTTATATAAAAGTATTTGGCAGAGTCAGTTACATGCATGAATCCAAAAGAACTAGATTATTTTTCCTATATGGCATATATTCTTTCTAAGATGCAATGTAGTAATAACTGGAATATTTATTTTGACATCGTCGAATGAATTGCTTGAATTAACTAATAACTAGTATTTATCTATCATTATTTATGATTTAGAATAGTTTAGAATGGTAAGTGCGTATTAACGTTTCAAAATATGCACATTTATGATTGATAAGGTTAGTTTCTTACATAAATGGAACTGGTCGTTTTTATGGAATATTACCACAAAATATAACGATTTTTTTAATACATTTCTTTGTCTTTTTTTGTTAAAATCTGTCGAACCGACTTTTAATTTTGTCCATTTTTGCATGCCGGATAACTTATGCCCATTATAAGTTCAGTTAAAATGTGACGGAACCTCCAAAACATTGTTAACAAATGCATATAAGGCAAGAAAATTTCTGTTTAAGATGAAAATGTGTACAACATATAACCTTGCAAAAACGTGATGAACGGCCACTATATCAAAATTCCAACTGAACAATATTGCAATTCTAATACCTAGCATTACTGACATTTCCTGAAAAAGTATGTGCAATTATACATAAAAAGTACTGACAGAAATAAAGGTTTTTCTTAACAATTAATTGATTTTTCCTTTGCGGACAGACTCCAAGCTAGACGATCTAAAAATCACCCCGGCTCAGGTACATGCTATCATAATAAATCTTGACACTTCAAAAGCATGTGGACCTGATCTCATCCTAGCTGTGCTATTAAAAAAGTGCTCAGCCGAAGTAGCTCCAGTTCTCTCCAAACTCTACAACAAATGCCTTAATTAATCATGCTTTCCAGGCTGTTGGAAAACCGCTTCTCTGGTACCAATATTCAAGAATTCTAGCGAAAGAACTGACCCATCAAATTATCGCCCCATTAGCCTCCTCCTACGTTTCGCCAAAATATTTGAGGCCATAATTAACCAAGCTCTAGTCCGGCACCTTACAAATGCTAAACTTCTGACTGACAAACAATATGGATTTAGACAAGCCCGTTCCACAGCTGACATCCTCACTGTAATCTCTGAACGTATATACCATTCACTGGACAAAGCGGGGGAAGGCAGAGCGGTAGCTCTAGATATATCTAAGGCTTTTGACAGGGTATGGCACAAGGGTCTCCTCAGGAAATTTAAATCATACGGTATCACTGGAAGAATACTTAGCATAATTAAATCCTTCTTAGATAAGAGAAAAATCCAGGTTGTCCTCGACGGTCGAACATCTAAACAGTGCGATATAAATGCGGGAGTGCCTCAGGGGTCTATTCTTGGACCTCTACTGTTCCTGATATTTATTAATGACCTCCCCGACAAAACTGCCCCTGAGATTGGTATATATGCTTATGACACTACACTCTATAAAAGGCATGACAGAAAAACAAATGAACACATCTAAAAAATGGCAAAAACACTAGAGGATGACCTCCAATCTGTAGTGGAATGGGGACATAAATGGATGGTCACATTCAATGCTGCCAAGACCAAACTGGTTTCCTTCAATAATTACAAGACACCTTCTCTGCCACCAATAGCAATGGCCAGTGACTCCCTGTCTGAGAGTACATCTTTCAAACTGCTTGGCCTAATGTTCACAAGAAACATGAGCTGGAACAATTATATTGAAAACATTGCCATGGCCGTGCAAAAAAGGTAGGCTCTCTCTCCCGTGCTAGAAAACTACTGACACCTGAAAGTATCCTGTATCTCTATAAGACTACCATTCGCCCATGTATGGAGTAGTGTTGTCACATCTAGGCTGGTGCGTCTACTACTAGTCTCTCGCTCCTAGACAAGGTTAAAAAAAGAGTCTCCAATCTGATAGGCCCTTAACTGGCATCTAAGCTTTAGCCTCTGTCCCATCGACAAAACGTTGCATCCCTCTGCTTGTTCTACAAGTATTTTAATGGTGAATGTTCTGACGAACTGCAAACACTTGTACCCCCACGACGCAGACACCCTCGACAAACCCGACAGGCAGCTAAATCCCACTCCACACAGTAGAGATCCCTAGATGTAAAAGATATTTCTACTCCAGTAGTTTCTTCCCCAGAACGTTAGACTCTGGAATTCCCTTCCAGGATTCTGCTTCCCTTACTGTACTGACATGCAGAATTTCAAGTGCAACGTGAACCGACATCTTGCTGCCCAAATACTTACATAGTGCCACAGCAGTTGCTGGCCCTGATAGTAGCCCCTACACCTAAGTGGCAATGCGCCTTGTTTGGGGTGAAAATGTAATAAAAAATAAATAAATAATATTTATTTGCATCAAAATAAACACAGGGCCAATCAATACGTCAACCGAGATGGACTACTTTACATACTTCTTCCCGGTTTGTTGTGGAACAAGTGTTTGTTTTGTTGATTAGCATGGAAACATTTTTTTAAATTTTAACGCCAGTAAAATGGTCACTGAGACATTATATCACACGTCATCCATAATTATCGGTATTTGACTTTGTCCAACCTAGAATTAGAATATCACAGAATATTAAGCTCCTGAAGTAATACATCAAAGTAGACAAAAATAAGGCATATCAAGTTACAATTATATTTAACTTTATGAAAACTGTTGTTTTTATCCAATTTAACATGTTTTTATTATTGAAGATGAATTTACAGAATTTTAGTTTAGAAAGAATATGTTAAAATCAGCGGAAATCTTTAAAAATTGCGACCCCTTGTGGTAATTCTTTATTATCTGAAAGAGATGTTATGTTAAATGTACAAGTTAACATCTTTGTTTTCAGTTGATTTAAGGTTAAGCAACAAAAAAAAAAATCACCAAGATTTTCTTGAGTATATTGTCAAAATTCAGGCAAGCTTTTGTGTGGTGTGTGACTCTTGGATTCAATGCAGGTATTTGCCTCATTTTGACATTTTATTAATTTTTTTCAGTGTGCAAGAGTTATACAGTCTTTGCATTTTATTTTCTCTTGAAAATACATTTTTACTATAATGCATCATTCTTACGTGCGAGATGCAATACTGTGAAATGCAATTTGAATTATTTTTAATGCTAAGTCCTCTTCACAATAATCCAACAACATTCGTAACGTTAGGTTTTTTATATCACTTTATACTTTTATCGCTTAATATTGTAGTTTATTTACTGCCGACAACAAACCTTATAATATTATCAAGAGTTTGAAATTGTAAACCCTTGCTAAAACTTTTATTTTTAAATCGTCTCAATATTTGTTGAATGTTTATGCAAATATACTTTAGTCCTTCTTCTCTGTCTTGATTAAATTTAGGCATTTCAACATTTTATGAAAAAATAAGTGTTTTGGTTAATCAATACTATAAGCGGGTCTACAATTTCGGACAAAGTGTTGAATCACGTGATTTTTTAATAGAATGTAATCCAATAATCTGCTGAGTTTGGAAGACTTCAGTTTTTGAGGCAATAAACAAATCTATTGAGCAAATATCTAATCTGCATTATGTAGGCTGTCTTGCATTCTTATAATATGTGGCTAAATACTTGTATTCGTCGGTTCCTGAAATAAAATTGGTGGATGCGTTCCAGAGTATTTTCTCTTCATAGAACGCTGTGTTATTTTGTGTGATTTATTTTATTTGTCAAAGATTCTAATATTAAGTATGTTTTCTCTTTTTGTTCCAATAGCATTTGCTTTTCTTGTTGTTGAAGCAACATCTTTAGTCATCTTCTTCTTATTTTCTGTTGTGGTTATGTCCGTATTTTACCAATTCAGTCTGTCTTTTTTCGTTGTTTTGCTGTCGTTGGAGAATGTTTTGTTTGTTGATTCTGATGCAAATCTATTTGATAATTGTACAATAGTTGTTTTAATTCCATCATTGCCCCTGTATTCTTTAAAAAACACTGGAAAATTAAAACAATAACGCTTTAATTGTATCAACGTTTTAAATCTAAATTTTGCATTTCTCTTTTGTTTAAAATAAAAGAATATATTATGAAACTACGAGTTGTAACATACCGGTAAATTCGCAAATATTTTTATATATGATGAAAAGAGTAATTTCTGCTTGACTATGTATTGGATTATCTTTCTCTATCTCACATTTTTTTACCGTTATGATTAATAATATTGTTTGTAATATGTGTAAAACTTGGTTTCTTGTAGGTAAATTTCTTTGACTCAAAATAACTTTTCTGATTCTGTTTTGGTTAAGGTAAATTACTATATTAATTATAATCGGGATGTACTTGACTTTGCTTTAAATGAGTTTTTAATATTTTATAATAAGTATTACTGTGTTTTCTGCAAGGATGTTGCATATTTTATTAAAATGAAATTCATAGTAGATGCACAGCGCTTAGATTCTTGTTTATTATACTAGTGTGTTACTTATGCAACTGCATAAACGGCTATCCATTTTTACATTCCAAAGAAATTTGATGAGTTTTGCACACTTGATAATTAGTTCGCATCAGCATCGTCAATTATGCAGATTAAATAGGAATTCGGTACTTACTAATTTCCTTTATTTCAATTTTACAAAAGCCGTGCCATTTTTAGATGGTTTTCATTTGGAAGGCATGCGCAGGCTTACCGATTTTCAGTATTCTCTCGAAAATCAGATTTCACCAGAATGCAGCAACACATCCCTTGTGTCTTTGTAATATTTTTAATATTGGTTTCGGGCAAAGTTGATCACACGATAAAAATGATAGCACTTTGTTAATCAACCTGAATACCGAACTGCATTTTGCCTTCTGCAGAAGAAATATGGAGACCTGCTGTCTGCAGCAAGCGTTTTTAATCTCAGGGATAATTACAATCAACAATTATTCTAATGACAGAATGCAGTTGCTTTTGAGAATCTGTCATCGCAATCGGTGATGATTATGTGCGTAGAATCTCGAATCATACTCTTTAATATTTAGCAGAATTCATATCTGTATGTTCACAGGATTTTCTGAGTTGCTTACAAAGCCGAATAGTTTTAATAAGATATCTAGGACACAAAGTGTTTATAATCTTATGTAAAACTGATTATGACTGATATTTTAACAATAGAATACTTGTTTATCCATATTTGGTAACTATGTAATTATTTATTTTATATAAACAATATACACTGTTATTTTGTAGAATCTGAAACGTTCAACTCTTTTAACTTTGACTTTTATGCTGCTTAAGTGTCGCCCCAAAACTGATGAAAATGTTTTCCACATGCCTGATTACCCATTATCTATAAATTTCAAATGTTTAGACCCAAAATCGAGTAGTTTACTTAACACAAAAAAGGTTAAATCTTTTGAACTTTGAATTTTGAACCGCTCAAATTTTCGACTTAAACCAATAAAAAAATAAAAAATAAAAAATAAAAAGCTTGTCCTATCGCTGATTACACTTTATGTAAAATTTCACCTGTTTAGACCAGAGATTGGCTGAGTAAGTTGGTAGAAACCTCAGAGATCAACTTTTTCTTAATTCCACCCCAATTTTGACATCTACACCTTTTTTTCGGGGCTCAAAACAAATTAAAATGTTTAAGTCTTGACAAAGTAAGCTACATTTAAAATTTCAAGTGTTTCGACCAAATATTTGCAGAGGAGTTTGGTAGAGTTATCAAAGGTCAAATTATTAAGATTTAACCTGTTTAGAACCAAATTTCTGGCAGAAAGCCGATAAAAAGGCCTTCTGAAATCTTCATACTTTTATCGCAAATCCCGAATCTGTAAACCGCAAATTGAGATATTTGGCAGGGAAATGTACACAGACACACCCACATAGACATTGCCACTTTTATAGACATACAGCTATATATATATATATATATATATATATATATATATATATATATATATATATATATATATACAGGTATATATATATATATATATATATATATATATATACAGGTATATATACACATGTATATATATATATATATACATATACACACTTATATACTCTGTATGAGTAAAACTGAAATAATTTTTGTAGGGCAATTCTTAAATAATATTTCATATGTATACATATATCTACATGCTCACACACGCATACACACACACACATATATATATATATATACATATAAATATTTAACAGAAATATAGTATAATATTTATAAGTGAAAATAATGAAAACATACGGTGCACTATTATATGATGTCTGCATTTAGAAACATGAGAATTATTTTTTTACTAATTTCAGATGAGGATTATTATATTATGTAAGCTAAATCTAAAAAATCAATTCATTTGATCTCAATTATATACCTGTGCCCAGGCGCCACTAAGATTTTTACAAGCGATTACCCAAATTATATATTACGATTCGTCTCTCTAATGCGCAGATCTACCATCTATTGGAACATTCAAAAACCAACATCGACTAAGATCTGTTCTACTTTCTTTCCTTCGATCTCGACCATGTGGTGCATGGGGCAAAATGTAACTGCTTAATTATACTGCATCTGTGAGGCAAAGCTCTTTTTCACCGCTAATGCATTTTCCCTACTTGTCTCCAAATACAAATGCATGAATCCCGTTTCAAAATGCACTCTATCCGAAAAGCGTCTAGTGCTGGCCTCCACTCCTAACGTAAAGATGAACTCTATAGTATGCTATTACGTTTGCTAGAAATGTGATGACAACATTATAAACCACTGGTAGGCGTAATGCCATCATTACGTACTACTTTTGAAATAGTTTTCAAGTACAACGTCAGATTAGACTTATGCCCATTTTTTTTTACATGGGCACCATAATTTATAAAGGTAAATACGCCACTTGAGTGTAAGGGTTGAAGAGTGTACAGAAGATAATGGGGGAAAACGTAGCCGTTAGTAAATGGGGATTCGGTAAATTTGTTTAATTAAGTGGAACGACTACTCAAAAACTTGTTTACGTTAGACTTGAAGACAATCATATTGGAGTCAGCTGGAAAGCAGGAAAACGGAAGACAATTCCATAGGCGTACCGTTCTCAGAAAAAAAGCTTTGTTCATTGATTCTACGTCTAGGTTTTAGCACTTATAAAGAATGTGGGAAATTATCGATAGTGTTTTCTGCTAGACGAGTGTTTCCTGTGAAAGTTTTGCGAGGGGGGATCATAGATTGGAGCCTAGTCCAACACTTGTGATTAAAATACCGATAAAGCAGAGACAAACTCGCAACATCGCTTCTGTGAGAAAGAGGTTGCAGCGAAGAGAAAAGGATATCCCCTACGAGGATACGAAGTCTATTTTGAAGTCGATCAATGACGCATAAGTCCTTTCTGGCAGCTCCTACCCAGATGTGGCAACAGTACTCCATCCTTAGACGTACTTGGCTCTTGTGTAGATAGAGAATTGCATCAGCAGTGAAGTATCTACTGGATCGATAGAAGGATCCCACCATTTTTCCAGCGGCGTTGGCAACGGGTTTAATGTATGTGCCCCATTCAAGATCAGGAGTAAAGGTCAAGCCAAGAAGCTTGTCAAAACTTGAGGCCTCCCCAAGACGAGAGTCATTTATTTCAATTGATGCCAGATGGGTATCGGAGCGTTAATGATGTAAAGATAAAAGCTTAGTTTTAGAAGCATTAAAAATAACAAGCCACCTCTTATCCCATTGTGGCACATGCTCAAGATCAGAGAAGAAAGAATCACAGAGAACTTGGTCGTTTATGATCTTAGATATGCTATCATAGATAGTAGTGTCATCATCATAACTGCCTACGAATTGTGTAAGGACGTGTTTTGGAAGATCATTAATGCACCTATTTACTATGCCTCCCCATGGGACAGAGTTAGATACCAGGGTCGTTTTTTAACGTGTAGAAAAGGTACAAAAATAAAAATTGTCTCAGTCATGAAGGATTTCTCCTCCACCGAAAGGGAACAAGAAATAGAAGTGCAGCATCTGAAGAACAGATGGTATTTATTTGCTCCCCCACCGAGCAAATTAGGCACAAGGCCGATTTTTAATGTGAGGAGTGAGGGGGAAATGGGGACCAACTCCCCGAGGAGTAGGGGAGTTAGATAGTTACAATTGGTATGAAGTGTTGCCCCTACATTGACCAAGGTCTTATATGTGAGGTTGCCCACACATATGACCTTTGCTTGCAGTATCTGCCGGAACAGATGGTATTTATTTGCTCCCCCACCGAGCAAATTAGGCACAAGGCCAATTTTTAATGTGAGGAGTAAAGGGAGGGGGAAGGGAAAAAGGGGACCAGCTCCCGAGAGGTGGGAAATGGGTGCTGGTTAAAGGTCAGGCATGTGGGGTTGCCCCCACATCTGATCTTTGCTAGTCATAGCTAGTCCTAGCTAGTCATAGCTTGCAGTATCTGCCGGAACAGATGGTATTTATTTGCTCCCCCACTGAGCAAATTAGGCACAAGGCCGTTTTTAATGTGAGGTAAAAACCAGCTCCCCTAAAAGTAGGCAAAAAGGGGGCACTCTGGTTACCAAAAATGATAATTGTCCCAGTATAGAGGGTTTCCCCTCCATTGACTGGTACAAATTATCTTAAGTGCAGTATCTGCCGGAACAGATGGTATTTATTTGCTCCCCCACCGAGCAAATTAGGCACAAGGCCGATTTTTAAAGTGAGGCGTGAAGGGGAAATGGGGACCAACTCCCCGGGGAGTAGGGGAGCTGGATAGTGACAATTGGTATGAAGGGTTGCCCCTACATTGACCAAGGTCTTATATGTGGAGTTGCCCCCACATATGGTCTTTGCTTGCAGTATCTGCCGGGACAGATACTACACTTTGATCTTGTCCCGAAGGCCAAGAATGTAGATCAGGAAGAGTATTGGGCCCAGTTTATTTATTTGCTTCCCCACTGAGCAAATTATGCACAAGGCTGTTTTTTAATGTTGAGAGAGAGGGAAGGGGGAGGGAAAGTGGGATCCTGCTCCCGAGAGGTGGGAAATGGGAGCTGGATAGTAACTGTGGTCGTAGGGTGATCCCTACCTTGACCAAGTTCAGATATGTGGGGTTACCCCCACATATGGTCTTTGCTAGTCATAGCTGGTCTTCGCTTGCAGCATCTGCCCGAACAGATACTACACTTTGAGATATTAAATATTTTATTCATGTTAAAAAATACAGAAAAAAAAATCAACGATGAACAAAAAACTTAGGCACATGGCCAACTCAAAAGGGGGGATTTTGGGGTTCGTTGGTCATCCTTGTCACTCCAGAACTAAACAAAGTCAAAAGGCTTCTCCCAGCTAGTATCTTCTTTCACCATAATACCGCATTCACCCTTTCATATTGGGGGACGTCCTAGTAACTCCCAATTTTTAAAACATTTTTTATTGACGTGTAAAAAAAAAAAGATAACAATAAAATGGTAACAATAATTCATTTGTGTCGAGGGCGCGGAAAGAAAAAACAAAAGGTGATTAGTAGGACCCTCCTAACCCCGTCTAGTTGATAGACTGCCCGTTCCACTAGGTTTGTAAAAGGAACCTCGCTTCTGCGGGCCAGTCTCTAGGTGGGGATGCCCTCTAGATGGGGGTGAATGGAGAAAAGAAAATTTTTGTGGGTAAGGGATGGAGGTTAGTTTGTATTTCTTTTTCTCCAAGATGGGTAAAATTTAGAGGAAGGGGTGAAAACAAAAATTGCAGGTAAGAGGGGATGGGAATCTTGGAGGCTTCCTAATCGGGGAGGGATGGAACACAAACTCAGCTAGCTGAGAGACTACTTGTTTAATTTAACTTTACAGAACTGCGCGTTCCACACCTAGGCGGGGAACACGTATTCAAATTTTGCTCCTCTTCATACACACAGACTTGCCACATGTATCCATCTTCTGTCAAATGCGGCGCGATGCAGCCTTCTTCTATCACATCTGATCTTCACCCGTAGTGGGTGTTTAAAGAACGCGATCAGATCTTGATCAGAAAAAGACAACACCCCCCGGCAACCTTGCAGACGCGACGTCCAAATCACCATTCTCGCCACGGCCAGGATCGTAACGTAGACCATTTGTCTTTCCCGGTCCCACGGCGGCCTCACGTTGTCCACAACATTGGATACAGTAATTGGGCGAGGATGCTCAGGATCGATGCGAGCCGTCACTCCGCTGACATACGACCAGTACTGGCGGAGTTCGCGGCAATCGAAGAAAGCGTGATCCGTAGTTTCTACGGCCGTTGTCCCACAACGGGGACAATCAGGCGACTCCAAAAACCCGGAACTGCATTGTATGTTGTTGAGTGGAAGTGCATTTCGGGCCAATCGCCAGGTCAGAGAGAACTCCGAATTGTTCAGATGACTCGAACCTGGCGCCCAGCTCCACGCGGAACGGATCTCACTCTGCTGCCACCACAAACGCGCGCATAGCGGGTCGTCAGCGGCCCCCTTCACTAGATCCCTGTGGAGTTCCCTACGGGTAGCAGTCACAAGGTCACTGGACCTTGGTAGTCGTTTTAGCGCGGCTCGGCACTCTTTCATGTAGGCAGATTCTCCCCGCGGCCTGCGACGGATCTCGATGGAAGGGTCGAGAACGAGGTCGGGGAAGGCGGCAGTAACCACGGGGTGCCACGGTTGGTCATCCTGCATATAGTGGCTCAGGAAGGCCAGCCTCTCAGCATCTCGATGACACTTCAAGTCCGGCATTCCCAAGCGTCCCTCACACGGACGTTGAATACAGACCTGTCTGCTCACCCAGTGTCTTCCTCTGTCCCAAAGGAGCGAGGACAAGAGTTCGACAAGAGCTTTTAGGTGTTGTGCAGGCAGGGGAAGTACGGCCAGTCGGTAAAGGATGAGAGGAAAGACGTAAGTGGCGCACGCCTCAGCTCTACCCTTTAAGGAAAGTTTCCTAGGAAGCCACGAATTGACTGCAGCCTCCACCTTTGACCGTACCTCCAACCAATTCTTGTCAAGCTGGAGACCCAGTCCGAACCACACGCCGAGGATCCGGACCGGGCCATCTGTCCAGCTGAAGGGCGCAGGGAGGTTTGCGTTGCCACTCCATGCGCCCAACCGCAGTCCTACCGACTTGTTGCGGTTTATCTTGGCCCCTGTAATTCTTTCGTACTGTGACATCATCGGCGAACGCGGATACCTTGGCAGCTGAGCCGCCAGGCAGAGCCATTCCGCGCAGGGCCGAATTTGCCTCCCCATGTCTCAGCTTGCGGAGAAGAGGCTCCAAAGCCAGGACATAAAGCAGGGGCGACAGCGGACAACCCTGACGAACCGACCGAGAGATAACAAAGGGTTTCGAGCGCTTTCCGTTAACTTGCACGACAGCCATGGGCTGTCGATACATTATGGAGATCCACTTGCAAATGTCCGGTTTAAAACCGGCGGCATCTAAGACAGATGCCAGGAAACGATGGTCAACCCTATCGAAAGCTTTGGACTGATCTAAGTTTATCAGCGCGGCTTCCGTGTCGTCATCTATTCCCCCCTCTAGGATCATGCGGATCAGGTGCAAGTTGTTCTGAATCGATCTCCCCTTCACAGCGTAGTTCTGTTCCGGTTCAACCAACTCGTCGATAACAACCTGCAGCCGATTCGACAGGACCTTGGCCAAAATCTTCAACTCTGTGTTTAGCAGAGTTATAGGCCTGTAGTAGTCTAATTCTTCCCCTCCATGCCCGTCACCTTTCTTCAGCAATGTGATCACTCCCTTGGTCACCTGCCCTTGGATGGATCCCTGAGCAAACCAATGGTTGAACATATCCGTCAGAAGTGGCAGAAACATGGGCGACAGCCTCAAGTACAGTTCGTATGGCAGACCATCGAGTCCTGGCGATTTGTCACAGCTGACGTGCTTCAGCGCAGTAAAGACCTCCCGCTCCGTCACCTGGCCCTCGCAACCAGCCGCTCTAGCCGCCTCGAGGCGGGGAGAGTCGGCCAAATAGTCGCTAAACTCAAGGACCGGAAGATCGGGCTGCTGCGTAAAACGCTCCTCGAAATGTTCTCGAAACCCCTCGCAGATCTCCCGAGTCGATTCCAGGGTGCGTCCATTCGGATGTTTGATTTTTGCAATGTATTTGTCCGAGTCCCGCCTAGAAACCTCACGGCGCACGTCTGCATCAGAATTGACTGCTTCGTTGCCTATCTTTCTAAGCCTAGCTCTAACTACTTGGCCTTCGTAACGCTCGCTAGTCTTGCGTAGAAGGTCCTGCTTAGCTAGTTCCTGACTAACCCTATCACCCTCCCCCAGAGCCTGGGCTAGTTTCTGCTCTAGCTTCTTCTTCGTCTTGGCCTTATCTAGTGCAAGGCGCTGGGCATACTTGACGGAGAAGCTTCTGATCTTGGCTTTGAGACCTAACCACAACTTACTCCCGGTAACCGCCCCCACTAGTGCCTTTTTAATCAATTCTCTTAACTGATCTTGGAAGTCTTGTATCTCCAGAAGGGAGGTGTTTAACTTCCAGTACCCCGCTAACTTAGGCCTATTTCCTAGCTTCAGCCGGGCCATAACTAATTTATGGTCCGTCTGGCCTAGCCAAGTGAACGTGGGACAAGATAAGAAGTCTACTTCGCCTCTCCTAACTAACATCCTGTCCAAATAGGTATTTAGATAGGAGGAAACGCTATTGGTCCACGTCCACATCTCCCGCCCCGGATGCTCGAACCGAAACCTGTCGACCAGACCGCATCTAGCCATCAGATCAGCCAGGCTGGACTCGCACCTCTCCGATCCTCTAACATCGCCCCTACCTTATCTATCTCGGGGTCTAAGATGGCGTTCCAATCTCCTATTAGCACTACCCGCTTCCGACAATCTACAAACGCGTCAAGCTGACTGAAGAATGAGACCCTCTCACGAGCGGTGCTGGGCGCATGAACCGCGATCACCCGAAACACAGAATCTTTTACGGCAACATCGGCCACAACCAGCCTGCCCACCGCATCTCTATGGACAACGTCGACCGTCGCCGACAGGGTACGTTTAACCAGCACGGAAACTCCCTTCCCCCGCGGGCTGCCATATGCTGAGAAAACCTCAAAGTCTCGGGCCAGCACCTGGCAGTCCACAGAGGAAACGAAATGCGTCTCCTGAATCGCAGCAACATCCACTCCCAGGGACAAGAGGTCGTGCCGGAGGCGAGCCGCCCGGCCCGATGGTCTCAAGCCCCTCGCATTCCGACTAGCCAAATTCAAAGCCATGGTACCTACCTTAAGGTGTGTTACACTCAGCTCCGAAGTCAGCCGGGGAAAGGACACCGACGTTGTGTGCAATGCTCAAGGTGGTCAGGTTTTTCATGTCCTGACCTTCTCTCACAATGCCGCCGACATCCAAAGGGTAAGTCAATTTAAGGGCCCTATAGAGTGACGGATGGACCAACACTGGGACCCTTCCCTTGCATTGTTTTGCGAGTTCCTCAAGGGAAGGGTCATTTTTCCTAATCAGTTCAATTCCCGGACCAGCCCCTTCAGCGGCTTCCAGCATTGTCCACACGTTGGTTTTGCAGGCCTCAGGAAGCTGTTAGCCATGGGGCGTCCGGGAAATTAGAGGGGACATTAACGTCTTTTCCCCCTATCTGTTGGAAGTCCAGCAGAGGTTTTAAATTTTTTCTCTGCCGGTGTGGTAAGCCCATTGCCACAGACAGGGGGTCTACAAAACAAAGTTCTTCTCTCGTTTCGAGGGCGAGAGTCCCTGTTGGAGTGAGTCCGTAAGTGGGAGAATCTGAAGGGTCTCTCCCCCTCACGGGTTCATTCTTTTCTTTCTGGGATGGCGGCTCAATTTGCATTGGTGTGGGGACGAGTGTCTGTGTGGTGTCTGGTGTTGGTGTTGGTGCGGTGTCTGGTGTTGGTGTGGTGTCTGGTGTTGGTGTTGGTGCGGTGTCTGGTGTTGGTGTTGGTGCAGTTTCTGGTGTTGGTGCAGTGTCTGGTGTTGGTGCGGTGTCTGATGTTGGTGTTGGTGTTAGTGCGGTGTCTAGTGTTGGTGCAGTATGTGGTATGGGGGTGGAAGTGGGTTGTGTTGTTGTTAGAGGTGGTGTATGCTCACAGGGAGTGGGGGCTGCCTTTTCTTCCCCTTTCCTTTTCTTTTTTATTCTTTTGAATGAACCGGGGAGTGGTGAGGTTGAGTTCCTCTCCCTCTCACTAGCAGATTCATCCTCAGAGGAGCAGTGTTTTCTTCGCCTGATCCCCGTCTCAATTGGTGTGAGGACCGTTGGTTGTTGCTGCTCCTCTAATTGTTGTTTCTCCGGTTGGTGCTGTTGCTTTTCTGGTTGCTGCAGCCGTTTTTGTTGCTGCTGCTGTTCTGGCTGTTGCTGCTGCTGCTGTTTTTGTTGTTGCCGCTGTTTTCGTGACATTGGTTGTGGCATTGGCCGCGGCAGCTGATGTTGTTGCTGCGGCTGGTTCAACGGCTGGTTTGGCTGCTGCTGCTGTGTCTGCTGCCATGGCTGTTTCTGCGGCTGTTGTGGAGGCTGCTGTTGTTGTTGCTGCCTCAGTTGTTGGGTTGGTTGTGGGACGGTGGCAGATGGGATTGTGGGCTTCCGTTTCCGCCTCATTACCGTGATCCATTCCTCCCCTTTGGCCTCCTGCACAGTTTTGGGTTTCCTCGGTGCTGGGGTTGGTGCTCCGGTTGCAGGAGTTGTGACAGCCTATTTGGACACTGGTGCTGTCTCAGAGGTTGGGACCGCCTTTAGTGTCACTTGAGTAGGAGTTGACCTTTGAGGGCAGCTCTTGGCCATGTGACCCTGTTTTTGGCAGAACCAGCAGTGCGGACGACGCCCCTCCACTACTACTGTCATAGTTGCCTCCTTAAATGTCAGCTGTGCTGGTATCGCCTGGAAGCCTTCTTTCTTTAGCCTCATGGCGACAGTGTAGCTGCCCAAGTGCATGCCGGTTTTCGACCGCACTGGGGTTTTTTTCCACCTCGCCGAACTGTGTGAAGAAGGATCCCAGGATTTCTGCTGATATTTGCATAGGTACATTGAATACCTGCACCCGGGTCCTTGTCCTGCCCTGGTATTCGGGCTTTAGTTTTATTCTCCCATACTTAATTTCCTGTAGGGAGAGTCTCTCCGCATCTTCCTTGGTGGGTAGGAGGATGTCCCACATGGCGTAGCTCCTCTGGTACAGGTATAATACCGGGATGTTTAGCTTGTGTAGGAGCCCTGCCATGTCTTCCTTTTTCATCCCTAGGAGGCGGTTTTCCGGCATATCCGAGATGATGAGGGAGAGCACTCTGTCTTCGATTGCCTCCCAAGCGCCTGGCACTGGTTTAATTTCTGCCCCCTCTATGTATTGTCTGTACTTGGTCAAGTACAAGTCTCTATACTCTTGAGGGGACAGTTGCTTCTCTACAGTCTTCCCCCATGCCGACCCTCTTGTTGGTGTTGGATCTTTGGTGAGGTTGGACTGTTTTTGCTGTTCCTTGGCGGAAGGGTTGCTATTTTGAGGGGCATTTCCCTTTCCGCTTCCCTTTGGGACCGACTCTCCCTGCTCTATACTTCTTCCAGGAAATACTTCCCTTTTTGGGGAGTCGGCCTCCTGGGGAGCATTGTCCTCTTTATTGTCCTTGGGAGCTTTTGCCCCTTTTGTTTTGGGGGGGGGTCTAGGCTGTATGCCCCCTCGTTTCCTTGATTTGCTCCCCTTTTGGGGCAGTAGCCCTCCTGGGGAGCACTGCCTCTCTTATCGTCCTTTGGGGCTACTGCCTCTTGATTTTTGTTGTCAGAGCGGGATGCCCTGTCCAACATTGTTTTTTCTCCCCTTTGTGGGGAGTCGCCCTCTTGGGGAGCACTGTCTCCCTTATCGTCCTTTGGGGCTACTGCCTCTTGATTTTTGTTGTCGGAACGGGATGCCCCGTCCAACATTGTTTTTTCTCCCCTTTGTGGGGAGTCGCCCTCTAGGGGAGCTGCTGGTGAGTTTTCTCTTTTCTGGGGGGCGTCCTTTGGTTTAGTGTCCGGGCGGTATGCCCCGTTGCTTTTTGCTTCCCCTGTTGGGGAGTCGCCCTCTTGGGGAGCAGTTTTTCTTGTGGTAGCCCCCTGGCTGGGGGTATCGCTATTGGTGGTCCCCGGGCTGGGGGTGTCCATTTTTGAAAAAAGCTCTCTCTTCCCTGTATAATTCACCAAAATTAGTGACGTGGGATCGGCGTCCAAAGTGGGAGCCGACTTTGGCGCCAAAGGCGGCAAGAGGGGAGATAGAACTGGGAGAGGGAGTGGGAAGTTAGTGGAGGGAAGAGAGAAAGTGTTTCCGACCCTCCCTCGTTGGAAGGTCGTAAATTATCAGCTCGAATCCCCCCGTGAGGGGGGAGAGCAGAGAAAGACAGACCAAGTGGGGGTGCGGACAGAACGCTACCCAACAAGCTCGCCGGGCACGAGAATGTGTCGCCAGAACAACACTGCCTATCGCTGTGTATGTATCAGAGAGCAGATACTACACTTTGATCCTGGCCCGAAGACCAAGAATGTAGATCAGGAAGAGAGTTGGGCCCAGTTTATTTATTTGCTTCCCCACTGAGCAAATTAGGCACAAGGCCGTTTTTTAATGTGGAGAGAGAGGGAGGGGGGAGGGAAAAGGGGATCCTGCTCCCGAGAGGTGGGAAATAGGAGCTGGATAGTTACTGTGGTCGTGGGGTGATCCCTACCTTGACCAAGTTCAGATACGTGGGGTTACCCCCACATATGGTCTTTGCTAGTCATAGCTGGTCTTTGCTTGCAGCATTTGCCAGAAACAGATGGTATTTATTTGCTCCCCCACCGAGCAAATTAGGCACAAGGCTGATTTTTAATGTGAGGAGTGAAGGGAAAAAGGGGACCAGCTCCCGAGAGGTGGGAAATGGGAGCTGGTTAAAGGTCAGACATGTGGGGTTGCCCCCACATCTGGTCTTTGCTAGTCATAGCTTGCAGTATCTGCCGGAACAGATGGTATTTATTTGCTCCCCCACCGAGCAAATTAGGCACAAGGCCGATTTTTAATGTGAGGAGTGAAGGGGAAATGGGGACCAGCTCCCCGGGGAGTAGGGGAGCTGGATAGTGACAATTGGTATGAAGGGTTGCCCCTACATTGACCAAGGTCTTATATGTGGGGTCGCCCCCACATATGGTCTTTGCTTGCAGTATCTGCCGGAACAGATGGTATTTATTTGCTCCCCCACCGAGCAAATTAGGCACAAGGCCGATTTTTAATGTGAGGAGTGAAGGGAGGGGGAAGGGAAAAAGGGGACCAGCTCCCGAGAGGTGGGAAATGGGAGCTGGTTAAAAGTCAGGCATGTGGGGTTGCCCCCACATCTGGTCTTTGCTAGTCATAGCTAGTCTTAGCTAATCATAGCTTGCAGTATCTGCCGGAACAGATGGTGTTTATTTGCTCCCCCACTGAGCAAATTAGGCACAAGGCCATTTTTAATGTGAGGTAAAAACCAGCTCCCCTAAAAGTAGGCAAAAAGGGGGCACCTTGGTTACCAAAAATAATAATTGTCCCAGTATAGAGGGTTTCCCCTCCATTGACTGGTACAAATTATCTTAAGTGCAGCATCTGCCGGAACAGATACTACACTTTGATGGTATTTATTTGCTCCCCCACCGAGCAAATTAGGCACATGGCCGATTTTTAATGTGAGGAGTGAAGGGAGGGGGAAGGGAAAAAGGGGACCAGTTCCCGAGAGGTGGGAAATGGGAGCTGGTTAAAGGTCAGGCATGTGGGGTTGCCCCCACATCTGGTCTTTGCTAGTCATAGCTAGTCATAGCTAGTCATAGCTTGCAGTATCTGCCGGAACAGATGGTATTTATTTGCTCCCCCACTGAGCAAATTAGGCACAAGGCCGTTTTTAATGTGAGGTAAAAACCAGCTCCCCTAAAAGTAGGCAAAAAGGGGGCACTCTGGTTACCAAAAATAATAATTCTCCCAGTATAGAGGGTTTCCCCTCCATTGACTGGTACAAGTTATCTTAAGTGCAGTATCTGCCGGAACAGATGGTATTTATTTGCTCCCCCACCGAGCAAATTAGGCACAAGGCCGATTTTTAATGTGAGGAGTGAAGGGAGGGGGAAGGGAAATTGGGGGCCAGCTCCCGAGAGGTGGGAAATGGGAGCTGGTTAAAGGTCAGGCATGTGGGGTTGCCCCCACATCTGGTCTTTGCTAGTCATAGCTAGTCATAGCTTGCAGTATCTGCCGGAACAGATGGTATTTATTTGCTCCCCCACCGAGCAAATTAGGCACAAGGCCGATTTTTAATGTGAGGAGTGAAGGGAGGGGGAAGGGAAAAAGGGGGCCAGCTCCCGAGAGGTGGGAAATGGGAGCTGGTTAAAGGTCAGGCATGTGGGGTTGCCCCCACATCTGGTCTTTGCTAGTCATAGCTAGTCATAGCTTGCAGTATCTGCCGGAACAGATACTACACTTTGATCAAGAAGAGAGTTGGGCCCAGAATGGACACCTGGCGGACTCCAGCATTTATACTGTGAGCTTTTTATTTCTGCCCACCAACTACTACTCTTATGAACCTATCAAACAGAAATGACATATTAAATGGAAAGATATTTCCAGCTATACCGAAGTAATAAACCTTTTTTGTCATACCCTATCAAAGGCCTTTGACATGTCAAGAGCAATTGCCTTGTACAGAAAACCTTTGTCAAGAGATTTACTAATCCTGTGTGATATAACCCTAGAAACGTAGTCTCCGTCAAGGGATTCGCTAATCCGATGAGATATAACTGTGAGCATAACTACTCTAGATATACCAGAACTGAAACCTTATTATGGGCCACTAAAAAAGTTATTTTTGCAGATAGTTGATAACACAGATTTCAGCAACTTTCTCATCACGCACGAGACTTATTGGCCTGTACTGAGAGGGAGATGACCGAACCCTTGAATTCTTAAATATAGGGCATACTGATGAGATTTCCCACGGTGATGGGAAGCAATTCTCCTTAAGACAACGTTTAAACAGTACTATATTTGGAATACCGGTTGCTTTACTGAAATCAAGATGTTTGATTAACTCGGCAACATCACGTACATATATTTGAATGTGACATAGTGTGTCTTCTGATACAGGAGGAAATATTGGGGGTTGGCCGCCTTTGTCGCAAATGGTAGAGTAAGCTGCAAAGTTTTCGGCAAATAGTTTAGCTTTGTTTTATGCTGGCGAGATTAGCTCAGGTCAATTGATGATAGTTGAAATAGAGCATCCACTTTGATTCAGAATTCTGTTTGCTATTTGCCAAAATTGCTGGTAAGCAAGTCGCTGCCCAACAACTTTGGATTAGAGAGCCTGAATACAGCTATCTTGCATTCTTCATGACTTTTTATAGTGGTTTCTGGTAGTTCTGATTTAGTCTCAATATATTTATTAAGTTGGAAGCAATGGAAAAAGAGATTTCTGTGCGCAGTAGCAGCAGCACATTCTGGAGAGAACCACAGCTGGTTGTTAGGTATTTACTGTATTTATTTCGAGGTTATAAACGGGTTAATACCTACATTTAATCATTCCGTTGGGTCTAATACTATAGAGTACACATCCTTTTTAAACATGGAACGCACGTGTGGATCTGATATAAATGTAAGGACGCTATCCCAGTCAGCCATAGAGTATCGATATACTGTACGATGGAGAAGTATATCTGAGGACATTACAGGTTTGTGAACAATCTGAGTGAGGCCATAAGCAATGAAGAAATTATGACAGAACCTGCCTTCATCATCGGTCTTGTATGAGTGTGTTCACCATTCCACATTGTGAATATTGAAGTCTCCACAGATATAAATATTAGCTGAAGGATAAGCAGATAAGACGTGGTAAATTTTCGCAGATATACTTTTATATATAGTAACTCCGATGCTGTGGGGGCGATAGAGATCAAATATAAACGCAACAGTTTGGGCGGATAACGTCAGCGCAGAGTTAACGTTTACCTCGTCCACCCTTACTAGTGACAAAGAAGTTTTATTGCTTTTAGTTATATATTAATCGCTTTATATTACGGATTTGCGAATTTGAAGCAGAGTCATATTACTATTACTAATTTCTAAAATTATTTCTACGATCAGTAGGGATAATATTGCGCGAACCCCTTTTTACTTTACAACTATATCCGTCAGCTTTCTAAAATAAATTGTAAAAAAAAAACTCCAAAGAAACGTTTATAGAACTTATATAAGTACAATACAAAGTTGTGCATTTTTTTTCAATTGAGAATACTGTGAGAGAACAATGGACGCCTCCTTAGCTTTTATTTACAACTTGCCGAGAAATGTGCTCATCCACATAAAATAAAACCACTTCAGCTGTTTGAGTTAAAAATCAAAATTTTACTTTAGGATGGAACTTTCATAGATGAGGAACACTTGATACTTTTCATTAGCCGTTGGGAAACCTACATTACAAATGCCAGCGACTATGTTTAAAATAAATTTCAGAACATTACATATCATTTTTTCCTTTCTTGGCGACTATGCACATTATATATATATATATATATATATATATATATATATATATATATATATATATATATATATATATACATACATCTACATATATATGTGTGTGTAGTGTGTATATATATACATATATATATATATATTTCAACTTGAGAAAAATCCCACAATATATATGTTAAAGTAATATCTCCTGAAAATTAAACGTATATATGGTAGTTTCCTTCAGTCATAGCAGACTATTGACACTTATAAGAATGCCTGCATGTGGGACGTTTGTAGCAGAAGTTGCGGAATAGCAACCCAACATCTTTACTTCTGAGTCGGGGTTGTTATGAACCAGTGGCAAGTGAAGATTAAGGGCAACTAGGAATAAGTCTGAGATAAGCGGAGAGCACATTAAACACCTAGAATTTACAAATAGTCATCCATCTGGTACTAGTCTGGCTCAATGGGGCTTAACTTCGGTTATATGATATCTGATGAGGACAACTGTGTGAACGTGATTATGCCGTCTGTGAATGTGTATATATATACATATATATATATATGTATATATATATATATATATATATAATATAATATAAGTAGAAACATGGATACTTAGTTTAGAACAATTAATCCACAATTTTTAACAAGCTGCGGTGTGCTCTTATAAAATCATTGTTTTAACACTGCGAAAAAGGAAAAAAAGACAAGATACCATTATTTAAATAAGTTTAGAGAAATACTTAATATATTGAAGGTGTGTGTTAAGGGGATAAAAATTCTTTACTATTTTTGTTACTATTGTAAACTATGAATAGCAAGTATCTTAACGTGATGCACTGAACAATGTAAATGTAATCAGAAAAGTAGAAACGCTATGTGACATGGCATATGATGTGTGCATTAAGAAACACACATATCTTATTCGCTTTCGATGAGGAAAATCGAACACAAATAATAAAAATGAAATATAAAGTAAGACTCTCACACTTGATTTGGAAATTTTTTCTTATAGTTTGCATTTTTATAAGTTTATATGCCTAGGTATATTTGTCTTTTATATTTGCATGAGGTTGTTTAAAGAAAATTGTTATGAAAAGAAAAGTGCGTTAGTACTTCATAAGTAGGTACCACACAAATTAATCTCGTTACAGTATATTAACCCATACGTATAGAGTGTATATCTAACACATTGTGCCTGCAACAGCATTCCTTATTGCACTGTTAAAACGGAGACGGACGAGTTACTCGGTTTTTCGTAATGTAAAAGTTCTACTAGGGGATGCTCTTGAATGATAAAATTGATATTAAACAATAGCTAGTAAAAAAAGTTTAAATTTTTAGTTTGACCAGCTTCTGTACTCGCAATGATAAAACAGACTTTGAGGGCATGAGCTATTGACGAAAAGCCAGTAGCAAATATTTTATCTTGAATTTCATAAAATACGTGTTGATGTATCTCTGTTTACTCTTTTTATTAATGATTCTCTAGCTGTGTTTTGCGTTAATTTAATATATGTATATTTTTATCAAAAGCTTAAGAAAAAAATAATACTGTCTATGTTACAAAATGTATAGTTTTAAATATACATGTTGACGCAAGCATAGTAAATTGTTTAAAAATTCTACAAGTATACAAAAAGAAATATACACATGCATATATATACACGCTCATGTATATATTATTCCTTAATTGGAATTCATTTTTTGAGATAAGCATTATATATATATATATATTAATTTATTTATTATTTCAATAAATAAACAAATAAAAGATGAAAAAAACAACAAATAAAGATGAGAATAATAGTCCGAAATAAGAAATAAATTAATATACGATAATGTCTATATATATTTTGCATGTGGTTCATACACCGGGATATATATATATATATATATATATATATATATATATATATATATATATATATATATATATATATATATAACACGGAAATTACATAATTGTCGATGCAATAATTTATTTCAACCTTATGGTATTTTAAAGCATCTAAACTAGACAATTACATTTTTGATACTACCATAAGGTTGAAATAAATTATTGCATCGACAGTTATGTAATTTCCGTGTTATATTTTTATGTTAATGCTCTGTTTCGCACATTGAGCTCTCATACCCGGATTTCCTCCTGGAATTATTCCATTATAATACTATATATATATATATATATATATATATATATATATATATATATATATATATATCTGTGTGTGTGCGTGTGTATAAAGCACATGCAAAAAATATACATAGCTAACAGCAAAAATAAATCAGAACACGAGTGTACACGGACAACAGATTAGACAAGTGTGCACACATATGAAGTTGATGAAAATACATATCCGCATCTAAAAAGACATATAAAAGATAAGGCAATGTCGTTCGTATGTAGGTTAAAAGACGCTTACAAAGTTTAAATAATTAGGTTTGAAGGTGCGAAATCAGAGAACGTTTATGTTATCATCGAATCTCTTTAAGAATGAATAATACATATTAAGAGCAGATCTTTCTCCCGCTTAAAACTTCTGCTTATTTAATTGCGTAATATATATATATATATATATATATATATATATATGCATATATATACATGCATATATATGCATATATATGCATACATATATGTATATATACATATATATATAAATATATATAGGTATATATATATATATATATATATATATATAAAGCAAATGTTTCTAAACTATAATAAATATATGTAAAGGTTACATATAACGGAAAAGTATCGTTGAGATGATCCAGTATAAAACAATACCTAACATATTCTGTTATGTAGATACAGAAGTGTTGAAGAAGTCCCGTGTAAAGAAATAGAAACTATATCATTGTAAAATAGAGGCGGAAGCATCAGAGAGAAGGTATTGTTAAAGATATCTTCTATTAAGAAATTCGTAACATTCAACGCAAGGCAGAGACCCGAATATTAAGAGTAACAGTCTCGTTGAAGAAATCACGTATGACGAAATACGAACACTCCCTTGTAAATTAGAGACAGTATTGTGAGAAGAAATCCTGTATGACGAAATATGAAATGTCTTGCAAACGTAAGAGACGGGTATATTCAGAGAAGTATCGTTGAAGAAATCTCGTATGATGAAATACGAAACGTTTCACGCAAGGAAAAGAGGGATCTATTTAGAGAAGAAATGTCGTTTAGGAAGGCCAATATATATATTTTTTGGAACATCTCCGGTGCGGAAAAAATGGAAGTAAAGATTCCGACGGCTCGGGGACTGTAAAGACGAACATATGCAAAGAAACAACAACTAAACTACAGGAGGTTTAAGGAAGAGGCATAAAACTTGGCCAACATGAATAGGGAGGGATTGTTGATATAAACTCATCCAAGTGCATAGGGGTTCTTGCGCTGAGAAGTGCGGTAGTTGAGGTTATGAAAAATCGAGGGTACTATAATTGGTCAATTACAAATCCTGATAAAGAAATATGAAACGTCTCTGGTAAGCTGGATACGGATGGCTACAAGGAAGAACGTTGTTTCAGATAGTCGTCCCCTGAATTCTTTGGGCCTATCCGCCTAACACCTATTAAACAGTCCTCAGTTGTGTGGATAGAACATATTAGGGTGTGCTTAAAAACGCAGTCGAGATGAGCAACTTATTTCGTGAAATGCGTTGTCATTAAAAACTGTCTTTAAGCCCGGCGAAAATTCGGGATATGAACTTCGATGGTTGGACACCAGTGATCTATATCATACAATACTTGGCTGTGTCTCTACATATCTGGACACCCCCAGACGAGGTTGGACGTAAGTAAACTAGTGGAGTGGGAACATATAGACCAAGGATTCGAATTGCCAATAATGTGAAAAGGAAGAATTAAATAATGTATCGAGTAAATTAAAAAAAATCGAAGATGTGGTTAGAAAGTAAATATTTTAATAGGTCATGGGACAGCTTTCATAATGGAGGTGTCGTGTGGAGTTAGATAAGCATGAAAACAGCTCTTATTGCAATGTTGGTGCCAGGGATGTGGTGTGTGACGAAACGAGTGAGAAAACTTCATAGTAAGGATCGCCTAAATGTTTACAATTGACCTTCATATTTCTTTGGATTTCTTGTATATAAGAACGAGCCGTTAAACTGACCTGTCTGAACTTTGACACCAGAGAGAGAGAGAGAGAGAGAGAGAGAGAGAGAGAGAGAGAGGGGAAAGAGGGGAGAGAGACAATATACCCATAGTTAGATAATTAAAAAGAAAAGATACAATATAAAGAAAAGGCGAATATTCGCCCCTAGATAGATTAATTGCACGTGGGTTTTTTGCATGACTTTACACTAGAAGAACGGACTCAGAAAAAAATTAATATAAGATGTATAAACCCCAAAAGACGCTGCCGTCAAGGGAAAATGATTACAAACTATAGCTGGACTGATTTTTATATTTTTCCGAGATCTGAATAATTACGTTAGTAGAAATTTATGAAAATTATTATTCACTAAATGTTCAACACCGAAACAAACGAGACAATGACTTAATGCGAGATTATCTTTGAAAAAATCTACACGAGATAGCGAGTGCCGCTCTTGATTAGAACTGAAGTTTTGCTTTTCTAATGAACTATATACAGGGGATTATGTATAACATCTCCTTTCATGATCAATGATATACAAGGATATGTATGACCCTTTCTTTAGTAGGATTGGTGCAGTTTGATTCTTTTGCAGGGGGATTAGAACTAAAACAAATAATCTGTACAGACCAGCTCGAACTGAGGTATCATTAGATGTTGATTATCGGCGATCTAATGTTTTATCAAACACCGATATATCGAGGACGGACAAGGGGGTGCGAAAGAGTTAGACTCAATCATTTTTTGGCAGCTGGGTGAGTTAAAAGGCAAATGCGACCCAACCCAATCTGATGATCGAAAATTGTCTCTGAGAGCAGGACTAACAACAGCTGAATAATAGCTTTTTTATTCATGTGATGAAACATAACCATATGCCCGCTCCGAGTATTCATCGCTTGTTTACTTGTGAATTAAAGTTAAGGACAAGAAACCATATTGGAATGATCCTTTTTTTCAACGAACAGCCAACGAAAGAAATGGCTGTCAACCAACCGCATCCGTCATCCGAACCGCAGCGTCATATTAACCCTGTCATTGTAGAAGCAGCCCGGCCTATATTCCAAATCCCAACACGTTATTTGTCTTACCATATATTAGTTTAATCATATAAAACGGTTCAATCATTTAGGGCACCTGTCTTTTATCGCAGGTACAATCATATAACTATGTCATATATATATATATATATATATATATATATATATATATATATATATATATATATATATATACTGTTGTAAAAGCTAATAGGGACGTTCGCTTGGTTTCTAATCTGTGACTTTTCTTATATCTGCCGGACACCCATGTTAATATTATTTTAAAGAAAATTATATACAACCAAAAGCTTTATAAAGTAGTGTTACATTTAGAGGTATCAATAATATTACTTCATATATAAACATAAAAATTATACGGCTGTATGAGGTATTACTAATCGATTTTGACTATTATGGGGCACCTTCAACAAGTCTCCAGAATTTGTTGCAAAGGCATTTATAATTGGCGTTGTCTTTAGAAAATGCAGGGTTATCACTATATATGTTAGGGGTAGGGTTATTACAACAGAATATTCATATCATTGTTTTGACTCCTGCGCATATATATATGACAAAGTTTGAAACAGTTGATCAACTAAAAACTACATCATTCTATATAAAATCACATGAGATATCAACGCATACACACTCTGGAGTGAAAACCTAAACCTATTATGAGATAAATATCCAATTTCATAATTTCAGGCTCAAATGAAAAGCTACAAAGGAATTGGAATACACCCTAGTAAAGTGTGAGTGTCACAGAGATGAATTTTAAAAATGAAATTTGAGGGAGACAAACTATACCACGTGTGTTCGTAGAAGATCACAAAGAAATGCGTTTTTATGACAGTAGGGAGATTTCGATGTGATAAATTCAGAGGCCGCAGTCTTTTATGAAGTGGTGATTTGTGATAAAAGCTAGATCTATTATTATAAGCCAGGTGCAAAGGGGTAGAATTCCCAGTAGAAGGATGTTTGCTCTTTCAAGTCTAAGAAGTCTAAATAGACAGACAGTTATGATAATCGATTTTTGACGGAAGATGAAGGGTATAAATTCACTGGGTTTCCACTGGACAGACAGTAGCAAGGAGTATTATATTTTAGGGAGTTCAGGAAAAGATTCCATCGGAAGAGTTCAGTACTACGGGCCAGTAACATACCCTTTAGTGCAAAACATCACCCAAAACTCTATCATTGTCACAGATTATTAGACTAGGATAGGTATAATACACTTTCAAACACCACATATATTCGAGGTTTCTGTAAGATTGGTTATTCCTTAAGTCAGCGAAAATCTTACTAAAACTAAATTGCTGCAATTTATGAATGTCTATGTATTTGTAATATCTACGTCAGCAACGTATATAGTTTTAAAGTATATATATATCCATATACATATATATATACATATATATATATGCATATATATATGTATAGATAAATATATATATACATAAAGTGTAGATATAAATATAAATATATATATATATATATAATCACATATATATATGCCAATATTTTCCTCTTAAGAGATGCCATGTTCGGCAATATATATATATATATATCTGTGTGTGTTGTGTGTGTGTGTTTATATAACTATGCATATACATACACGATGTATATTTTCATATAACTATATATTTAGATAAATATCACGAATACTCATGTGTAGGAGCGGGAAATATAACGTGTATAGGAAAAAAGGGTATCGTATATACACGATTAAATATTATTTTCATGACTTTCAATTCCGGCATCTTGTTTACTTTCATCTAGTTATTTTCCTGTTGCAAAATCTATACTGTTCTAATTCACGTCTCGTTTTGAATAGACTTGTATTATATAATAGCACAACCGACGTATTGCCGAATTATCTGAGCATGTAGATTAATATTACTATCGTGTAGAATGAATTTGGTTTAAAAAGAAATATAAGTACAAAGATAGTCAATGACGTCTTACGAAATCAGTTTACTAGAATATATATATATATATATATATATATATATATATATATATATATATATATATACATATATATATATATATATACAAAGACGAGTGTAAAATGATCCCTTCACAAGCGATCTTTGGTCACATAAGAATCAATCCTCAGGAACGCGACTGAAGTTTTGACTCTGATATTGTCAGTGTCCTTCTTCTGTTCGAAAATGAGAAGATGTTACATTTACAATGCAGTAGAAACCGTTGGCGAATATTCAATTTGCGGCCTGTACTTATCAGTTTCTCTTGCATCAGGATTGATATGTCGTTTGCTCGCTGGTCGGTCGCATACTAAGGAAAAGAAACAGCAAGTCACAATTCGCCCTCCATCAGCAAGGCAATTGATTTCACCGGGAAGAAAGACACAGACTCAGTCTACGGCCTAAACTTCATATATATATATATATATATATATATATATATATATATATATATATATATATATATATATATATATATATAATTATTCTTTACAGTTCACAAGAAATGAGTTCGAATAAGTCGCCAATTATTTTTATGCTTTCTCTTCTGCTTTAACCAGTGTAGCGATATGGGGCGTCGTTGAGAGGGGAGGCGATAAGGCGGTTTTCAAACTCCATCAATCTGAGGTCTAAATTCCAAAAACTGCCTTTCTATTGCTCTGCACACGATTATGTATGTCGGGGTAGGGTAATGTTGGGTTGACCCTCCGACCAATCAACCATGACTGTGTAAACTTTCGCCATGATTCGATTGGTTCCTTAGAATTTCAACACAATTTGCACCTGCAAGATGTGGTGCGGTTTATCAGGCCTCCGGGGCCACACTTATGATCTCATGCCAGGAGAGCAATCATAGCGGTGTAAACTTTAATTTTAATCCCCAAACATTAAATCTCATTATTGCACTGGCTCAGGGAATATGTTATCACTCAACTTTTAAAATTACATATTTTTCGATTGATTAATGAAAGTCATTTTCTCTCAGTAGATATTTTTGTTGTCGCCTGTTCACACCACATTTGATAAAGAGGCACGTTTTCCCGTTTTGATCTACTGAATTTTAAGTTTTGGTTCCTTCTTTTGGGGGGTTCAACTGCTCCCATGGGACGGTCATGTCACATGAGAAAGAATTTTAGATAAGTAAAACCAATAATAATAATGATACTACTTACATACTTGATACTGATTTCGGTTGATAAAATTCATTGTGGTGGAGAAAAGAAGTAATCACAAAGTATTACTTTAATGTAATTGGAAGTAAGTTGAAGAAGACAGATGATAAGTCGGAGACCAGTGTAATAAATCCAATATTTGAGCTCAAAGCGTTTCCATTTCTTCAATGTTTATACAGCTTGAGCAACAAAGCTAATATGAAACATACTTTGTGTGGTGTAATCTTTCGTAGACACAGGTATGTGAATTTCGCCCAGTTGATACTGTAATGTTGAATGTTCGATTGGTTCTTTAATGTTCACAGACCCTGCTATTTTATAGTTTTTCCGCTATATTTTACACTCGTTTTTGTTATTCCTCAAAAAAGAACTTTCGTCTAACTTTCCATCAATGGAATAGTATTTGTTTCTTGCTGTTAGAAGCCGCTTCATATACGAGTATTCATTATCCTCTCAAAATAAAATGTGGATTTGTCAAGGTCATCGTTTCAGTTCGACCCAAGCAAAATGTTGTTCCTCAAAAATTTCGATACACTGCTAAGATTAGAATTCTGGATCAAATAACCATGACAGATGCAATTTGTAGACCAGAAAATCATGAAAGTGTTTTGAAAGTAAGCAGTACTAGATGAAGTGTATAATATACGAATGGGAATATGATTTAAAATCGAAAACGATAATAGCATTTTATAACTTTTTCTTCAGTGTGCATATAATGACGTGCTTTTGTTTTTAATGTGTTTTCTAGGGATCTCAGGTATATTAATTTTTGTTGCTTTGAAAATATTGATCCAATAAAATACTTTTCCAATATCATTGTGCTTATGTTTCAAGCAGCTTTGGAAAAAAAACAGTCCAATTTGTCCGTTTAATGCGATAGATAAATATCTATTTTGCGTTTTTCATTTTGCTATACGAATTGCAAATGTAAAGAAATTATTGTCAATATTCAGTAATAATTTGAAAACGTCTAATTTTAAATGATATTCTCAAATAAACCATGCGTGTAATTTAAGTGTAATTTACAGCGAATAAAACTATTCAATGAAATAGATTTTAACGTGTTTTACACTCTATTAACCTGTGTTTAATTTGCAGATCATAAATAATCTTGTGTACATTAAAAAAACTTTAGATTCAACGCCTTTACAAACTAAAACACTTCAAATCTGTAATGTTCTCCTAAGCAAACATTAACATATTACTCGAATTGCATTTTTTCGAAATAGTATGGATGTTTAAGCATTATATTAAACTGAAAAGTATCTCCGATTATGAACACGATAGTCTATGTCAAGCCATACTTGTTGATTAAATTTGAAATTAATCAAAAAGAAGTAGATAATTGTATATTAGTTGTATTATTGTATTCTCCATTGAACTGTTATTATTCTGGATGAAAAAACATAAAAAAAATTAAACTATAAAGAAGGAAACACATACGCATTTGAAATGTGATTTTACAATAAGTGAATGTGCATAGATGAGCAATTCACATTTAATTGTTTGAATCTTGTCAAAACCCTGAAGCAAGTGCAAGGAGTCTGAAGGAGCTCATTCTATGATGTACTTGTACAGTAATATAAAATTACATAAAGTATCTGTTACTATAGAGACATGTTTGGAGCTTGTCTAAGGAGTAGGGCAAATAGTGAGTGCATACGCACGTTTGTAACACCCATACATTTTTCATAGGGGAAAGGTCGTTTTGTAAATATATGACCGATGAACCTATAACAGTGTAAAATTTCCTCAGAATGAAACGAATAATAGCAGGATTAGAATTTTTATTTATGTGAGTACCAGTTGCCACCTTGATTGCTACTACGTTTTAATTGCTGATGCAAACTATGTAAAAGAAAATATAACTTCGGGAGCAGTAGTAACATGTTCGGTTTGCGGGGACAATCATTACATGATGTGGAGGAAAATAATGTGTCTCTAATTTGACCTTGAGATCAGTTTTGGCCGTGTGAAGAAAAGGATAATGGAAACTTTGTCGGGGAATCCCTTAATTAATATTAATAGGTGGTGTGCCCAATTAGTTAACCAGGGCGAATCAGGGTATGGCGTAATGAAGAGGGTTTGCTTGGATGAGAATATCAGACTCGCAAAACCTCACCTGATATCTACCTATAAATCGAAACGCATAACTGATTTTACGCAGTAGAGAGCAGTAAAACTCCGGCTGGATTCGAAAATCGGGCCTGTCACCACTCGAATCGTGGCCCCCGTTTACTTACCGTACGATAAAGAGGGTGCTGAAAATCGGTTGTCGAAAAAAATGGTCCGGTTTGACTCAATATGAAAGCAGAATCATGGTGAAGAAGAAATACATTAGATATATTTTTTTCGTTTTCTCCTTTTTACAATTAATAATATGACATTTTCCTGTCATCAAAAATATTGATTATATAATTCATACAAACGAACCCCGATTTGCTTCTGGACTCAGTTATTCGCTTTGGGTAATTGCGATCATTAATAAATGAGACAAATTGAAATAATTTCTTTTGGCGAGCAACACGCAAGATTAGAGACTTGCCAATCCAGCTTGTTTCATCAGGCCCACAGCGTGTGTTTTCCCAGGAGACTTTGAGTTGTATAGTTTGGACTTTTGGAGTTTTCTTTTTTGATATATAACCTTATATCTGTTCATAATTCGCAAATCACTGTTGAGGCGAGAAATACAGAAATCTTACACATCGTCGTAAAATCAACCGGATTGTTTTATTTTATTATTGTTAATCACAAGTGAAGCGTTGAAAGTTAAAAGTGAGTTTTAATTTTCGTTGCTGTTTTTGTTTGTCTTGATTAGATGCGAAGGCAAAAAAAAAAATAGAAATAAGAAAAACAAAACGATAAAAAAAAACCCACTTATTTTTAATTAGTAATAGAATAGGTTTAGAATGACTGCTCAACAGGAAGAGAGGTTGTTAATGGGAATCTGCTGGTAGCGGATGAAGGGTTGCAATAGGCCATTAAAAATTATTGGGGGGTATACAGAGATGGATGGAATAGTATCACGGTTTATCGAGTGGAAACTTAAAAGAACTTAGGATGCCCCTGCGGCCAGCTGCGGACACCAGAATTATGAGAATTACATAGTTAGATAAGCAATTTGAAAGCCGTGAAGAGGTTGTCCTGACTCGGGCAGCTGGTTGGAGTGAAGATTGCCGAACTGGGTGTGAGGAGTTTGAGTTTAGTAGTGATGATCTCTCCTGACTTTGTAAAGGCGTTAAAAGACAAAAACGTTGGGGCAGTCGCCAGGAACAGTAATCGGCTAAAACTGCAGCAGGCCTTAAATATCGATTTGGTCCGGAGAATGTTAATTGTCGCCAACATAATAAAAATTCCTACCGAGAAGGGTCAGTAAAATCCCGCTGCGCTCTTTGTCGAAATAAGAATAAAACCACGAGAGAAAACTTTAGAATCTAAGGTCGATCTGAAGTATGGCCCCAAATCGAAGCTGTGCACTGATGTAACAGATCGAAGGCTAGGAATTGAAATATGGGATTATATGGTGCTCCATGACGTCCCAAATTGCAAGATGTGGAGAAACAAAACCACTCTGCTGAAGAATGGGGTATTGATACTGACGGGTTAATGGGTGAGGAAGCATGATACGATAATTTTTAAAACAACCGATCTTTATATTCATGTTTGATAAAAACTAGTACGCATGTTAAATGATAATTTCTGATTTTGTATTATATCTCTAACAATAAACTGTAAATCGTTAAGCTGATTATTCTGATTTGAAGAAAAAGTAAATTTGTCTGCGTTTTCGTGTTCTTAACGATAATTCGAGGTTCGTAAAGGTGACTCCCAAGAGAAAGAATATTATACGATGAATAAAAATAAAATGCTTATTGTATGCATTATGGGTGCGTTATTATGCTGTACTATCCTTGGAGATAAATGAATGACGTCCGAACTGATTGTCATTAGGCTCAATAATTCTTCCTGGAAAAGAAAAAAAAATGAGTGTATGTATAAACTGATATTTCTGCGATTTAGGGTTGACGAAATCCAGTAAGAAAAAAATAGTAAATATCTCCTGCAATTAGAGACGGAAGTAACAATATTGAACGTTTCCTGCAAAATACAGACGAGCGTATTAAAAAGAAGTATCGTTTAAAAAACAGTATTACTGAATGCCTAAAGTCTCGGGTACTGTAGTGATTGAAGCATTCGCAGAAATATCGAAACGTCTCCGATACGTTAGAGACGGTGTATCCAAAGTAAAAGTAATTTAATACTACAAATAATATACTTAGAAAAGGGCCAACAAATTTGGTACAAATATATAAGGATGGATTCTCGATATTCCCTATACAAGCAGGGGGATTATGGTTATGAAAAATCAAGAAGATATTAATCATGTAATTGTCCAATAATATGTGTACTAACGCAATTAAATTGGGCTACTCTTGTCTGATGGGTTTTAGGGTACTGGTTTGAAAGTTACTGGCTTCTGTTTCCGACTGACAGTACAGCAGTTTTAACTCTTTGGTCGCGCTTAAAGCGGCTGCTTTATCATAACAATAAAGTTGTACACATCGAGATGTTTATATTGTCATGTCGGGCATGGCAAGCGACCCCCTGGTGGAATTTCCGAGACCACATTAAAGTGGATGAGAAGTCGGCTGATGGCCTCCTTGCGTTTCATGATGATGGCTATGCACATCTGCTTTATCTAGTTCCTCTCACCCTAAAATAAACTTACGAACTAAAATGACCAAAATAACGATAAAACTAGGCACTCACTCCAATGATTCGCCTCCTCCCCTGAGCTAGCATTTACAAATATTCGTGAACTTATAACTAACTTACATGATGTAGAATAAGTTTCTCCTAGACACATCCCGGATATCTTAGCGTTTATTAAATAAATTTTCACTCCTTAATCCATCTAAAATTTTAAACATTTCTGATGTAAGGACTCAGTTCAAAACATGCAGTGACTTGGAGTTTATATTTGTAAGAGTCTTTTGATGAGAAGGAAATTTAAACTAAAATCATATGATCAGGCACCAATGTGTTTTAAACTAACTCTACAACATATACTTATCACGGTCGCTCGACCCAGAACTGTTCTCCAAATAATCTTGTTTCTAATACACACACACCCACACACGCACACACACACACACATATATATATATATATATATATATATATATATATATATATATATATATTTTTTTTATAAAGTAATAGGGTTCGGTTTTTCTGTCTGTGTGTACATCAACGAAATATAAAGGAGGTAAGAGGGTAGATCTCTCCTGGTAGAGAAACATTAGAACCCATTTTAGGATGTTTCTGTTATAGGAGACATAAGAATCTATGCCTAATTTCTTTATATACTAGTCTACAAACCACCCCCATATCGAATTACTTATGCTCATTTGCATATCACATTATATTAAATCTCTTTAACTAATTACCTCGACCTTATTACATATTGGAAATATTCTAATCATTTCAACTGTACTATTTACAAAATCTATTTAACATTTAATTATTTAATATATTTTCATTTAATTTTATATTCGATTTATTTCACTTTACGTTTATTATCAAAACAATTCATTGGCGAGCAAAGCTTTATGTTTTGGGATTGTATTGAAAATGTAATGGAAATTTCAATTTCGTTCCGTTTTAATCTTTTATATTTTACTTGCCAATATAATTGAAAGAATACAATTCAACTATCGTAATTTTATATAAATAAACAAAAACAAATATTTTAAAATAAAACTCTATTAAAAAAGAAATAATTTTATTTTTAAATGAAAAAAATCAATTTAGTAAAATAATTGTATTAAACACCCCCAGCCTTGTCAGCAAACCTGTAAACCTATAAAAGTTAACATTTCGAATGTAAACAGTGATTTTTCGATTTTGTTAGCGCTTGCCGCAATTAAACACAATTAAAACGGAACTAACTTTATTTCCATTCTATTTTTTAAACAACCCCCAAAACATAACGCTCTCTTCCAGTTATAGCCAATTTTTTTTAATTAAATAAAACAGGTAAAAATAAACAGATAAGCGCATTTTCTTTTACATTTTTCTTACAACCATTGTCATTTAACCAACTGCAGGATATCGTTACTTTTGTGGGGTTGTTTTGAAAATGGCACGGAGATTATAATTTCGTTCCAATTTAATCTTTCTGGTCGAGCCTATTTCGAAAGCCTGTTTATCATAGATTTGAACTACAAATAATTTATTACATTTTGATTATTACTATCTTAAGACTTAAAGCTTATATTTATTTCATTTTTCTATTTATATATTGAATTAGTTATTTCCAGTCTTATTTAAACTTAGTGCTTTCTTTAAACCAGATGAACCTTTTATAAAAATATGAGTTTAACGTAAAGAACACGAACAAGGTTTTATTCAACTGAATTTCTTCCAGTTTACTAACAAAATATATAAATTTAAAAGAGATATAAATAATAAAATAAAAAGGTTATGTAATTTAAAAGAAATACACGTACTCACAAAAGCAGAACTTTTTTTTACACATTTTTTCTTTAAAACCATAACAATGAGACTAACAATTACCTAGATCTTAGTAATTATTTGTTTTAATAGAACTGTTTTAATTGTACTGTTTACTTAGTTAACCTAAGTTGGTATTACATTTATTTTACATTTACTTTTTTTTTTAATTATTACTTTTAGACTGTGACGTTTACACCCGGAACTAATGAGTTACACGCAGGTCGCTTTTATTCATTCCTTTTGGTCAAGATCAAAGTGTAGTATCTGTTCTTCACATGCTGCACTTAAGATGGTTTGTACCAGTCAATGGAGGGGAAGCCCTCTATACTGGGACAATTATTATTTTTGGTAACCAGAGTGCCCCCTTTTTGCCTACTTTTAGGGGAGCTGGTTTTCACCTCACATTAAAAACGGCCTTGTGCCTAATTTGCTCAGTGGGGGAGCAAATAAATACCATCTGTTCTTCAGATGCTGCACTTAAGATAATTTGTACCAGTCAATGGAGGGGAAACCCTCTATACTGGGACAATTATTATTTTTGGTAACCAGAGTGCCCCCTTTTTGCCTACTTTTAGGGGAGCTGGTTTTTACCTCACATTAAAAACGGCCTTGTGCCTAATTTGCTCACTGGGGGAGCAAATAAATACCATCTGTTCTTCAGATGCTGCAAGCTATGACTAGCAAAGACCAGATGTGGGGGCAACCCCTACATGCCTGACCTTTAACCAGCTCCCATTTCCCACCTATCGGGAGCTGGTCCCCTTTTTCCCTTCCCCCTCCCTTCACTCCTCACATTAAAAATTGGCCTTGTGCCTAATTTGCTCGGTGGGGGAGCAAATAAATACCATCTGTTCTTCAGATGCTGCACTTCATTTTCTTGTTCTCTTTCGGTGGAGGAGAAATCCTTCACGACTGAGACAATTTTTATTTTTGTACCTTTTCTCCACGTTAAAAAACGACCCTGGTGTCTAACTCTGTCCCGTGGGGAGGCATAGTAAATAGGTACAATATAATTGTTTATAATTGTACTATTCAGAAATATTATTTATAGTTCGTCCATTTCAGTTAGTATACATTTCCTTTACGCTTAATTAATTTACAATCATTAATATCGTTAAACAATTCCGTTTAAAACCGAAATTATGCCACCCAAACGAAGTAGAAACGAAAGTGAGGAAGAAAGAATGGAAAGATTGGAAGCTAATAGACTAAGAGTTGCTGCAATTCGCTCCAATGAAAACAATTCAGATAGAGAAAGACGTCTAGAACTTAACAGGATACGTCAAAGAGAAAGGAGAGCAAGACTGTCAGATTTGGAAAGAGAAACCCAACGTGAAGCTGACAGAACTAGACATGCTGTAAGGCGGTTAAATTCATCACAAGATGAAATTCAAGAAAGGCAAAGATATGCACTGGAAAGAGAAGCAATATTACGATCGAATGAATTATATGAGGTAAGTAGACGTACACAAGGTGAGTTGAGAGTGGCTCAACGACATCAGAATGCATCGGAAACCCAACGAAGCTTTCGCCTATACCAAGGGCAACAACGAGAGGCTGCATGGGGAGAGAGTATGACTTTGCCCCAGCAATTGACAGAAAACGAGCCAGCTAGACAACGAATGACTGCTTTGAGACACCATGAAATAGAACACTGCAATAGAAAAGGATTGCTCTACAACAAAAATGACTCTCTCACTACAGCTGATATAGGAAAAATGGACAAAGTATGTCAACATTGCTCAGCTGTAAAATTTAAAGGAGAAACCCCTGGTTGCTGTTGTTCTTCTGGCAAAGTTGTGCTTGATAGCTTTCCACCACTGCCTCAGTTGCTTCAAGATTTGCTCTCCGGCAATGGTCCCATCTCTAAAGATTTTCTGCAAAATCTACGCAGTTATAACAATTGTTTTGCAATGACATCATTTGGTCACAAAATTGCGGCAGTACATGGGTGGAATCCTTCTTTTAGAATTCGAGGCCAGGTTTGCCACCAGATTGGGAGTCTTTTACCACCTGAAGATGAAACAGCAAAGTTTATTCAAGTCTACTTCTTGGATAGTCTGGAAGAGGAACTACATAATCGGGGACGTGACAGTAGACTCAATAGAGACATTCTCCAAAGTCTGACTGAATTTTTACATGAGAACAACAGCTTTATTTGTCAGCTGAAAACAACAAAGGAGAGGATTGAAGAAGAACACTTGGTAGAACATAAAGTTGTCATAAGGGAAGACCGAAGGCCGCAAGAAGAGCATCCACGGCGATTCAATGCTCCAACAACAACGTATGAGATTGGAATATTAATGGAGAATGAACCAACAGCTAACCGGGATATTGTCTTGCGTTTTAGAAATGATACATTAAAGTGGATCTCCGAACTACATCCCCTCTACGATACTTTAATGTACCCGTTAATGTAGCCCTATGGTTCTCCATCTTACAACATCTACATGAAGGCATCCAATGGGCGAAAATGAGATTGGAATATTAATGGAGAATGAACCAACAGCTAACCGGGATATTGTCTTGCGTTTTAGAAATGATACATTAAAATGGATCTCCGAACTACATCCCCTCTACGATACTTTAATGTACCCGTTAATGTACCCCTATGGTTCTCCATCTTACAACATCTACATGAAGGCATCCAATGGGCGAAAAGTTACCCAACAGCAATTTTATTCGTACCATTTAATGACTCGGCCTGTAAACTATTTTCTCTGGTACCGAAGGCTATTTCAACAATGGCTGGTGGATGTGTACTGCAAGATTGAAACAGAACGTTTACAGTTCCTGAGGCGTGAGCAACAGACCCTGAGAGCTGACAATTATAGCAACTTGAGAGATTCAATTCTTAGGGAGGATGGGAATCCAGAACAGTTTGGTCAACGAGTTGTACTTCCGGCAACTTATACAGGAGGCCCTCGATACATGTTTGAGCGTCAAAGTGATGCCATGGCATATGTTCGGCGAATGGGCCGAGCCGACCTCTTCATCACGCTCACAACAAATCCAAAGTGGACAGAAATTACAGAAAATTGTCTTCAAGGGCAAGACCCTCAGGATCGTCCAGATATTGTTGCCAGGGTTTTCAGGCAGAAGCTAAAAAAGTTACTTGAATTTATTAAAAAGGGAGGATTTGGCAGGTTGAGGGCTTTCCTGTACAGTATTGAATATCAAAAAAGAGGACTGCCGCATGCACACATCCTCACCTGGCAGGCCCCAGAGGACAAACTTCTACCAGAAAAAATGGATCTCTGCATATCTGCAGAGATCCCTGACAAAGAGGAAGATCCTGATCTTCATGCTAAAGTGATGGCACATATGGTGCATGGACCTTGTGGACCATTTAATCCAAATTGTCCATGTATGATTGACAACAAATGTTCCAAAAAATACCCAAAATAATTTCTTCAGTGTACCAAGCAAGGCCAAGACTCTTACCCCAAGTACAGGCGAAGAAAACCAGAAGATGGAGGCCAGACTGGTACAATAAGGATGAAGAGAAATGGTCGGTATGTTAATCAAGAAATAACAAACCAGTGGATTGTTCCGTACAACAAGGTCCTCCTTCAGCAGTTCAACGCTCACATTAACGTAGAAATTTGCAGCTCGATCCAAAGCATCAAATATGTCCTCAAATACGTGAATAAAGGATGTGATCAAGCAGTGTTTGAACTACAAAGAACTGATGGAGCAGCTAACCAACAAGGCCAAATACAAAGTCACATTGTGGATGAGATCCAGCAGTTCCAGAATGCAAGGTATGTCGGCAGTTCAGAGACAGCCTGGAGGATATTGGAACATCCCATCCATGAACATTTCCCCCCAATTGTACAACTTTCTGTTCATCTTGAAAATGGGCAGCGTGTCATGTTCTCAGCTGATACTGCTCTGGAACGAGCCCAAGGTCCACCGCCTGACACAACTTTGACAGCATTTTTTCAACTCTGCCATGAGGATGACTTTGCAAGGGGTCTCAAATACGTAGAAGTCCCTGAGTTTTACACTTGGAACAAATCGACAAAGAAATGGATGAGAAGAATGCGTGGGGTACAAGTTGAAGGTACTGAAAATGATGATGTATGGAAGGCACCATGCATTGGGAGAATCTACACGATTAGTCCAAAAGCAGGGGAGTGTTATTTCTTACGCCTGTTGCTCAATGAGGTTGCTGGTCCAACTTCATTTCAAAATTTGCGAGCATACAATGGTCAGGTGTTTGAAACATACAGAGCAGCGTGCCTTGCTCGAGGCCTTCTAGAAAATGACCATCACTTGCATCAAGCAGTAGGAGAGGCAAGTGCCACTCAATCACCTTCAAATTTGCGAAGCCTATTTGTGATAATTTTAACAGCCTGTGAGCCAAGAAATCCTCTTGAGATCTGGATGGCTTTTCGTGATGTAATATCTGAAGACATTCTTCACAGATACAGGCAAGAAGTTAACAATCCAGAAGCAGATTTTAATGAGGACATCTACAATAAAACTCTTTGTCTAATTGAAGAAAAAGTTCTCCTTATGTGCGGTCAACCATTGGCAAGCTATGGATTACCTGCACCAATGCAAGGGAGAGATGAAAGACTCGCGAGAGAGTATCAACGTGAAGTTACTTATAATCTTGAAGAACTTCCCTACAAGCAGAAAATATGCAAGAAAAACTGACCGATTCTCAAAGAGAAGTTTACAATTCATTCATGGCAATGTTGGAAGCACAAGGTGAAATGAACAAAAACATGATGTTTCTTGATGCTCCAGGTGGTACGGGCAAGACTTTTGTAATCAATTTGATCCTTGCAAAGATTAGATCCATGAGAAAGATTGTGCTTGCACCAGCATTCAGTGGCATTGCTGCTACTCTACTACAAGGTGGCCGCACTCTTCACAGCACTTTTAAAGTACCCTTGGATACTCATCGAATGGATCAGCCAGGTTGCAAAATTACTGGTAACTCAGCCTTGGCAAATGTAATTAGAGAAACCTCTGCAATCATTGTAGACGAAGCCCCAATGACGCACAAGAGTGCTTATGAAGCAATTGACCGAACACTGCAAGACATCACAGGAAACAAGAATCCCATGGGTGGCATTCCAACCTTATTTTGCGGTGATTTCCGTCAAATCCTCCCAGTGGTTAAAAATGGCACAAGGGCTAACATTGTCAATGCAAGTTTGAAACAATCCTATCTCTGGAGGCACGTTATAGTGAAGAGACTGACTACTAATATGAGAGCCTATATCTCTGATAACACAGCTGCAGCAGACTTCTCAAAATTGCTTCTCCAAATCGGTAATGGTCAGTTTCCTATCACTTCTTCACCTGACACAATTAAGATTCACACTACGCTTGGTAAATGTGTCGGTAATCAGAAGCAACTGAAAGACAAAGTGTACCCAGACCTGCAAAACAATGGAAAATCACCGGATTGGCTTGCTGAGAGGGCTATTATTTCGCCATTAAACAGCAATGTGAATCATTTGAACAATTCAATAATGGATGAATTTCCAGGAGACACAAAGCAATACAAGTCAGTTGATTCAGCTACTAATGAATATGAAGCTGTTCACTACCCTGTGGAGTTTTTAAACTCTTTGGAGATATCTGGAATGCCTCCACACATTTTAAATCTCAAAATTGGATCGCCAATCATGATTCTTCGATCCTTGGAACCGCCAAAAACAACAAACGGAACCAGATGTGTTATCACCAGATTGCACACCAATGTACTTGAGGCCACCATTTCCTGTGGTCCCTACAAAGGCGAAACCGTTCTACTGCCAAGGATATCCTTAGTTCCATCGGACTCAGTACTTCCATTTAAATTCCGGAGACTCCAATACCCTGTGAAGGTGTGTTTTGCAATGAGCATAAACAAAAGTCAAGGTCAGACATTTAACACCATTGGCGTAGACTTGACATCAGACTGCTTCAGTCACGGTATGTTCTACGTCTCCATCAGCCGGACAGGAAGTTCAGAAAAACTCTGCATTCTGGCTCCAAATCAAAGCAGCAGAAATGTAGTTTACCCTGAGGCTCTTTAGTGAAAAGTTCGAGAAATGGATATGAGGAAAAACTGACATGATCTGATTGTGGTAAGTTTTTAGTATTGAATGTGCAAGATAAAATTTAAGCAAGAGTTGAAAATGACTTCAATGAAAAATTTACTATGTAACATCAAGTAACCTTCCTTTTTGATGAAAATGTTTGTGAAGTTCCTGATTGAATTTCAGTCACTACAAGAGGTAGTTAAAATGTTAATCACCTTATGCAATCGTTGCTCTTACAACATCAACTTACTGGAAAGGTGCCCACAGATTTTGGTACCCGAGTGCGCAACAAAGCTCCGTGCGAAGCACGGGTATCTTTGCTAGTATAATATAAAGCTGAAAGTGCGTGTGTGTAGCTGGTCACGAATAGGCTCCTATCTGGTTTACTATTATAGAAAACTGTTCACATATAATGATGGGAGATTATCGAGACACAGGAATGGGTATGTTTGATCTGGCAAAATGATTCATTAACATTGTGCGCCTGGTCCACAAAATATGGAAATAAAACATTAAATATGAAAAAAAAACTTTTGCAAGTGTTTTTGATAGAGATGTACATAAGAACACTTTAATAAGTATGTTTTTACTTAAATAGGAATGTTATAATAAAATTGTGGGGTCTGCGTTCGCACCTGGCCTCCAGTGAATAGAAATAGGCACACACTTTAATAAAGACTTTTTATATCTATCTGAGTAAGTATACTTTGATGATTGTGTTTCTGTTTGAAGAAATATGGTATAATAAAATTATGAGGTGTTCGGTCGCGCCTGACGTCCATAGAATGGAAATATGTCACAAAGTTTAACAAGGTTTTTGAATATAGATCCACGGAATATTGTGATAAGTGTTTCAGTGTGAAGAGGTATGGTATAATAAATTATGGGGTTTATCTATTTTATTTTTACTTTCATCATGGTTTGTTTTGGTTTTGATACCCCCAAATTCGAAGTTATCTCTTTACAATCCTCCCTTTTCATAACCTATCATATTTTCATAAATCAGAGTCAATTTTATGTAGGCTGTTTCTGAACCCAGTCAACGACGGTTACTTTTGCTAGTATATATATATATATATATATATATATAGATAGATAGATAGATAGATAGATAGATAGATAGATAGATAGATAAGTAAATGGTAATTTGCTTGAAGCATTGCCGGTAAAGTGATACGTGGAAGTTTATAAAACCCGAGAACATAGCGGAAAGACCGGAAAAGCGAAGGTAAAGGAAAGAAAAACAAACAAAAAATGGACTGGTATATTAGAGCAATGTCTAATTGTTTATTCATTTATCGCTTCCTTTCCCACCATATATACATCGGTAAACCAAGTTGCTAGGATGTCCGGGGTATATTCATCCTGGTAGTGCTATATAACTTGGAAAATTTTGCTAGAAAACAGCTCCCCTTTTCTATGTAGCACTCTCCCGTGACACTAGCACGCAAATACATGTTTGTTGACTTCAACGCGCACCGCAATAATTGACTTGGCGTTTCTAACTACAAAGGCACAGCTGGTAGCATCATCCATCAGTTGTCTATATCACGTTCCCTGACACAAAAAGTAACATTCCTGATCCGTCTCCCAGATATTCAGGACCAGCAAGGCCTGCTTCTGGATCTATTACTGACATTTCCGCAGGATTATGTAACAAATGTCCATTTCCCACTCGGAAATGCTTATCATGCAATGATATTGATAGACATTACTCCAAGGTCACACCCCAAGTTGAAGAGCCATTGCTCAAACAACAAGGTACTACAATGAGGCTGACTAGGAAGTCATTAGAGATCGCACCAGAGATACCCCATGAGGAATATTTTGTCCCTTTCTGCGGAACAGTGCGCAATTGAGACGAATGAATCGTCCTACACCTCAATTGAAGTAAATGTCACCACACGCAAGTTCTATATTAAACCCCACTCCCCGCAATGGTTTACTTTTACTTGCGAAGCTTCCATTGTTCAGAGGCAACATGCTCTAGCAGTTTTATCCGGAATAACCCCATTAGAAACAGTCAAAAGCTTATAGAATCTAGAAATTCTTGTAAGAAAGAAATAGCGACAGATAACAGAGAATATAGCGAAACCACCAGAAAATGCACTGAAATACAGTAATTAGGAATTCATGATTTCTGGATAGTTGACAAAATCGTAGTAAATAATAGAAAATCGACAATTCCCCCACTGTCCACCAACATGGTGTGTTTTCGTCCCGGCAACAGAGAAATCTAAATTTCACGCTCGTCTGTTAGACTCAAATCCTTCTTTTGACACTACGCCCCCTTGATGTTCCCTTCTGCACAGAAACCGCACCAGATGATCTGAATATCCTCCCTTCTCAAGTACATGATATCATAAAAAACAAAACACGCTAACGGCATGTTGACGTGACTTAATACCGAATGTTCTATTAAAATAATGCTTCACCGAGCTTGTCCCATTTCTGTCAATACTCTTGAATAATTACTTTGACGAATCATGCTTTCCTTACTGCTGTAAACTGATTTAGTAGTTCTAGTTTACAAGAAATCTGGCGAACACACGCATCAATTGAATTATCGCCCCATTAGTCTCATCCGTCTTTCCTCCAAAATATTTGAGTTCATATGTATCAAGCTCAATCATAACTACCTTACAGTTGCTAATCTTCTGTCCGGCCATCAATATGGATTTATGCAAGCCTATTCTACTGCATATATCTTTAGTGTGATCTCTAAACATATATATTATGCACTAGATAAGGTAGGAGAGTAAAGGGCTGTTGCCCTCTATATATCTAAGGCTTTTGACAGGGTATGGCAGATGGTCTGTCATGAAAATAAGCTCCTATGTTATTACTGGACGGATACTACAAATTATTAAACCATTCTTAAATAAGAGAAGAATCCAGGGTGTCTTCAACGATCGTACATCATAACAATATGATAAAAAGACGGGTGTACCTAAGGGGTCGAGCCTTTTAGCTTTATCATTCCTCATATTCAAAAATGCTGTCCCTGATAGAACAGTCTCTGAGATGGATATATTTACTGACAACTCCCCCTCTATAACTGGCACGAGGGGAAAACGAATGAACACATATCCAAGACAATGGCAGAAACCTAAGGGGAAGACCTTCAGTCTATAGTTGAAGTTGTCAAAATTGATGGTAACGTTCAATCCTGCCTGGCTAATCTCGTTTCCCTTAATAATTTCAGGTAACCTTTTCAATCACAAATAGATATGGCTAAACATGCATTACCTGAAAGTACTTCTTTCAAATCCTCGGCTTAATAAGTTAAAAAAATATATATTGAGAGCACTGCCATGGTTGCTGTGAAAAAGCGTAGGCTCTATTTGTTTTAGATAGTTGCTTCCGCCTGAGTTGTGTGGACTGATTAAATTCCTACAGTTGAGACATTTCGAATTTAAGTGTCATCGGACTCGAGCGATGAAAAAGAAAATTCAGCTATCTACGCCTAGTGGTTTAAGACTTCCTGTAAGTCCGGGCAAGAAAGCAATCGGAACTTAGACTAATTTCTTCGAAGGTTGGAATTCACTGAACAATAGTTAACCCCTCTGGGCCGTGTCGCCACCCCTCTGGTAATATCCGGACGAATGATACTGAGCAGAACTGGAAAGTTTCAATAAAAGATTCGAATTACGAAGAATGTTAGAAGGAAGAACCAGATAATGTATGGACTAAATTTGTTAGAATTGCAGACGAGGTTAAAAAATAAGGATAAAATGAGCCGTGGATCAGGCGAATAGTGGTGTGAATAGGTTAAGCATAACAACTATTCTAATTACAGTGTTGAGGGCCGTGTGTGTGACAAAGCGAGTTAGAATGCTTGTCAGTAAGAAACGCTTCAAAATTGCCTGCAGAGATCGATGCCACCTTAGTGGAGGTAAGCGCGCTGAGAAACAAGTACCCAGAGCTGAACTAATGATCAGATAAAACTGTCGTTGATGATTTTTTTATGATTTCTTTTATAGGAGAATAAACAAAGAGACTGATTTGATGGACGTTGATCTCAGAAAGGTCAACTGTCTAAGATGAGATAATGAAAAAGAAAGAGAATAATAAAATTAAAGAAAATGCGATCGCCATTTGGTAGGTAGATTGTATGTGTGATGTGTGTGTTGTTTAGTGCCGGAATATAAAATGGAATAACACCTTTAGAAAAAAACTCGCCGAAAAAAACAAACAATATAAACTGATCTTATTAGAGACTGCAGTGTAAGGGAGCTAATTGCTGTTGTATTACAGTCACATGAACTGAATTATCGCATTATAAGGACTTTATGACAAACTGTTATTGTACTAAATATTTAAGCCCAGATTGAGCAAGGCAATTGTCAAAGGAGACATACTCTTTGGAGAAAAAATAAAGTCGAAGGTAAATAATCGCGATTGAGTAGAACTGACCTTTGTCTTCCAAAAAGAACTATAAAAAACAAATAACCGTTCTAGCATGGACATATAACATGCCACTTTTTGATGACTGTTGTATTTTGCATACACTTTATTTTTGCCACGTGAACTGGTAATCGAAAAAATCGCCTGTACGGACCAACGAACGTTGCTAAGCGATAAAGTATCTTTGGATGTCTGGAACAGACAAGAGGTGTGTGGACGGCTTAGACTCAATAATTTACTTTTAGAAACTTTACTCACTGATTAAACAGCCTGCTGGTGAAAAGGAAATACATTTAATTTATTCTCTTTTTCTCCTGTTTATAATTGTAAAAATAACATTTTCGTTTAATCAGAATTATTTAATAATAAAAATATAATACCAAAAGCCGAGCTTGCATCTGGAGTCAGTACTCAGAATTACAGTAGTCTGAACTACAGAAACCTCACACCACTCTCTAATCGAATCGAAACAACCTAGAACAAAATATATGTAGCTGTGTGAACACTACGGTCTTCATCCTCTTATATTGACCATGAAGTGACTTTTGATCAAGGAGGCCGGGTCTTCGCTGTGGTATAAATATATAAGATACTCTCAGACGTGACATGAGAAAGTGTTTAGCAATATAAGATGACCACACTTCATTTGTAATAAACATGGAAATGTATTCACCCAATGTTTTAAGTTATATTAGAACAATCAAATCAAGTGTTATTAGTGATGTCAATTATAACGTACAATGTTTGTAATATTATTCATAAAGAAGAGAACCGTTTACTAGTAACACTTAAATGTTACACCCCATGTATATGCTTATTGCCCTACAGGTTGAAATTAATTTTTCTAAGAATACGACCATTATTTTGGTATGCGTGTATTTATTTTGCCAACATCTCCAAAACATTCAATTTGAAAAACGAGTTTGTTCATGAAAACTATGAAAGCTATTGATCAAAAAACCATAACATAGTGTATACTCGCATTATACTCATGTTGTATAAATGCATTGATATCAACAGCCACTACTGGTTAGTACCTTTTCCATTTGGATGTTAAGACGTTATTTTACATTAAATATTCGGCACGTTAGTACAATAAAAGGAAACAAGTCGCCCGACGGGAATTCCAAACTCAAGCTTTCTAATGCAATACACACTTAGAGTAGGAGGCTTTCTGACATTTATGGATATCTACACTAGAAAAGATTGCTCTTATTGTTAAGTGGGTGTGTTGATGTTTTGTACATCGATGGGGCATATTACATGTACACACTTGTAAAACAGTACTTTCCATTAAAACACTTGTAAGGCAGGTACATGGATGCAAAATTGTGGTGATGGGGCATTAATTGGAGCTTAGTTGAAAGTGCTGGCCATATTGCTTTTAATTACATTTTCACCACAAACAAGGCACATTGCCACTTTGGTGTAGGGGGCTACTATCAGGGGCAACAACTACTGGGGTACTATGTAGGGATTTTGGCAGCAAGATGTCGGTCCACGTTACACTTGAACTCCTACACGTCAGTAGAGTTGGGAAAGCAGGGACCTGGAATGGAATTCCAAAGTCTAGCGGTTCTGGGGAAGAATGTACTGCAGTAGAAAGATATTTTACGTATAGGGATCTCTACTGTGTGGGGGTGGGATTTAGCTGCCTGTCGGGTTTGTCGAGGGTGTTTACGTCGTGGGGCACAAGTGCTTACAGTTAGTCAGAGCATTCTCCATTAAAATACTTGTAGAACAGGCAGAGGGATGAAACATTTCGTCGATGGGCCAGAGGCTGAAGCCTAGATGCCAGTTCAGGACATATCAGATTTGCGACTCTCTGTCGAACCTTGTCTAGGAGCGAGAGACTAGTAGCAGATACAACAGCCCAAATATGATAGCAATACTCCATACATGGGCGAATGGTCGCCTTAGAGAGGGGCATGATACTGTCGGGTGTTAGTAGTTTTCTAGCACGGTAGAGAGAGCCCCCATTCTTTGCTAGCGGCGCTGGCAATGTTTTCAATGTAATTGTTCCAAATCATGTTTCCTGTGAACGTTAGGCCAATGAGTTTGAAAGATGTACTCTCAGATAAAGAGTCGTTGGTCATTGCTATTGGAGGAAGAGAATTTTATTTTGTAATTATTGAGGAAACTAGTTTAGTCTTGGCTGCATTTAACGTGACCATCCATTTTTGTCCCCATTGCACTACAAATTGGAAGTCATCCTTTAGTGTTTCTGCAATTTCTTTAGTTTTGTGTTCATTTGTTTTCCTGTCATGCCTATTATAGAGTGTAATGTAATCGGCATATATACCCATCTCAGAGGCAATTTTGTCGGGGAGGTCATTTATGAATATAAGGAAAACAGATGTCTAAGAATAGACCCCTGAGGCACTCCCGCATTTATATCACAGATGTATTTTGAAGTACGACCCTCGTGGACAACCTGGGCATTTTCTTATCTAAGAAGGATTTAATTATGTTAAGTATTCTACCAGTGATACTGTATGATCTAATTTTCATTAGAAGACCCTCATGCCATACCCTGTCAAAAACCTTAGATATATCTCGAGCTACACCTCTGCCCTCACCCGCTTTGTCCAGTTAATAGTATATACATTCACAGATTACAGTTAGGATGTCTGCTGTTGAATGGGCTTGTCTAAATCCATATTGTTGGTCAGTCAGAAGTTTAGCATCTGTACGATGATGGACTAGAGCATGCTGAATAAAGGTTTCAAATAGTTTGGCCAATAGTTGGGGGAGGCTAATGGGGCGATAATTTAATGGACACGTTCTTTCGCTAGACTTTTTTTTCATACTGGTACTACAGAAGCAGTTTTCCAACAGCCCAGAAAATATTATTAATTAAGACATTTTTTGTAGAGTTTGGAGAGAACTGGAGCTACTTCGGCTGAGAACTTTTTTAACAGCACGGCTGGGTGAGATCGGGTCCACATGCTTTTGAAGCGTCAATGTTTTTTTTTATGATAGCATGCAGATTAGCAGGGGTGATTTTCAGATCGTCTAGCGTGGCGTCTGTCCGCATAGGAAAGCTAGGTAGGGGCTGGTTGAGAGGGTCCAGTGTGGCAGACCGACTGGCAAGCATTTTACCATTCTCGGTTGCTGAGCAAATTATCTCATGATTATTGGTAAGTGAGGGAATTGTTGATTGCCCACTATTTACTACACTGTTGTAGATTTTTCAGAAGTAACCAGTTCCTAATTTTTGTGCTTTGATGCCTTTTTTAAGTGATATATGTTTATATATCGATGACGCAATCAAATGTTTGTATTTGAAAGGATGCACACCACAGGAGATTTTTGATGAAATGAAAGAAACTCATGGTGATAATGCTCCATCGTATGACCTTGTAAAACACTGGCATCGTGAATTCAAACATGGCCGGAAGTCTGTGGAAACAGCTCCCAGACCTGCTCGCCCCTCTTCTGCCATTAATGAGGCATCTGTCCGTCAAGTTGAGGCTGCCATTTTGGAAGATCGGCGCATCACTATTCGCCAAATAGCCCAAGATGTCAAGATTAGTACAGGGTGTGTGCAATCGGTCTTGCAAGGTTCAAGTCTCAGTATAGGTGATATTAAGAATACAATTATGAATTACTTGAAGGTGGCTAAGTGGCTAATGATATGGGCTAAAAACCTGGGTATACTAGGATCGAATCCAGTTTGTTTCAAAGACACACTTTCATCTAAACCACATATATGGTCCTTCTACCGAAGTTATTGGGCAGCCATTTTTTAAATTCTAACTCTAAGAGGAGACACTAAGTTTGTTTTAAACCAAAAAACAAACTTTGAAATAAGTTCAACCACAAATAAATTTATTCAAGTATCTAGAAGAGTCTTTTCTTTGATAACATTTATTTGTTGCATATTTTTTTATAAATGTTTATTACGTACAGGATATTAGTCCGTTGTATAGAGATGTAGAGGACGTTTTCTATATATTTAGTATAATAGACAGATGCCAAAGGATCGGTCCAACGTTATGGAATACATCTTTATTTAAGTAAGGATTAAAAAGCTTTCCACTGATAGAAGCTTTTCATGTTGTGGTTTGTCTATCATAATGTTTGAAATATTTTCAGAAGTATTTGCCTTGGTAGCATCATTATTGTAATTCCGTTTAAAACTACCGTAAATATATGGAGATGCAATTAAGAGTAAAATAATTTGGCAAGTTACTCTGATCACGAACGTGAATTTTTATATAAAATATTTTGCAATGATTTTGAATTCATCGTAAATTAGTGTTAGATAGAATAGAGAACAGGCATTTGTTACAATTGTGTTATTATGTGAATCGCATGGAGACCAACCTCGTATATGCTCTTCATGTTTTTCTAATGCTCTTTCTTTCAGATGAATGGCGCATTTGTGAATAATCAATTGTTGCAAAACTTATATTGTCGGCACAAATTTGAAATAGTTTATTCTGTGAGTAATGGCAACGACACCTTCTATGTTGTACAACGGTAGGCATTTTGTTCTGGTTGAAATTCCTTAGAAAGCATGATGTTCTTATTAACTCTTATTTTAGAGTGTATTTGTTCAAACATCAAATTCGCCGTACATTCTAATAAGAAATATGTAAATATGTCTAAGAAAACCATTGTGTATTAATAAGATTAAGAGAGTGCATTTCTTGTATTTTGGGTTCATTTAAACTGAGAAGATCAAGCAGAGACATTGTATGACGAGACAAGGATAAAGGCGAGTTAACAAAATTCTATCGAACGACTAGGCAATTTGCATTTTCTGATAATCAAGAGAAAATCATCAAAAATGTCTCACAATCGTCAGCCATTTTTCCATTTACTAATAAAACATGGGTAAGCCGACCAGATATTTTAAATTTTTACCAGGGACCTAATTAAAGGCGGTAACAACTTAAGCGAGGGAACGATAGGGAGATAAGCTGAAAGTATTGCTGCCTTTGTGCAATACTGGTAGACAAATATAATGTAAATTAACATAATTATATGAGAAGTCTTTACAACTCAGGGCATGCCTTTGAGGTAGGGTTAGGGTTAGGGTTAGGGTTAAGCGAGAAGTCTTTACAACCTTTGAGTTAAGCACACCTTTTCTGAGCAGGCATTGGTGGGTGTTCTTTTTTATTAGAGTTCAATAAGCATGAATCATAAGTATATCTATAGAAAAGAACGGACTATTAAAAATTTCGCACTAAAACAAATGCGCCTGTGTGACTTCTTGCGTATGGATTTCAATGTTTAAAATGATGAAACATAGACCTTGACATTTATAGGATAATTCTAATACGGAGTGGTATATGTTTGAGACGTTGCTTTAGGCTAAAGTTTTTTGTGAATGGATATGTTGGGTAAGAATTTCTGTAGAAAGAAAAGTTCTTAAAACGGACGGAGAAAAATCGTGGCAATTTCAAAAATATATGGCATCCAGATGGCCAGTCAGAAGCTAGTAACTGCTTTATATATTATAGATATACAGTCCATCTCTAGTAGTAGATATTCTTAGGTCCGTGCCCCTAGATTATCAGGTGTATCGCGTTAGTGCAGGGAAAAATCGTTATTTGCATCCAACATTCTTATTACTGATATGTCAAAAGGTTAGGAGAAAATTGCAAATGTCACCCGAAGCCATTACCCCCCTGCAGGGCGGTGATTATTTCCGCATCCAGAAGAAACGGAAGGCTGGATTGAAAATTATGAGAGACGAAAGAAATATTGCCGCGGAACCTATATCCACAATAATTAACCAATCTACATGGCCGTACAAAAATTGTAGTTTTAGTTGAATATTAAGAGCGTCTGTTAATGATTTTTTCATGAAGTCATTAGTTATTTATGTATATCTGACTCTTACCCAATATATATATATATATATATATATATATCCTAGCAGACTACACGTCGTTGACTGCGTTAAAAACCCTTTCAAATAGACAGAATCTGATTTATGAATGTAAGGGCGCTATGAAAAGGCGGATTTGGATTTAAATACATAGCTTTAACTTTTGGGTTATCAACAGTGTAGGCTGACACCCTCACACATTCTGAAGATAGACTATTCTTTACGCCATTCCCTGCAACCAGTTTCATGTATAGAGCCAGCGTGGACCTTAGAAAGTGTATGGCCTTTACTTTGTCTTTTCTGTTGAGAAAATGTTGTGAGCACAGAATTCCCCCTTCATTTCCGCCCTTGCTGATATCATACCCATTTTTTCTCTTAATTTCTTTTTCTAGTATTGTATGACGTCAGGTAAACATAGTACTAAAGCATGTAGGAGCCTATTCGTGAAGAGAGAGACGACACACAGACGTTGAACTTTAATATATAGATCTATTCGAAGATTGTTCATGACGTAACACACCTGCTTCCTTTCGACCGAATTTATTCGACGTTTTTGTAAATAGATCAATGATAGATCGATATATACCCAGTGAAACGATAAATGTGTAACCATTTAATAAATGACACTAAATCTTATCTTAAATCTTTTATTAGAAAAAATAAATGCGGGAATCTTCAATGTGTAGTAGAGATGATGCCTATTCAATGTAGTTGCTTCGATATGGGTCCGGAACTAGGAACATGCTTTTTTCACAAGCGCCGGCAAGTACCCGGCGTGTAGTCGGCGAATACTAAGCGGATGGCGGCGATCAGACTGAGTTTGGTGTTGTGAGAGGTCATGTGCGTGGTGTTCTCGACGTATAACTAAACAAAATACTCCAGTAGGTTTTAATCGGGTTAGGAGATAACCAGTGAGAGAATGGTACACAATCGTTACACTCCTTGTGAAGCAAAGCTTTGGTTTCTTTGGACTTGTAGGTCGACGTCGTGCCATTCTGCCACAACCAGAATTTTCCAACGGTCACTTGACTCTACCAGGAAATCACCCCACTCTTTAACATATTCAGATACACTTTGCTATTGACTTTTGAGCCGACTTTAAAAATGTGGGGTGGAATGATATAGCCCTCAATTTAAACCCCGCCGAAGACCATACCAGTTGCCGGAAACTTCGAGGACCTTTGCCCTTGAACGTCGAAACGTCCGGATGTGTATTTTAATGGCACTAGTAATGGTTCTGTTTTGATGAGTTCGATTGGTAGCGAGCATGAGTTTTACAATTGCGCATCTCCGTTCTCTTTCTTTAAATATTGTGTTACTTTTAACCATGAGCGAAAACTCCTATTGTTTTTAGCATTTCTACACAACTGACGAACTAGTAGATAATCTGCAACACAAAAGAAACCGGTTTTCATCAAACGCAAATCGAATCTAGCTGTCTTTACTTTGGCGGCAATTTTATAGTTATATGTTTGCATAGATCACAGTGAAATTGTATTTCTTTATCGAAGATATTAATTGTATGGAGTTTTAAAAAGACACGCGTCTCATAGACTTGCGTCATACGCAAATATAGGCCAATGAATTTCTAGTAAAATTATACGGATAATTGTAGTGACTATGTAGAATAATAAAATCTGGGCACAACATGTCGCTTATTTTAAGACTGTCAACTTTATGTATATTAGAATTACTTCAAGCTTTCTATTATTGACAAAAAAGGTATATACCATGCATCGGCGACAAAAGTTTATAGATATTTTTTTAGCTTTGTATAAGAACGGGCATGTTGCTGTGAATTACTTTTAGAAAATGAACTTTCTCTATAGACATGCACCCATATATATATATATATATATATATATATATATATGCATAAATTATAATTTTGACATTTACGTACACTACCGTGTCATGCTTTTCGAGGGAAATTTACGTTCATTTTCGTACCTCTACATGACACTATACGTGATGTCATACATAACGTTATGTATAGTATTATCTGCTATGAACTCATACAGACTGGCATAACTTATATTACATGTGTTATACCGTCAGTGTGTTTAAAAAACGAATAGGGATTACTACAGATCTATTACAATATATAAACTGCGTCAATCACTTTATTGCAGATTAGTAAAATATCAAAATTTCACTAAAGCTGAAGCGAGTATTTGCACAAATTAAAAATGGCGTCGGATTTTAATCCGATTAAAATAAACTTTTCACTTGTCGACGGGACTGCGAGCCGAAGAGAAAAAATCGATTTCGCTAACCATTTATAAGAGTATCTTGTGTAGTTTCCGACGTGTAGGAGACGGGGAGTCTCGTCGTGGGCGACGAAGCATTTCACTTAAGAACTACGGCAACACACAGCGAACCAACAAACAATGACAGCCACGGCGTGAAGGTAATTAACAAAGCTCAGCTGACTGCACGAATAGAAACGGAACCCAACAGTCACTAACGGGACCCAACGGTCACTGTACTGATCGCCACGAACGTCAGAACCCGACTGCCTCGCACCTCCAATGGACCGATTTTTATTCCTCAAGATGGCCTAGCTAATTTGCATCCCCCCGAGATCTCGCGCGATCCTGTGAGATTCCGTCTCTAATAAAAGCAGGCAGGCGCCATCTTGGAACTCTTTCTTCCGCTGCCCCGACCACAGGATCAGCCACCACCCCGCACGCCAGGCACACACGGACCCTCTTGCGCCGAGGGCTACGGTTAGTCTCACCCCCCCTGGTCTCCAGATCACATACGTGACACGGCGGACGTGGCCGTTTGATTCAAGTACTCCTGCGGAGGGGTATTGCCGGGACTTCCCCATCGGAGCTCTCAGAAGTGGCATCGGAAGCATCAGCATCAGCATTAGAGCCCGCAGTTGAGTCATCAGGTTCGTGGGGCACAGGTTGGATCCATCGCTCATCGTCGGATGACTCGCTCCTTCCACTGCTCGCAGTTAAGTCACCAGGTTCGTGGGGAACGGGTTGGATCCATCGCTCATCGTCGGATGACTCGCTACTTCCACTGCTCGCCGATTGGTCAGCGCTTAGAGCTGGCCGGACATCCCTTACGTTGCGCGGAGTATCATCGACTAGTATGGCCTGTTCACTGATGACGCCTGGGCCCTGCCCCCTCCGAAAGCTGCTGGTGCACCGGCCGCCGGGTGGCTTCACCCAGACGGTGTCTCCCACTTGGTACGTCCCCTGGGGTTCTCGTTGGTCGGGTAGACACACTTCAACGTCCTTGACGCGCACGTGGTAGTGATGAATCGCATCAGCGGGCGCACTGCCGCCAGTCACGGCGTCCTTAGGCGTTGTGTGGTATCTGTAAACCGCCTCCGCGATCGTACACTTCTTCCTGGCCGCGATTCTCTTCACGGTTCGGTGGCACCGCACCGCTATGCCGTTGCCGCTCGGCACATACGCGCATCGGTGTCGAAGGCGGATCCCCCAGTTGTCCATAAGATGCCTGAATTCCCTGCTGCAGAACGCCGTGTCGTTATCCGTGAGGATCTCCTCAGGCGGCCCCCTTTCCTAGAATATGGATTCCAATTCGTGGATGACACCGGTGGAATCCTGCCTCGATAATTGGCGCCAAATCGCGAACCTCGTTAGCCCGCAGTCTATCACCGTGAGGAAGTGTTGGCTGCCGTCGTGGGTTATATCCATACCCAACCGACTCCAGGTCGCGTCCACTCCCAGCTGTCCTTTCCACCATCTGGCTGGGGCTGGGTCGATGGACTGGCACGTTTGGAACTCCCTGACCACTGCTCTTACTGCGCTTTTTGGTATTGATTGTCTAGCCAACTTCACAAAGTAGTAGGTCCGTTGTACTCCGGGGTGCCCACTGTCATGATGTATCTTCCTGATTTCGTCCTCCTCGACGGAGACAGCACACAGAGGCAATGGCTTAGCTTCTTTCTTCATAGCCTCATACCATCTCCGTGGTACCCGAGTGAGCTTGTCGGCGAGGTTGTAGTCCGAGGTGACGAGCACTACGTCTACGGACAGGTTGTACTCCGTCACCAGTTTTTTCACAGTCTCCAGACTCCGTCTTATCAGCATTAAGCTGGCTGCCTTGGTGCGTGCCCTGGCCTTGCTCGTGAGTGTGTCCGACACCCAGTGGTGCACACAAAGTGAGTCAGTGTGCACACGCAGTTTCTTCACTTCCCATTGAAGTGCCAGGTTAATGCCCTTTATTACAGCGTCGAGTTCTGCCAGGTTGATATGGGCAGCATCATTCGCCGGTCGCAGCCAGCAGGCATCCTCAACTACGGCCCCATTTTTCTCCAAAACTACACCGATCGCTAGAGAACTTGCGTCCACCCACACGCTCAGTTCGTCTCCCTGCACGCACCAGTCCCCTGTGGCGGAGTCATTTTTTTCACACTAGCGACGGTCTCCTTTAACATTCGAACCAATAGTTCGTCGGTTATCTCATCGTCCCAGCCTTTGGTGACCGCATTTGCCCTCCTTTTTATGACGCCTGTCGCCGCACGAACCCATCCGCACACTGGAAGGTGCCCAACAAGTTTCCCGCACAGGGAGAACACGGCACGTCTTGTGTAAACGTCGGGTATGTCGGGAACTGCGGTTACACGGCTCCACTTCAGGATCCCTCGCTCCTCTTGAACGATCAAGCCCAATACGCGGGCGCCATCTTCAAGCCGCTCAGAGTCCTTGCAGTTTAGACCAAACTCGGCAGTTTGGATCTTACGCGCGAAGGTGACACGATATCTTCGTTCACGTATATATCGTCAATGTACGCCGATGTTCCCTTTCTGATCCATTCTTCTTGTGACAACACGGCATTGACGATATCCTTCATTATCTGGGGTGCTACGTTTAGCCCAAATCCGAGTCGCGTAAGACAGTATCTCTTCCCGGAAAACATCACGGTCTGGAAAGGCCACATCGCCTCGCCGATCCGGACCTCAAAGTATGCTTTTCTCAAGTCCAGTAGGGACACATTGGACCCCTGCCGGTGCCACTCTCGAAGCTTGCTGGCACAGACGTAGGCGTCCGCTGTGAACGCATCAACGTGCGCATTGAACTCGCGGTAGTCCATTACCGGCCTCACCTTTGACTTGTTAGGTTGGACAACTGCCATCAGCGGTATCAGGCCCTTGGGGGGTTCAAGTTTGTCGTAGGGGATCAGCCAACCGTTCTTAATCCATTCACGGAGCTCGCTTTCGTATGCAGGCCTTATATGGTCGGGCATACGGTACTCTGCCACTTTGCTTTGTAGTTTGGCCGGTTCCTTGTCTACTGACCACCTCCAAGTGGCGGTCCACGCTTCTGTTAGTCGTCGAACTCCGCACTGAAGTCCAGCTGGTCGACTCTTAGTGCTGCGCACACCGGGGGCCTATCCTGAAACTCTACAACGCCAGCGCGCGTTATGCGCACGCCGCCCGGGGCTTTAATGGCATCGTAGCCTAGCAACAGGTCGAAACTCAGCGGCTTTTCACGTGTCACCAGCGCTTCGACGTTGTCCGAGTTTCAAGTTCTTGTGCAAATGTGTACCACACCCACGCCGCAACACATTCGTATTTTTCCAGTAATGGTAGTTATCCTGACGTTCTTCTTTTTCCACGCCCGACAGAAGTCCGCACACACTATGGTGCGGGAGCAACCGGAATCAAGGAGGGCTGAACATAACGTGTCATTAACTCGGACCTGAATCACAGGGAGCGCCTTGTTTATTTTCTGTTCGGAGAAGAGGTCGGCACTGCCACCTTGTCCCCGTCCCCGTTTTCCGCACAGTCTCGGGCCATGTACCCAGTCTTGGTACAGCGGTAGCAGCGAACAGCCGTCGACCGCCTTCTACAATTTCTTGCCATGTGGCCCCGCCCGTTGCATCTGTAGCAGATGACATCACCTTGCGGGCTGGGTCCCTGAGACGGTCCTTCGCCACTTGGTGGGGCCTGTGCGACGGCGACTACCGGTTCCTGCACCGTCGAATCATCCTTCATTATTGTCCTGGCTCTGTCCACTAGGTCACTCAGCGGTAGTGAGGACATGGTAGAGGTTGCTCGCAGGAGCTGCTTTGCTCCAGCGGGGAGTCCTGACAGGAATTTATAGGCTAGGGCCCTCTCGGGAAGACCGCCGAACAACACCGTCAGCTTCTTAAGCTCGGCGAGATACACGTCCACAGTTTCGCCCAAGCGTATAGACCTCGTCTCCAACTGCTCCTATGCAGTGGCGGGGTCAGTGGCGAACGCCCTGTACAACGCCGCCTCGATACTCGAGTAGTCACACTTCTCCTCAGCGCTGAGTTGCTGATATACAGCGAAGGCCCCACCGGTCAGCCGCAGAGGAATCACGCGCTCGATATTTTTCACGCCGGACAACTGACAATGTAAGTCGACCTTCTCAACCCAGCTGAGTACCGGGTCGGATCCGTCGAATTCCGGTATCAACTTTAGATCGAACCTATCCGCCATTGAAGAGAAGAAACAAGTTTCAAGTGGGGGGGCCGAAATAGCTTGTAAGAGTATCTTGTGTAGTTTCCGACGTGTAGGAGACGGGGAGTCTCGTCGTGGGCGACGAAGCGTTTCACTGAAGAACCACGGTAACACAGAGCGAACCAACAAACAATGACGAAGGTAATTAACAAAGCTCAGCTGACTGCACGAATAGAAACGGAACCCAACGGTCACTAACGGGACCCAACGGTAACTGTACTGATCGCCACGAACGTCAGAACCCGACTGCCTCGCACCTCCAATGGACCGATTTTTATTCCTCAAGATGGCCTAGCTAATTTGCATCCCCGCGAGATCTCGCGCGATCCTGCGAGATTCCGTCTCTAATAAAAGCAGGCAGGCGCCATCTTGGAACACTTTCTTCCGCTTCCCCGACCACAGGATCAGCCACCACCCCGCACGCCAGGCATACACGGACCCTCTTGCACCGAGGGTTACGGTTAGTCTCACACAAATAAACTGTTAAGGAGAAAAGGACATTCTTTTTCCTGTAGAAATCGGAAAGAATAACCAATATTATTTAATACTACAAACTATCTTGCACATAAAAATAACTTATATTTTAAGAGAAAAAAAAGAGAGACCATTTGCAGGATCAAAAAGAAATACCTACACGTTACGGAAATTGAAAAGTAACAAAGAGAATCTACTGCTTTCTGTTTAAATGCAAAGGCTAAATTATTTTCCGAGGATAATTGCCACATGAGGAAATAAATATATGCAAAATATATTCATGAAATAACTAGGTACACATTTTTAAAGGTTCTGTTTTCTAGGGAGTTGGTACTATAGGAAAAGTAAATAAACGAATTGTGTGGTTTCTGGAAAAAACTCTTTTTTTCATATATATATATATATATATATATATATATATATATATATATATATATATATAATTCTAACCCTTAAAAAAGGGCGATTTTGAAAAACAGAGTTCGGAAATGGCTAAATTCCAACAAAGTCAACAATTAGAACTAAAAAAATGGTCAAAGAAGAACAATTTGAAATACAGAAAAATCAATTAGCAATACAGAAACAAAACGACGTGATATACTGACAATAAAATCAGATGAAAGAGAAGCAGTTAAATTTAAGTAAAAACATGGAAGAGAAAAGAAAGAAGTGAATAAACAAATATTGGAATTGAAACAATTACATTAAGAACAACAAAACCAGTCATATAAAAAAGAAACCAGCACGACCTTTTCTCAAAATGCGATCTGGTCAGCTATTGATATATTTCACAATGCTTCCAGGAAGGACCTAACATTTGAAGCATATTTCAGAAGATGTGAAAACGTTTTTAAGATTGATTGCATTGCAGGTACAGATCAAAAGAAGGTTCGTTTATTGCTATGGATGTTGGGTACATCCCAACAAAGCAAATTCCTGGAAAATATTATGCAAAGAAAATACAAGAATTTTCGTGTGACAAGGCAGTCAAAGTGTTAATGGAGTTATACTATCCAAAAATAAGCCTTGTTCATAAAAGATGATAATGCATTAATCTTATACATAAGAAGAGTCAGGACTATACGAATTTTGCGTCTATATTTGGTAAGCACTGTGAGGATTTAAAGTTGTCATTAACGGCGGACAATTTCAAGGGTTCCTATTTAAGCAAGATTTGATAGCCAAAAAAGCCCGATATAAGACGTCGTGCTTTAGATAAATTTGAATTAGAACCTGATTTGACGCTTCAGAAATTGGCTGAAGATTGTCAGCTGTCAGCGGTTGAAAGCAAGGTTTCTGATACATGCTTTTGCTCATAGTAAAAAAAATAGGCCTCAAAAAAGAAACGACAGCCGCCCGCCAGTAATTGCCAACCAAGAGGCTAAAAGAACCTTTCACAATATTATCAGTATAGACAAAGTCCTAGGACCACTTTTAGCAAATGTGGAGGCCCTTATGGGTACAATGCATGTCATTACCGAAGGAAAATAACGTGTGACCTATAATAGCAGGCAGGGCACAAGGCCTCGTATTACAGAACAAAAGTAGCAAAAAAAAAAGAGCTACGTAAAAACTGAAAAAAAGGGCCCTTCACCAACAGAAAACATTAAAAAAATATATATTTTATGATAAGAATCCGAAATAAAGACGTAAAACTGCAGCTTGATTCCGGGTCGGATTTACCAATTTTAAATTTTCACACGTAGAAGAGAATAGGAATCCGCGAATGAGAAAAACGTATAAAGTTTCAACATCAGTAACTGGGTAAAAATACATTTGGAAGGCGAGATAGTTATTAATATGTCACTAACAAGAAATATGCAAAAGCTGAAAGTGTTTGTTCTAAGGAATGCAACCACCTTATTTGGGACCGATTGGATACAGGAATTTGAATTGTAGGATTTGCCAATAAGTGCGGTTTGTCACAAAATCGAAAACCTAAGGACCGAAGCCAACAAACTCAAAGAGGATTTTAAAAATCTTTACCAAGGGTTTCTCTGAAAAGCTTGGATGCTGCACACAAATAAAGGCGGAAACCGAATTGTTGGATGAATCAAAACCAATATTCAAAAAGCCACGGAGCGTATCGTTCGCATCTAGGAAAAAATCGAAGGAGAATTGAACTGACTAGTTAACACTGGGAATTTGAGGATATTGAGTATGCATTCCCCACCGTATACGTAAAAAATTAAAGAGATTAGTGTATGCGCGGATTTTTTTGAACTGATTTAATGAGGCGCTACAAGACTATCACTATCTACTACCAAACCCAGAGGAAGTATTCGCTAAGTTAAATGGCGGAATTTTTTTTACAAAATAGATTAAAGCGATGCGTATCTACAGATACAAGTAGAAAAAGAATGCTCGAAACTTTGTGTATCTCAACGCACAGAAGACTATAAATTTAAAAGAGTAGTATTTTGTTTAAACTAGCACCTCCAATTTTCCAACAGATACTCGATACTTTGCTAAGCAGTTTGGATTTTGCAATACGTTATCTGGACGATATTCTTATGCGTAGTCAAAATGGTGAACAATATAGAGCTCATGTATTTCAAGTATCTGACAGAATAAAAGATTACGGCTTCACATTGAAGGAAGCTAAATGCGATTTCCTTTCGAAACGAATGAAATGCCTGGGTCATAAAATATATAAGGAAAAGAGGAAAACCGATCCGAATGGGCCCAGAGCTATAAAAGACATGTCAAAACCTCATAATGTAACTACATTGCGGAGTTTGTTAGCACCCGCGAACAATTATAGAACGTTCATTAAGAACATGCACGAATTGAGTGTGTCATTGAATGTATTATTTAAAAAAAAGACAAAACATTGGACTGGAGACCTGAGTGCCAGGTAGCGTTTAGGAAATTAAAAGATGTATTAACGCCAGATTTATCCCTGACTCATTTCAACCAGAAAAGGGAGATTATTGTCGCAACCGACAAAAGTTCTTATGGTATCGGGGTATACATGCAAGATGCAGGATAAGTCCACTAAGCCGATCGCCCATGGCTCGAGCCTTTTACTGGTTGCCGAGAAGAATCGAAAAAGAAGCACTGGGAATCATATTCGAGGTTACAAATTTCCACCGATGTTTACACGGCTTGAAGACACAATAATAGCGTCACTACAAAGTAAAAAAAAAGAACTATACAGAAATACTATGTAATACCATAAATGATCTACCAGTGTCTTTGGAAGATATAATAAGGGAGGCTGAAGAATATAGTTTCATAACAGAAACGAAACAACACATTCAATCAGATTAATCGGCATTGTATTCTATGTGAAATGAGGTACCAAGAAAAATAGTAATCCTAGCTACGCTACAAAAAAATTTCTAAATGATTTCAATACGGGGCACAATGGGTATACACGAATGGAGAGCCTCATGAGGTCCTACGTTTACTGTAAGAGTATGAACACTGATATAGGAGGCACGGTAAAGTCCTGTAAAGGACGCGCTTTGGTTGCAATAGAATTCAGCGCTTGGACTAAAGCGGACGATTCATGGCAAAAAATACACGTAGACTACGCAGGCCTACTGGATAGAAACTTATTTAATAGTGGTTGACAGTTTTCAAAATAGTCTGAAGTATTTCGATGTAAAAGTCCACAGACGGAATTTGCAATCAGTACTCTTCTCGAATTGTACGCTAGGTTTTGTGTGCTTGATTTTCTAGTGGCAGACAATATCACACCAGACAATTCAGCAGATTTTAAAAGCTTACAGTTAAAATCAGGATTCGGTTCTGGGGTTCAAGAATGAGTGAATCATTCGCTCGACTACACCAGGTTTCTGCCCTCTTCTTTTCCAATCGATCACACTAGGGCTCTCGCCACCAATGTCACACCGCACAACAATACGAAATCCTTTTAAAGAGAAGATGTTCACGACTGTTGTCTTTTTGCCCCCTCCAGGGATTTTCCCCAGCGTTTATATTCTCCTATCAAGAAAAAAAGGAAGAGACAGGAAGAAAATAGATTCTCCCATCATGTCCTGCCTTCCCAAGATGCACTTTGTGTATATACATTAGCTAGCCATCCATTCCTTCTTCTTTCCCAAAGAGAGATGTAGACGGTACGTTTTTTCATACCATATACCCGACACTGCTAGAATTTCCAGGTTAACCACATCACGACACAAATCTACCATCTCTGATCCAACGGGAAGACTGATAGTTTTGAAGATACGCTGAAAAGATCCTTGGAGATGGCTAAAGGAACGCCCTCAGAAAACACGTAACAGCAGTTTTTACTGGGTTACCGAATTACGCTAAATGAAAACACTCCATCAAAGATGTCGACGGCAGAGGAAAATTAAGTCGGTCTTCGAGAAAATTTTTGCCAAAACAGGTGAAACCGCCAAATACTATAGTTTTTAAAAAGAGGTACTTACCTGATGAAAAGGGGTTTTCAAGCTATACAAAAAATAATAGTACGATGTAGGAACAATAAAAGGTCCCACAAAGGATCGGGCGGATGGTCTTCATGTAGAGTTGAATATAATAATCAAAGAGGAAAGCGCCCCGTGTGTGCGTGTGTCGTGCAGTCATACAACGTACCTTCGGATGGGATCTGAGAGTAAGAGAAATTAAAGATGGCACCCATGGATTTATAAGGTGTAATTGTGTGGAATCTCACGAGTTCTCATCTTCCACTGCACATGTATGCAAATGGAATGGGGTCAGTTTTCTGATAAAATGTCTGGTGGCAGAGGCAGTGGGGAGAGACGTGCTGGAAGTTAAGTGAGAAATTTTACAGTGACGAATTCTAGTATTGTATTTGGTTTATTTTATGTTGCTGTTTACCCGCCCATTTAACATCAAACTGTGTAATAAATTGCGAACAGACGGGCTTACCTGAAAAAAGCTCGAGGTGTGCACTCTGCAAAGCGGGCACGTCCAAAGAAAAATGACAAGATGGCGGCGGCCGGTTAAAATTGCCAAGTAATAACGCAAAATCTCGTGTTCTCTCGCACACACGAGAGTTCAGCTTAGCATAAAAACGGGTCACTGTAAGCAAGAAGGGAGAAGGAAAAACGTAGTCAAGACAAAGACGACGCTTCTGACGACTGAGAAGAAAAAAGAAGAAAAAGAGCAAGAAGTAGAAGAGGAAGAAGAGAACGATACATGAGAAGACGAGGTGTGTGCGGTTTTGAGTAAATCGAAACAGACAGAAAAAAAAAACCTCTGATTACACAAACTATTTCGGCCTAATGGGTGGAGAAGGTGGAACAATATTGACTGTTGTCTAGTGTGGAGACCATTGAACATATGGTTGCTCTACGTCTGTCCGGCGAGGCTTTTGCAGTATATCAACGGCTTAGTCATGAAGAAAAACAGGATTATGAAAGGATCAAGGTGGAATTATACAAGGCGTTCGCTATCGATTCCGCCACTACTTGGGAGCAATTTGAGGCAAGAACCTTGCATCACGGTGAAACTCCTGACGTTTATTTGGCAGAGCTGACGAAATTGACGGTGTTGTTTGGCGGGCTGCCTGAGGGCCTTGGCATGCAAATTTTTGGCTGGGCTCCCAACCGGAGCAAAGCAACTCCGTCGGACTAGCTCAAGCATAGCTTCATTGCCCTCTAACGACCTGGTCGATCGGGCCCGGACCGTGATGAAGAATACATATGGGATGGGAGAACCGGTAGTCGCTGCTGCACAATGAGGATAGACCATCCCAGGCGCTTATCCTGCACGATGAAACCATGTGTTATAGGTGCAATGACCAGGACCACGTTGCGAGGAACTGCCGGCGGTGACTGACAGCTATTCGTTGTTACCGATGTAATAAGGTTGGTCATATGCCCCGGATTGTTCGGGAAGCAGGGTCGGGACAATGTGTTAGCACTAACCTCTTCCCCAAAACAGAAATTAGACGAGGCCCTTCTGACCATTCAGGTCTATGTCAATGAGACATTGTGCTCAGCACTCTTCGACTCTGGGTGTTCTCACAACGTAGTGAGTGCGGGCCTCTGCCGCACATGAAAGAATAAGACTACTAGATTAATCATCCTAAGTAGTGAGACGGGTACATGTTGCGTGGTGGGCACTGTGAACATTCGCACTAAAACTGGAAATTCAGTTAACATCGAAGCGCTGGGAGTACTCGAGAAACCGCTCAGCTTTGGCCTGCTCCTAGGCTATGATGCCACCAGAGCCCTAGGTTGTGCGTACATAACGCAGACGGGGGTGATACAGTTTCAGGAGAAAGTTCCATAGTGTGCTGCTTTGAATATTGATCTACAAGACATTATTGTCGAGTTTGAGCAGCAGACGAAGGCTTGGACAGTCGCGTGGAAGTGGTCGGAAAACCAGGAACCAGGCAAACTGCGAAATAAGGTAACAGAGTACCATGTGCCCGACCAAATGAGTCCTGCATATGAAGAGAAACTTCGTTATTGGATCAAGGATGGCTGGTTGATTCCCTACCCCTATGAGAAACTTGGACTTTCCAAAGGTCTGATTCCAGTGATGGTGGTCGCTCAGCACAACAAAACAAAAGTGAGGTCAGTGATGGACTATCGCGAACTGAACGCACATGGTGATGCATTCACGGCACGTGCTGACGTTTATGCCAGCAAGTTACGAGATTGGCGTCAGCAGGGTTCCAATGTATCCCTGCTATCTCTAAGAAAAGCATATCTGCAGGTCCAAATCAGTGGAAAATTTTGCTATTTTAGTGTTTGCTGGAAGGAGGTACTGCCTTACTAGACTAGGCTTTGGGCTGAACGTCGAACCCCGAACAATGAAGACCATTATTTACACTGTGTTGTCACAGGAAGAAACAATAAAAGATGGTAAATCGGCGTACCTTGATGACATATATGTAAACCAAGACATTGTGTCATTGTCACGTGTGAGGGCCAAGCTGGTTGAGTTTGGTTTGACGTGCAATGATTGAGAACGTTTTGTGAATAGCGGTCGTGTCTTGGGCCTGAACGTTCGACAGGAACAAGAAACTTTGAAATGGAGGCGCGAAACTGCAGTTCCTGAAGTGCCCGATATCTTGACGAGGCGAGCAGTATTACCCCTGTGTGGAAAACTTGTGGGGCACCTCCCAGTGTGTGGATGGACTCGCGTGGCAACAGGCATCATAAAAAGGAGGGCAAGCGCAGTCACCAATGGCTGGGAAGATTAAACAGCCGACGATCTGTTGGTTTGCATGGTGAAGGAGACCATTGCCAAGGTAAAGCAGTATAACCCGGGCAAACGAGACTGGTGCGTGCAGGGAAACAAACTGAATGTGTGGGTGGATTCGAGCTCTCTGGCAATTGGTGTGCTTTTGGAGAAGAATGGTGCTGCGATTGAGGGCGCTTGCTGGTTGCGATCGGTGAGTAACGCGGCTTATATCAACCTGACAGAGCTCGATGTGGTGATAAAAGGTATCAAACTTGCACCCTAGTTAAAAGTCAGGAAATTACGCATACACATATTCACTATGTGTGTACCAGTGGATATCAGACCCACTGACAGGCAAGGCTACGGTGCGCACTAAGGCATCCAGGTAGATGCTGATCAGACGAAGATTGGAGACCGTAAAAAAGTTGGTAACAGAGTACAACCTGTCTGTGGATGCGGTACTGGTCACTTCCAATTGTAACCTTGCTGATAGGCTCACTTGGGTGCCACAGATATCATATGACACCATGAAGAAGAAAGCCGAACCAGTACCATTATGTGCCGTCTCTATTGAGGTGGCGGTTGAAATCAGGAAGATACACCACCTCAGTGGACACCCCGAAGTGAGACGGGCATGTTATTTTGTGCAGTTGTCCAATCCGTCGGTGTCCAAAAGTGCAGTGAAAGCGGTAGTCAGGGAATGCCAAACATGCCAGTCAATCAACCCCGCCCTGCCTACATGGAGTAAGCACGACTCGGAGCCGACTGGGTATGAACGTAAGCCACTACGACAGCCAGCACTTCCTCACCCTGATTGATTGTGGACCACTAGGTTTGCAATCTGGCGCCCATTAATAAGACAGGGCTCCTCTAGTGTAATCCGTAAATTGGAGTCCATATTTTATGAAAGAGGGTCGCCTGAAGATATCCTCACAGAGTATGACACGGTCTTCTGCAGTAAGGAGTTCAGACGTTTCTTAGATGAGTAGGGGGTGAAGCTCAGACACAGATGTGCATAGGTACCAAGTGGCAACGGCATAGCAGAGTTGTGCCATAGCAGCGTGAAGAGGATCACGGCAAGAAAAAATGCACGATCAAAGAGGTGGCCTATAGATATAATGCAACTCCAAAGGATGGCATTTCTGCTGCAAGCGCACCCACCAATGCGATCCATTGCTATCGAGTGCGCATCAATGACATTGACGCCCGTCTGCCTAATCGGCAGGAGACCCGAGGGCTGTATAAGTTAGGGGGCACTCTTTGGGTGAAGCCTCCCAATAATCGATGCACCAGCAGCTTTAAAAGAGGGCGAATTATTGGTATCATCAATGAGCAAGCCGTGCTAGTCGTTGGTACACAACGTCATGTGAAGGAATCCGCCCTGTCCTGAATACAAACCAGTTGGCGAGTAACAGTGATGGTGAATCATCCAACGATGATCGGTGGATCCGTCCTATTCCCGGTGATGGTACAACTGTGAACTCAAACACTGATGACGATAGTTCCAGCACCCCTTCTGAAGGCTCCGACGAAGATGAACAAGCCCAGCCTCATGGTATTACTGTACTCCGTAACGCTGATGCTAATGGTTGCGACACATCTTCTGAGATCTCAATGAAGATGAAGTAGTCCAGCCAATCCCTCACCGTAGGAGTTCCCGCAACAGACGACCGCGTTCACCATGGAAAATGTGTTGTCTGGAGACCAGGGGAGAGTGTAGAATTGAATATAATAATCAAAGAGGAAAGCGCCCCCGTGTGTGTGTGTCGTGTTGTCATACAACTTACCTTCGGATGGTATCTGAGAGTAAGAGGAATTAAAGATGGAAGCCATGGATTTATAAGGTGTAGTCTTGTGGAATCTAACGAGATCTCATCTTCATGTATGCAAATGGAATGGGGTTAGTTTTCTGATAAAATGTCTGTTGGTAGAGGTAGTGAGGAGAGACGTGCTTGAAGTTGAGAGAGAAAGTTGTCAGTAACGAATATTAGCTGGACTTTTGCGTATTGTATTTGTTTGTTTTGTTTTTTGCTGTTTATCAGCGCATTTTACATCACTTCATTATCGAACGTCCAAGATTTAATTAAATCGAATTCAAAAACTATCAAATATGACGAAAGACAACCTCCTGCTGAACAAGAAGTAATTTACCATATATATGCGACTGCGACCATTCACCACCACAAGCATACGGACTACGCCGGTCCTCCAGAAAAATGAATATGACTGACCCGATTGAGATCAACCCCAGGGAAAAGAGCTATACGATCATTCACAGCTCGGGAGGATGTGTTGTGTGGTACAAATAACCCCTATTTGAGAACTAAGTGGAATCAACACGGTCCTATGCATACCGCTGGTTTCAGAGACTAAATGGAGCTTTTTATACCATGTTTAACCGCATGCTACGACTACGTTCCTCTCATACCACTTTAGTGGCTCCTGTATAAGATGGCTTTCATCTTTGGGAGGCTCCATGATTTGACAAGCTTCTAGGCTTGATCTCTACTCCTGATCTGAAATATCAATATGTTGTTAAGGTCGCTGCGAAAATGGTGTGATCTTCTATCGCTCCAACAGATATATCACTGCTGATGCAATACCACGTATATATAAACACCAGGTACATCCTAGGATCTGGTACTGTTGCCGCATCTGGATAGTAGCTGGTAGAAATCTTAGCCTGTCTATAGAGAGTTGAAAATAGATATCGTAGCCTATGTGTAGTGCTTTTTTTTCTTCCCTGCAATCTTTTCCACTGAATTAACGTTGCGCGTCTATCTCTGTTTTATCGTTTTTTTTCATGGCAAATACACGGCTGAGCAATAACTAACTAAATACCCTCGTCTAACTGAAACAACTGTCAATAATTTTCCTCGATGTTTATCTGTGCTTGAACCTAAATGTAGATTCCATGAATAATCTTTCTTTCTTAGAACTGCACGCTAATTGGTCTTTGTTCCAGTTGTCAACAATTTGGGATGCTTCAAGTCACACATAAAAATATCGTGATGAACAGTCCCCTCAAGTAATTCAATTTACAAAAATTTCATTTCTAACATGTACTACGATATTTTCCCATTTACTACTGTACACAGAATAACTCATATCCTCGAAGATCTTCCGGACATTGATAAATAGTAACTTCTATTTTAAAAAAAAAGCTATCTACTTAAGTAGTGTCTTCCTTCAAACTTCTAGACCCTAGATTTTTCTCCAACTGAATGTACATACAAAAGTTCAAGAGTAATGTGAATATTTTGCTGCCAAACTCCTTACGTAGTATCCCTGCAACGTATTTCAGAATAGTCACACCACATTATCAAAGTGGCACAGTGCATTGTTCTGGGTGAAAATGTAATTAGAAAAAGTAAATATATTTAGATAAATACCTTAACAAAAATGTTAATATTCTCCCAGATGCATCAGTAAGTAGTTTCGACGAAAAGCGTAAGTAGTGTATCTATTTCATGCTTCCATACCTCAGCTGAAGGAAGTGCCCACTTGTTTGAAAGTCAGATCTTTTTTTTCTTTGAGGCGAAATTTGCGCTTTACACCGATTAACCTCTCTACAGTGTTACCATAAATTAAATTGCATAGGCAAATAAGTATTTTATTTTAATTTCTTATCCGGGCTGCATTTCAAGTTTGTGCACACGTAAACTCTTTAGAGTTGTGGGTAAATTTATCAATTAGGCCCTTTTTTACTTTAGCATGCCGAATTTCATACTTTTTAAACAATGCTTGTTAAGAAAACTTCATTCAAATCTCGCGGAGACAAGTACTTATAGACATATAAAGACCTGTATTATGCAATGTAATTCAGTTGGTTCAAGGTTTGTACGCTCGTGCAAGAAAGAAATTTACTTTTCTCCTATAGAAACTGTCATCCGAATATTTATATCCTTTGTGGATGGGTATGCTTACACCGATAATCAGTGTTAAATTTGGGAACTTATTATTACCCGTCTAAAGCAAGGGAGTTATATACTCTGAAAGCTGTTTTACTTGAGGGGGTTTACGGCGTGTATTCGGGAAGCCGTTCTAAAGATGGGAAGGTCGGTGCTGTTTATTCTGAAAGCCGGTATTAACATGGGGAATTCGGGATGTATATTCCAAACGCGGTTCGATACATGGACTCAATGAAGTTGAGTGTAAAATTATTTTGTTTTACATGTTAATAAGATGACATAAAACCGGAATTTAATTTCATTGGTTGAAGAGTTGAAAAAAGACTTGAACAACAAACGGAAAACTACTTAGATTTCGATCAAACTAAGCAATTAATATACGGACGGAATTCATACCTACTAAAACATTTTCTAGTTTCCATTATTATTCTAATTGACTATTTTTCGTAATTTTATTAATTCATACTAGTTTGACGCATTCCGTTATTTTTTTTATTCAAACAGTACCTGCATGTTATCACGCCGAACTAGCACTAATTGTCAGTGAAAGTCGAATTATATAAGTTTGGTTACAGTCACAGGTGTTCGCCATTGTCCAGAGACAGCAGTGATTACCAACACCAACCGTAGTTTACTTTTTAGTCGGGCAAGCCAGGCGTCCACCGGACCACACCGCTAAACAGGTCCTGCTAGTTTCATTAAATACAAGTTTGAATTCAGAACTTCAGATTCTAACGTTGATATTCACTCCCATACCACTTTTTCTAACAACAGGGTATTACATATCAACCTTCCAGCTATAAAAATCAAATTACAGGTAGCTAAACTAGCTGGGTAAAGTCTGCATTGGATCGACTATTTACCTAGAGGACTTCCCGATGAAAGAAGTTTCCTAACTTTTCATAAAAATCTGACACGAAAAATCTGCCACGAGAGATTGCCATCAGCGTAGAATATGTGCCTACATCAGGGACGCTTTCTATATGGTATGTACGTCTCCAGAGAAAATCCAAAAGTGCCCTATATATGTAACCGAGTTTATCTTTCTCACAACTCTGCGTTTATATTTGTCTTTTATCGCCCCCACAAGAATTAAGTTACTACTTTTAAGACAATGTGAGAAATTGACTAAATTCCGTCTGCTCACTTTTCGGCCAACATTCACGTGTGTGTTGACTTCAATGTTCACAATATTGACTGGCTAATCTATTCAAACAAAGCGGATGATTTCACTATTGCGTTTGACTTATCTCACATTATTCTCGTTTCTGCCTGTTTGCCTGACACTCACGGCGAATGTGCACGGCTCTTAGACATTTTTCTTACATGCGGAAAGCTACGCTCGCTTTCCGTTCTGTACCCTACTTGGACCTTCCGTCAACTCGGTTGTCTCAGTTAAATTAAAATCAAAATATATGTTCTACTATGTACCTCGCCATCGATATTCTGTCCATCGGAAACTAAGCATCTCTGTTTCAATTAGCAAGGCTTTGACCACACTAACTCCTGTTGAAATGAACTACTCTCGTCCTGAGGAAACTCCGTTTCGACAAAATTCTATGTTGAATTTTCTCTTCTGGTCTGAAATGTAGCACATAAACCAAGTACGTTTTAAATATAGCTGGAAAAATAGGCTGATCATTCTATCGCTCCAGTAGCTATCCCACTGCTGATTTAATTCTCTAATTGTATAAGAGCTATGTACATCCTAGAGAGAAGTACTGTTGGCACATCTAGACGGGAGTTGCTCAAAGCAACCTAAACTCTGTTGGCAGTGTTTATAAAAGACTTAGTAATCTAGTAGTGGTCCCACTTCGCTATTTTTTCACAACACTCTACATAATAAACAAATTGCCAACTCTCTAACAGTACCTAAACGTAAATACCTTCCGTGAACAAACCTTATTTTCCAAAACTGCTCGGCCCTAGAACTCTCTTTCGTTTGTCCGCGTTCCAGCTGATAATAATACCGTCATCTTTAAGTCCAAAGTAAACTAATTCTCTTTGAAGAGTTCTTGTAAATAATCTAATTATAACAAATTTCTACTAGAACCTCTTATTACATAACTGACCCAATGACTACAATACACACATTAACTTTTGTCTTAAAATTCCGTCTAGGTTTAGATATGTGTATACCCTTTGTGAATATAAAATACATGCTGTAAGCTTATACAAAAAACGGAAAACAATTTTAAAGGAAGTGTAGATTATCCAATAAAACGTTCATGATGAAACTTCTGGAAAGGACTGTTTAAGAATAATATAGCTTAGATGTAAATTTCGTCAAATCCTAAAATAAGGGAATAAGAATTGGTGTATTTCGTGAAAAATAGACATTAATTTCTCGAGGTTATTTCATAACAATTTCACAATGGAGAGCAGCTATTAAGTCTTCTTGAAAAAGCCAATCTGGGTACGTGTTTTTATTAAGTAAGTTAATGACCTCTCAGACAATTTCTATTGAATTCATCGTCTGAATAGGAATTATTGTATCATTAAAATAGCAATGTCGATTCATATAAAACCTACTTTTATTGTATCTAGGTTGCGTAAAAAATAATATATTATAAGATACGAAATAACTTCTTAAAATGCATAAAATATTAGGAAGATTGTGAAAAGGTATAAAAAGGTGTTTCTAAAATGTAATGCTTACTCCTACGGCTTATCTGGTTTTTAGAGATGGAAAGCATTGCTTTCTAAGCTATAGAAAAATTTAGTAGGCAAAAATCAGGAAGACAGATAGGAAACAGTCAGTTTCGCCCTGCGTCGCCCACCTCAAGAAGAGAGGAATTTCTTGGTTGTAATGGCCGTGGAGAAAGAGGAAGGAGACAGAAAAAAACGCAAAAGGCAGAAGAAAACTCGCTTCTCGCTGATTCGTGGGTCGTCAATCCAACCACCAGAACTACCTACGCACAATCTGCAAAACACTCACTAACTGCTTCCCAGCGCCCTGCCTTTATAGCGGTCAGGAATTATATATTTGCATAATCGCGCGAGAGCACACGGTATTCTGTGAGAATTGCATGACGTCAACGCCTATAAAAACCCATGGACGACATCTTTGAACTCTCTTCCGCTGGGCCCTCAACACAATAAAATACGTATCCGAGGTAAGCTCTTTATTTCCCAGGAAAGATATCAACACATTTTATTGTATGTCTTGAATTTTTTGTGTGAGGTAAACGTCAGTGTTCGATTCTTCAAAAAAAGAGAGATTTTCGTTAATTCAAATTAAGTGCATCTATCTACCACGTGAATAAGTATGTTAGTAGTGAAAATCAAAAAAAATACTTCAATCGTACCACGGTGTTTAGGTCGGAATAAAATGCTGAAAGAAAGATCGAAGGCTTAATAAGTTCTGTATAAAGGGGACCGATGTGCGAGATGGTTTATGATGTTTAGGGAGTCTATTAGGAATATCATAGATCCAAACGTCACGGTTTTATAAGCCGGTATGTTTGTATCGTCTAATTATATTTGTTAATAGGATAACGGGACGGCACTACTGTAAAACTAAGAGTAAGACGTCTGCTCCCCTACCTTGTTTATGTTTTCGTATTTCGTTGTGCTGACCAGATAATACCTCGAGATACACTTTCGAAGAAATCATCAACTTACTGCATGAACAACTGCAAACAAAGCTATGGCATTATTTAAACCATTTATTCAAGAAACAGCGTGCATAGTTTGTTTTTTTTTGAGTAAGAACGCGTGTTCAGTATAGATTACCACAGTAGATGGCTGGCACCCGATCGTCATCTAACTACTCTCTTACAACCAGCAAAGAATAACGGAAAAGGCCGTCGCTAGAAGAAACAGAGGAAAACAACAAGAAAATACTTTGACGGTTTGAACGACTTGGAAACATCTACAAATGATGAACAACAATAGATGCATGAATATCACGACGTGGAACACAACAAAACCTGAATTCAACAATAACATTTGTGCAATGCCCCACTGTACTCCTCTTTATTTATATTTCCTTGTATGGATATATAACTTTTGCAAGGTTTGGGTATGTTACATAAGTTTGGAATCTTTTGCAGGTGGACTAGTAGTCGATGGAATACCCTGGACAAACTAGCTAACATTCTCGAGCAATGTGGTATCATTAGACGTGTTCCCTCAAGTAAGTTAAAATGATACGAGACTGCTTAGGATTAAGTAAAGGACGTCGGAGAATTTGGACGAGTTAGTCTCAACCATTTCCTTTGAAAACTGAGTGAGCTAAGGTGGCGAATGCGACCCAACCACATGTGATGGCCAAATATTGTCTCAGAACGTGTCAATTATAGCTTAATGAGTGTTGTTTTTTTTAAATTATGAGAGACATCTGCGCATCAGGCAAACAAAGCAGCTGACCAAAACTGTTTAATTCGTGATGCAAAATGCAATGAGTAAAAACTAACTTCAGAAAAATAAATAACACAATATTGTTTTTCGGCCGGATGTTAGATAGTAGTGCTTTGTTTTGGATTTGTCGTTGAGGTTAAGCTTTCTAGATTTCGCCGTGCGAAGAAAGTTGTGTTGAGAAAATCATTTAATTTACATGCATAAATGATTTTGGCTAATTAGCCAATAAAAGCGTCTAAAATTATGCCATAATGGAAAGAGATTAGCTGCTTCAAAAACCTAGACTTATCACACACCATAGCGCTACCTCCTAATAAAATGATAGCATAAGCATTTTTATTTCAGTTTTAGGAGCGGCACAGTGCCTTACACTCGTATCATTAGCCCTGTTTACTGACCGGCTGATAAAGGAAGATACAATAAGTTGTCGAGCAAAAATGTCCTGTTTGAATCAGTTGGTGTAAATGAAAGACATAGCATAGTTTTCCCCCTTTTCTCCTCTTTATAATTCTAAAATACACAATTTTTTTGTAATTAGTATGTATGTTATAATATATCTATACAAACGTGAACCAAATATTTCCACGAAAATCAGTTACTTGTAGCGTACAGAATGCGCGATTAACATGTAAATTAATGATACAAAATGAAAATAATTTCTTTCAGGAGACAGCAAGAAGGAAAGGGGTGGCCCAACGTGTGAATACCGCCCGCCACGTGTGAACCGCCTAGAGACTCTGTATTTTGCATTTTTTTTTTTGATATGTTTCTAATTTTTTATTTTGTTCTTTATCTGCGTGCCCCTATTGAGGATGAAAGGACAGAGTCTAGCGTCAACCTCGTCATCGTAGATCCTTCCAAAACGTTATTTAATTTCGCAGGGTGTTTCGAAAGAGGGGAATTCCTAGGACTACACTTGTATACCAAGGATCACTACGATTTACACAGTGATATGAGTTATTAAAGCAGTTATATCCCCAAATCATATGATATGAAATTTCGTTTATTAATTTTGTAAAGTGTAATATAATGCAAACATACTTACATCACATTTTATTTGCACTGGTTTAAATATGCAAACATGTATTACAACATGCATATAGAAAATTAATGCAAGCAACTCTGCGAAGGAAAAGTCTGCAAAACGTTCACCGAGCTATCCAGGGATTTACAAAAAAAGTTTTAAGGAGAAAGTATAAATATTGCCTGAGGATAGAGAAGATTAATGAAAAAGCCCTAGTAATGACTGGAATATCCGACATACGAGCTTTTTCATAATGGGGACCCATTTTAGAATATTGAATAACAGAAATAAGGCGGATGTCCAATAGTTTAAAGCAACAACAGATGTATTACAATGGTGAATGGTGTGTAATATTAGATACTTTAGTTTGTAGCTGAGAAGTTTCGCATGTATATATTGAGTTCCTAGACCATATAACGATAGCGTCATATTTACAATAGTGATCAAAATTAATTACATAAAATGTCTCAAATTTAAGATTTAACTTGTATATGTTTAAAGAAATGAACATTAAAAGTATTTTATTCAATCGATATAAAAAATCGACACAGTGTTCACATATAGTCTTGTTTAATATTAAAAATGACAAAAAATGAAAGTTTAGATTATTCAGTCAACGATGCTTTTATCCACTGGCAATTCTTATAATGTTTTTATCGGAAAATATCCATGTGGCATTTACATGATAAGTGGGCTAATAATTATTTTTCGTTAAATCAACTTGTAAGCGATTATACCTACTATAATAAACAGAATATAGATTATACTAACCGTAATAAATTTGCTCTTGTAGAATTTATTAAATGCTTTAATTATATTTAGAAAACTGACCCCTTTTGAGAATTATAACGGACGTATAATCTACGCACAACTAATATATTTCGGCGTAGGTAGATAATGGTAAGCATTGTTTACGATGGAAATTTTCTGTTGCATGATATTTGTTTTGGTTAACTGCTAGCTCCATACAGATAACAAGTTCCGTTTGTACTTATATCATATTGGTTGTAGTAATATATATATATATATATATATATATATATATATATATATATATATATATATACACCCACACACACACACATATATATATATATATATATATATATATATATATATATATATATATATATATATATATATATATGGCGATTAAGCTACACTGAATATTCCGCAAAGGCCTGAAGAACCCTAGAGTGGATGAAACGCGGAATATTCAGTGTAGCTTAATCGCCATATATATTTTATAAATTAATAACTTGCTCTATCAACGTATTGATCACTTTTGAAGTAAACACTTTGTATACGCATAAATTTATAATTTCATATATTAATTGTATGTGAGTAAATGAAGTATTTTATGTGATATATGTCTTTACTGATTCTCTGTGGGTGTGTTCATATATATGTCATTCATATAATACCGGTTTTGCTGTGGTTTCCTCTAAAGATGTTTATATTATTGATATTTCCATGGAACTATAAATGTTAATGGTAATACTATATATATAATATTAATTGGAATCCATTATTGAAATAAGTATTATTTATTTATTTGTTGCGGACTATGATCCTTATCTTTCTTAGTTGTTCATTACACGATATTTCGGCCAACTATTCCTCTGGCCTTCGCCAGTTGGTAACCGCAACGGTATAGGAACTCCGAATATTCTAACTGCATTCTCAGCAATTACTGCCATCCCTGGTTGTTTCGTGTTACCAAGTTTTGGCCAAGTAAGCCTCTGGCCGACTTTGGGTATAATTTAAACGCTATTACCAGACAATTCTCACCTGGATCAGTAAAGATTTAACGTCTCTATTCACTGCGCCACAGACCCCGAAGGGCGTAGAATGTAGGATTTCTGGTCTTATAAAACCATCGTTTATCTAATCTCTGATCTTCCATGGTCGGGTCTGTACCAAATGGTATATATAGTATTCATTGAAATTCATTATTGAGATGAGTATTATTTATTGCGGACTATTATCCTCATCTGTCTTTAGTGTTCATTTAACGACGCCTCGGCCAACTATTCCCCTGGCGTCCGCCAGGTAGTAATGGCGATGGGATCGACCACAGAAAGATTAATTAAAGTACTCGTCAAGGATCAATTATTGACACAAAGGCCGACCGGTGCGGTGTCGGATACCGGTCCGGTACCTGTCAGACTGAGGTACACCACTTTAGTATCACCCAGGAGATTCAGCCTCCCAGGCCTTCTCACCCGGCTTTTTGGTGAAGAAGTTTTATTACTAGACGTCTGAGGAACCCCATACCGGAGAATGCCGACAGAGGTGCCAAGACAAATTTTGTTAAAGAAAGACTGCTGCTCCTTTGGGAAAGCCTGCTTATTCTCCTTATCTCTCGATATTGTGTCACACATTGTTCTTGTGGGGGAGCAATCAATTATCTACCGGCATTATAGCTAGTGGGGGTGTGTCTCCTTGCGGCTTCAGTTACAGAGAAACTGGGTAGATTACTCGTCAAGGATCCGTTCTTAACACTCAGCCCGACAGGTGCGGAGCTGGGAACCGGCCTTGTACCTGTAGGATGAGGGTATCACCCAGGAGATGCACCCTTCCAGGCCTTGTCACCCGGCTTTCGGGTGAGGCAAGTTTATTGGTTGTCGTCTGAGGCGCCCCTTCCAGGGATTACCTTCGGGGTTACCCAGACAATTTTTGTTGAGGCAGGAGTGCCGCTCTTTTAGGGGAGCTTTCTTAGCTCCCAACATTCTTGACCTTGTTTCACATTTTGGTGAGGTGTGCACCAATTACATATCTACCCTCAGTATAACTAAAAATAACGCAACAAATTCCAATTCTACTAACAGCATTCTCAGCAATTACTGCCATCCGTAGTTGCTGTCGTCTCATGACGTTTTTCCAAAATAGGCCTCTGGTCGACTTTAGGTAGAATTTAAATCGGTATCGTCAGACAATTCTCACCTGGAACCGTAGAGATTCAACGTCTTTATCTACTGTCCCACGGGCTCGGAAGTTTCATATCAACGTTTATTTACTATATTATCTTCCATGGTCGGGTCCGTACCAACTGGTAGATATATTATTAATTGGAATTCATTATTAAGATGTATTATTTATTAATTATTTATTGTGAACTTTTATCTCCATCTTTCTTTATTGTTGATTTCACGACGTTTCGGCCAACTATTCCTCGGGTCTCCGTCAGATGGTAACAGCGACGGGATAGGAACTCCAAATCTTCTAACTGTATTCTCAGCAATTACTGTTATCCATAATTGTTATCGTCTCATCCATTGAAGGCCAGAGGAATAGTTGACCGAAACGGGAAATCAAAGACAATAAAAAATGAAGATAATAGTCCCGAATAAATAAAGTCTAATACTAATATAAGCTTTCCATACGAACGTTTTCTATAAAGGTGCAATCATATCCGCCTCGGACGATGCATATATTAATAAACAAAACCGCACAGTAAAACAAAGATAGGTTATCTATTTTCGATTTTTGATGAAGTAATGTTGGAAAAGTACTAGTATAACAGACCATGCATCAAGGTAATACACCAATTTTACTATCTATAAAGTAGACGAGCATACTTAATATAATAAGAATATGAGAATGTGTAATAGATAAACAAATAATCTTAGAAATAAAACCAATTTTACGTATTTAAAATTATCTGACAATAAAATAACTATTTTAGAATAATTGTAAAGAAACACAACTACAAGACTCCATATGAAATAGATAATGCGATTTCATATATAGTGATTTCCTTAAACAATGCTTTTACAAAACTTAGAAAATAGCTGCCTAGGACGAGTGTAATTAATTTTAGAAAGTCAGTTATTCGCTATTCTATCTAACTGTACAAATAATTAAACGCAATTGTTAATGTGGTTAATATTATATTTAAACCCCTCTTCTAATTATTGTCAACGCAGGTTACATTTTTTTTACATCTTCTGGACTGCGATTTGTAAAAATACAATATTATTAACTCATATATCTGTTTGTTCATGGTTTGCAGATGAGAAATTGTGAGTATTCCCTGTGTGCGTGTATGTGCGTGTATGTGCGTGTTTGTATGTGTGTGTGTGTGTGTGTGTTGCAAGTAAAGTCTGAAATTACACTCAGACCTAAGGATCAAATGACATGGATATGGATCCGTTTTTTACCAAAAATATTTGCCAAAGACAGTGGACAAATGCATGTGTAATTTGCACCAAATCAACACCAACACCCGTTGAAAAATAAGTAAAATCACGTAACTTTCCGCATAGTTCTTACCGTGTAAAACTATATAGTCTCTATAACAGCAGCGGGGAAACGTTTACTATAAAAGTTTCAATGCACTTAAGACAAATTTTAATGCCCATTAAGTAATGGCCTTTAATTACTGGCGCATATCCTGGGGAAGCGCTTAACTCAGCCTTCAAACCTGCAAACGGTGTCAAAGATGGCGGTGTTAATGTGTTTCGTTAAGCCAGACCGATCAATGTTTCTGTTGATGACTCTACCGGAAAAGCCATGAGTAATGCGTAATGCTGCTTAGAATACTTGAGGAGTGATACTTATTCATCAGATTGAGTTAATTGCCAAGCAGGATTTAAATCCGATAGGAATAATAATAAAGATCAATCCTAATTCTTAAAAGTAAAAACAAAGGTAAAGATTGAAGTAGACCTAAAATAGAGAGAATACATTAAATGATATAAATGTCATCAATCGGCCGAATATAAAAATACAATAATAATAATAAGATATGATCACGAATGAACAGACACACAACCACCGATTATATATATAAATAAATAAATAAATATATATATATATATATATATATATATATATATATATATATATATATATATGGCTATATTTCAATTAGTAAATAATGTGGTGTATCTAAGAATTTGGAAATCTTCGAGAGAAGTAGGGGTACGATTAAAGCAAACGAGTTGTTTATACTCCAGTTTTCTTTTTAGTTCACAACGTTATAATAAAAATACTTTTGCAAGCATATCCATAAAGTATTTCTTTTTTGATGCACGTCCACGAAAGCTGCTGTTTGTTTTTAGATTCTTACACCGTCAATACTCGAAGAATCAATTTTACTAGAAAACCATGAAGTCTCAGTAATTATAGCAATACTATTTTTCATTCCCTTGTAAGAGTAGAAAATACTTAAATTTTGGAAGTTTTTCATGTATTATAATGACAGTGGCAAAGAATATACACGCATATAAAAAAAGGAAAACTCCATCCATCCAAGCAAACCCAAACATACACACACACATACACACACACACGTACACATATATATATATATATATATATATATATATATATATATATATATATATATAATTTAATTTTAGACAATGCAGAACTATGCAAAATGTGCCGAATATACTAAAACTAACACCACTTGTAATATAATAATGGAACTCGCCATGATATGTATGTTTCATTTATCCAATTTAGTTGTAAATATATAACCACACACACACACATATACATATATGTGCATGCAGTTTTATATATTATATTTTACATGTAGGATGGCGTATCGGACGTGTTATATTTCGGGGTGTCCCGCAAAACTTCATGAAAGTTTTCCTGTAGATGAAACAAGTTTGAAATATATAAACATTAATTCATCTTTATCAGATGTAGTGTTTATCAATATCGGCCATCTGTGTTACTCTATATTATTTGCATCGTATTTTTAAAATATTAATACTCATCATTACTTACTGATCTATGTATTATTAATTATATATTATTCATTTATTTTGTCTTTTTCTTTGTTTCTTCTGCGGTTCTCTTTAGATCGGTCAGCGTTTTCATTTTCTTTTATTTTGTATTTTTACTATTATTATCAATCGTATTTTGTAATCGAAATTTTTTAAAGTTTTAATTAATATTTAATCGTAATTACTTTTCATGATAAGCAAGTCATTATTTGTTTATTCTATATATTTATTTAGTTATTATTTTACTGCGCTCATGTCTTACTTTTATTCCTGCGATGTGTTCTGTTTTTTTTTTTCAAATAAAGCTTACGTAAATGTTTATATATTTATTTTCATTGATACTTTGATTGTATTTTTTAATTAGAGAAGGTAACATGTCTTTTTATTTTAATATTTTTGTTGTTAAAATGAGGTAACCAATGGCTGTACTGCTCCGTATTTGTTTGTCTAATGTGTTACCTTTTTTGCGTTCTTTCCCTTTTTTCAATTTGTCTAATGTGTTTCCTTTTTTGCGTTCTTTCCCTTTTTTCAATTTGTCTAATGTGTTTCCTTTTTTAGGTTCTTTCCCTTTTTTCAATTTTTTAAAACTAAAAAAGTATTTAAATTTTATTAAACGTAAGATAATATGGCTAATATATATTGTTTAATAGATTAAGAATATATTCATATAATTATTTTTATTATTATTTATTGTCTATTTATTTAATAATATGTTTTTAAATTCAAATTATTTCATCTTTCTGTGTTGCATATCAAGCATATTAAAGTATATATTTAAACTCTTGATGTAGAATCTTATGCGTGCACGTCCGATATACAAGAGTTGATAACTACCGCCGGCGTTTCATTAAGAAATATGTACTTCTTGACTAGTTTTCTGGCTTATTGATTAAGTTATGAAGCCGACCATGGAACGCACGCTCTTTGCTTTATATAATCAGTAGTTTATTTTGAATTTTTTTAGCTTTGTCCACCAATGAATGTCGGCGGAGCTGCTTAGACATTTTCTTGTGCAAGAGTGTGGCACTATTTCTTTGTGCCACTGTTTCTAACACACTCTGAAGCCTGGACGGGTTGTAATTTGGCCTGGAGCGTAGAGATACAAAGAAATCCCTTCCCATAATTCCCTTGCTATATTTCTGCCTCTTTCCTGCACGACCACCATGATGTTAGGTCGCATATTCTGTCTCTCCGTAAATGAGGGGGGGGAACCCCCTCCCTCAACACTAGTTAGGATAGTTAGCTTTGAAAAGCCTATTGTCCAGTTTTAATTGTACAAATAAATTGTAATATGTATTGTTATATATATTTTTTTAAATAAAATAGTTAGTTATATCTTATGTATATTACAATTGTGTCGCCTGTCGTTTTTCTTGTGTCTGCCATGAATGCCTTCATAAATGTCTTAAGTCGAAAGGCGGCCCTGAGGACAAAGAGATGAGGATTCCCACCAGAATGCCACTAAAAAAGTATTTGAATTTCATTTAATGTAAGATATTATGCCTGATATATTGTTTAATAGATTAATAATATATTCATATAATTATTTTTATTATTATTTATTTTCAATTTATTTAATAATATGTTTTTAAATTCAAATTATTTCATGTGTGGGTGTTGTATATCAAGCATATTAAAGTATATATTTAAACTCTTGATGTAGAATCTTATTCGTGCACGTCCGATATACAAGAGTTGATACCTACCGCCGGCGTTTAATTAAGAAATATATACTTCATTGATTTGTTTTCTGGCTTATCTGGAGTTGATTAAGTGATGAAGCCGACCATGAAATGCATGCTCTTTGCTTTATATAATCAGTAGATTTTTTTGAATCTTTTTAGCTTTGTCCACCAATGAATGTCGGCGGAGCTGCTTTGACATTTTCTTGTGCAAGAGCACGCTTGTTTTATTTCGATGATTTTTTTAAAATCAAAGTTGACTTTGTGTGAAAACTTCTTAAAAAAACGTAAAAATACATTTTTTTATTTTACATAGGAGTCACTATTATCAATGGCCGGAGGTCTCTCGTGAATAAGGATTGTTGAGTGTGCAGTAGTCAATGGGATAATATCCTAGTAATGAAAATTTGGTAAATTGAATTACTTAAGGATTACATGAAGAATGTGTTAATGTTGGACTTAAAAACAACAAAGTGGAGTCAGGTGGTCAACAGACAAACGGATAAGAGTTCTAAGAAAGTGCTTTTGATTAAGCCACAGATAAAGAGTGGGGTAAATTATAGACAGCAGTGTCAGCAAGACGGTTGTTTTTCGTGAAAATTGACGATGACGGCCCAGCGATTGGACCTCAGACAAGCACTTGCCATGGAAATAACCATAATAAGAGACATGCTCGCAACGTATGTTCTTTTGTAAGACGTTGCTGGAAATGGAAAAGGGCATCTCCCATGAAGCTACGAAATTTATTTTTTACTCAGTCCAGGCAGGACAAGCTGCTTCTAGCAGCTCCTTCCCAGATGTGGCAGCATTACTCCAACCTGGGATGTACTTGGCTTTTATATAGGTGAAGAATTGCATCAGTAATGAGATATCTATTTGAGCGTTAGAAGGACGTCACCATTTTTCAAGCGACCTTGGATTTGATGTACGTGTTCCATTAAGATCAGGAGTAAAGGTCAAGCCTAGAAGCTTGTCAAAAAATTGAATCTCCTCAAGACGAGGGGAATCCATTTCACTCTATGTTAGGTGGTATTAAGCGCGTCTGTGATGTTAAGATGAGGTTTAGGATTTAGGATTATAGGACGTGTAGCTCAAGAAACGAGCATAATTCAATTGAAGATTAATGTTCTTAAACGGAAAAGTATACACCTGGGGCAATGGCAAAGTTTCTGATATATATATATATATATATATATATATATATATATATATATATATATATATACATATACATATATATATATATATATATATATATACAGTATTTATATTTTTAGTTTTGGAGAATACACATATTAAAATTAAAGGAGTCCACTGATCCAAATAGGATGGTGTGAATAAAAATTAAAAGTGCCAAAGAATATTTGACTAACGTTTGCGTACAAAGGAAACCATTTTTGAAAACATATTTCAAAAATAAATATGCACGATAAAGTGAAAGAAAAAAGAGGAAGGAAGTAAACGTGTATTGGCTCTTTGTCGAAGCGAACAGTATTTCACTAAATGTCAGGCAATATAAAAATTGATATCAAATAATTTAATTCAGAATAGAGTTAGCAATTAAACAAAAACTCTTTATCTTGTGGTTTAGTATTATTGCAAAAGATTCTATCCGATATTCCTTTTTTTAAGATACATTTATGCAAACATTAATTAGATTTGTCTGTGATTAAAATAGTTGCTCTTCAGTAAAAGATGGAGTCAGTACGTTTATTTTGTTTTCACACGTATTCGCAAACACATACATACACACACGCACCCCCACTATATATATATATATATATATATATATATATATATATATATATATATATACATTGCCAATTTGTCGATAACTTTCGAACGAAAGCTCGCGCTTCAAAACGATACCGATCTCGTGATTATGTGTCGCTCCTGTCGAAATTTTAGGCAGACATACAAACATACATACATGCATATACATAATTTAAACACCCAGGTGATATTTATAAAAAAACGATTATTTATCGATATGGGTCCTCGTCCGAAAGAGCAGGCCACAAAATGTGTAAAATAATAATAATAATAATAATAATAATAATAATAATAATAATAATAATAATAATAATAGAATAATAACAAAGATTTTCGCTGGCGAGGACTACTATGGACTGTGACCAATTATACGGTCCTTTTGACATATTCATCTCTATTTTTTCGTTATGTACTGAATATTTGTTAATGAAACATATTTGAAATATGTTACCTATTAAATTTTAAAGAGTTTCTATTCTTAAAGAAGTTTTAAAAAATTTAATCTTAAAAAGTTATTTCAAAATTTTCGTTAAAAAAATCAGATTTTCTCATGATTGAGAACTGTATTACAAAAAGGAGGTTGCAAAAATGAGTTGTGGTGTGAGCAGGAATACAAACTGAAACATGGAGAATATTCAGATCTGTAATAATACAAAGAGGGGTTGCAAAAAATGAGTTGTGGTGTGAGGAGAAATACAAAGTGAAATAGAGAGAAGGAGAGTTTAAAAATATAAACTTATGAAGATACGATACAAGTTAGAAAATAATTTAATCCAAGGCATGAAAATTGTTTTTAAAATGTTTTTACTACAAATAAAGTTACAAGATTCAATTTGAAATTTATTTATCTTCAACGCTCACTGTTATAAATTTTACAAAGTGAGGTATAAAAATTTAATTTAAATTGAATAAAAAAGTGAACTTTGATTTATTTTATGTAATGTACATTTTGTTGCAATTTAGGCACATTATCTTTAATCTAGCAATTAATGATATAGATATAAAATTTTACTGATTTTTTAAGTGCAAAAGAATGTACATTACATAAAATAAATCACAGGGATTTTTTTTTTATTCAATTTAAATTAAACCAACGCCAAACCGGAAGTGGATTATGTTAAAATTAAGGCTTGACAATTGAAAAGAGGAGATGACGTTCGAAAATATCGACAAAAAAGCGATCCCTCCATATAGACAGTGCACAGTTTAGGGAGAAGAAATTTATGTTTTGTACCAATTCTTCGGTATTTGTCGTCGAAAAGGTGGGAGCTTCAAAACGATACTGATCTGTCGCCTCTATCACAAGTTTTAGGCAGACATGCAAACATAGATACATACCTTTATATATTGTTTGCTCAAATTTTACACCCAAACCGATTAAAAAGCTTGCCCATTCACTGAATACTCTTTATGTAAAATTTCAAATGTTTAGACCAGAAATTGTCTGAGTAATTTGGTAGAGACCGCAGAGGTAATATTGTTTTTCATTTGACTCATATTATGACCCCTTAACAGTTATTGTTTTGAGTTCAAATCAGGTTACTAAGTTATATCCATGCCCCCGGGACCTATAGAAAGAGATAGACACATAGACAGGCAGATAGACACTTTCGCTTTATAGATATACTAGCATTTAAGCCCGGTATTGCCCGAGTCTTTGGAGGTGTATGTTGAGCACAAAAAAAAAAACGATTTATTTTTTTTTTAATTTTACCCCCCATTTTGACCCCTTAACATTTGTGGTTTTGGACACAAATCAGGTTATTAAGTTAGATCCATGTCCAAGTACCATATTTCTAAAATATCAAGTGTTTAGACCCAACATTAGCGGAGGATTTTTGTAGAGTTCTCAAAGGTAAAATCGTTGAACTTTGACCCGTTAACAGCCAACCTTATGACCGAAAACGGATCAGAAATACTTTTCCAAATCTCAGTACCCTGCATTCCAAATTTCGAGTCTGTAAACTTAAAATTGACAGAGTCATTGCGTAGGGAAATGTACACACACAGACACACATACAGACACACACATACACGTTGTCTTTTATACATACTAGCAGTTCCGCCAAGCTTTGCTCGGGTCATATGTATTGTTCATAAGGTTGTGTGCATATGTATATATTAAAGCGTGTGAATATGTAAAGTATGGCCATTTTGTATAATAATCTTCCTTAACTTCCATAGAAAAAAGACAAACAGACAGTTTACTTTTGCATATAGATAGATAGATAGATTGGATGCAATATATAGTAATGATTTAAAAACTATAAAAAAAAAAGACTCGTGCGCCACCACCGCGAATCGAAACCAAAAGGTTCAGTTCTCGATTTATTTCGCCTCTGCCGTTAATGACTGTTCTATGGAAACGTGTTTAGAGCAAGGCTAAAAATTAAAACATGAACTAATAGCTACTACATCATGCATTCGTAATGCCAGCGTTCGACCTTCACCTGGCAAATTTAATTTTTTTTTTAATTTGCACACTTTTGCTAAAACCCAAATATAAAGTTTTGAATAGATTCAAATACCATATATATGGAGTTTCATGTCTGTATACCAAAAACTCTAGAAGAAGTTTGGTAGGTAAAATTTGTTAAACAAAAGTATATACTTATACATTTTTTTACACAGTGATCACCACTTATCAAGGCCCGGAAGCAACTCAGGGATAAGGGTTATTGCAAGTACATTACGTTAGTGTGGAGATTTGATGAAGTGTTTAATTCAGGGGGCGGTTCATTAGGAATTTGTTAACATTGGACTTGAATACATCTAAGTTGTAGTCCGGAAGGAACCAGGCAGACGGAACAGAGTTCCACATGTGTGCAGTTCTAAGAAAGAAGCTTTGTTCATGGACTCCACGTTTTGATTTAGGCACAGATATAGAGTGGGGGAAATTTTTCACAGTGGATTCAGCTAGACGGGTGTTTTTCGTGAAAGATTGGCGAGGGGGGACCAGAGATTGGAGTTAAGACGAGCACCTGCCATGGAAATAACGATAAAACAAGGATAGCCTCGCAACGTCTCTTCTGTGGGAGAGAGGTTGCAGGGTAGAGAAAAGGGCATCCCCCACTAAGCCGCGAAGTCTATTTTGTACTCTGTCAAGGCATGATAAGCTGTTTTTAGCCGCTCCTGCCCAGATATGGCAACAGTATTCCATCCTTGGACGTACTTGGCTTTTATATAGATAGAGAATTGCATCAGCAGTGAGATATCTTCTGGAGTGGTAGAAGGATCCCACCATCCTACAAGCGACCTTGGCAACAGACTTGATGTACGTGCTCCATTTCAGATCAGATTAATATATATGGCCACTTTTTACGACAATATTATGCAAGTATAATCAAGTAAAATATCTGCTTGAATATAATTACACGTAATAGTTAACTAAAGATGATTATACGATTAGAACACCGAAACAACTAATAGGGTATTAATTAAAATGAACGTTTAAAAGAATATGCAAATTAGATAGAGCTTTTGCTAGTGAATGCAATTCCACAACCATATATAAGAACATTGTATTTTTTTTTAAATAAATAGAAAAGAGGGGGTTTAATATGAATATCAATGCACACAAATGAAGAACGAATTCATAGAAGTAAAGATATTGATAGATTTATAGGTGTGCTATACATCTTGGATCGCCTGCTTCTTTGTCTGCATCTATGTAAAGGCGTTATCGTGTTTCTATGTATACATCTTCATTTAGCCGTGGACTTATCGTCAATTTAATAGTGTGTTCATGTGTGTATAAGCAGAAAGCTATTCGATATACCTCACGCATCCCGCTGACCTATTTCAGGTGTGATCGTCGACCACAGCTACAGAGTTTGTCATACGTCAGCAACTTAAACTTTAAACTCTTATTTTACTAACCAACCTTCGTAGCAAAATCACAATTTTAAAAATGCCGGCGTAATTCCGGACATAATACATATGAGAGAGAAAAATGGAAAGAGGGAGAGCACCATAGATGCATTTGTTGCACATGGAAAGGGAGATATCGGTAATAAAGAATATAAAATTGAAAATAATATTTATTAAAGGAAAAATTCTAGAATTGAACCCAGTATAAAAAAGTTGAAAAGAATACGTATTGAAATTCAGATTCGATGATAGGAATATTAGGAACCGTTCGTGGTCTTAGAAATTACTATACGACTAGACCTACGAGTAAGGACTATAGATATAAAATAGAGACGGAATAGTGAGTAAGCCGAACAGTTTTTGGAAGCAAAGCTCAAATGGAGGCAGGGCAAGGCAATTCTGCAATGTAATCGAATTCCTGACCATCTCATTTAGCTGGCATAGAAAATATCATCATGTAATTTGTAAGCTTTGGCATCGTTATCATTCCGACCGTAAGGTTATGTGTTTCGGTGATTCGTCTTGTAAAAGAACTTTGTATGAAAATTCCCTTCAAAAGCTTTAACAGTATCCCCTCATAAACAATACATCTTTTTCGTGTAAAAATGACTTGTCCGCCTCACATCACTTAATATTTATATCAACCTTCTACAATGCAAATGATGTCCCTAAGTATAGACAATTCCTGTTATATGTCCCTCATAGATCCACACTGCAACACACAACATTTCTACATACATTATATATATATATATATATATATATATATATATATATATATATATATATATATATATATATATAGGGAGAGAGAGAGATTATTCGTTTTAATTCGCGATACTATTTCAATGAATTCGAGTATTAATACGTAAGTGCATTCATACCTACTTGCGAGGTCGGAATAATTTCCCCTTTTAATCAAATTGCCCCCCCCCAGATAGTGAGCGGTATATATATATATATACATATATATATATATATATATATATATATATTTATATATATATATATATATATATATATACATATATATATATATCTGTGTGTGTATATATATATATATATATATACATATATATACATATATATATATATCTGTGTGTGTGTATATATATATATAAATATCTGTGTATATATATATATATATATATATATATATATATATATATATTTAACACAGTTATCAGCACTTATCAAGGCCCGGAAGCCACTCAGGGATAAGGGTTATTGCAAATACATTAAGATAGTGAGGAGATTTGCTGAAGTGTTTACGTAAGGGGGCGGTTCATTAGGAATTTGTTAACATTGGACTTGAAGACATCAAAATTGTAGTCCGGAGGGAAGCAGGCAGACGGAACAGAGTTCCACAGGCGTGCAGTTCTAAGAAAGAAGCTTTGTTCATGGAATCCGCGTTTTGATTTAGGCACATATATAGAGTGGGGGAAATTTTTCACAGTGGATTCAGCTAGACGGGTGTTTCTCGTGAAAGATTGGCGAGGGGGGACCAGAGATTGGAGTTAAGACGAGCATCTCCCATGGAAATAACGATAAAACAAGGATAGCCTCGCAACGTCTCTTCTGTGGGAGAGAGGTTGCAGGGTAGAGAAAAGGGCATCCCCCACTAAGCTACGAAGTCTATTTTGTACTCTTTAAAGGCAGGATAGGCTGTTTTTTGCAGCTCCTGCCCAGATATGGCAACAGTATTCCATCCTTGGACGTACTTGGCTTTTATATAGATAGAGAATTGTATCAGTAGTGAGATATCTTCTGGAGCGGTAGAAGGATCCCACCATCTTTCCAGCGACCTTGGCAACAGACTTGATGTGCGTGTTCCATTTCAGATCAGGAGTAAAGGTCAAACCCAGAAGCTTGTCAAAAACACGGAGCCTCACTCAGACGAGAGCCATCCATCACAATTGATGCCAGATGGGGATCAGAGCGTTGATGATGTAAGGATAGGAGTTTGGTTTTGGATGCATTAAAGGTAACCAGCCACATCTTCCCCCACTGAACCACGCGCTCGAGATCAGAGGAGAGAGAATCAGAGAGAACTTTGTCATTTACAGCTTTTGATGTGTTGCCGTAGATGGTTGTGTCATCAGCATAGATGTCAACGAATGATTTAAGTATGTGTTTAGGGAGGTCATTGCTGTAGATCAGGAAGAGAGTTGGGCCCAGGATTGACCCCTGGGGGACTCCAGCATTTATATTGCAGGCCTCCGATTTTTGTCCATCGACCACTACTCTTATGAGCCTATCGGAGAGAAATGATTTAATGATTGAGAAAACATTTCCCGTTATACCGTAGCTGGAAATCTTGTCAAGTAGACCCTTCTGCCATACCTTGTCAAAGACCTTTGATATGTCAAGAGCAATTGCCCTAGAAAGAAAGCCTTTGTCAAGAGATTCACTTATCCTGTGGGATATAACTGTCAGCACATCTGCGGTAGATCTTGCAGAGCGGAAACCATATTGTGTGTCACTAAGAAGGTTATTCCTGCTGAGGTGGTTGACTATTTCTCTATTTAATATGGATTCCAGCAACTCACTCATAACACACAGGAGACTTATAGGTTTGTATTGAGAGGGAGATGACTTATCACCTGAGTTCTTAAATATAGGGCAAACTTAAAAGGTCTTCCAGGGAGTTGGAAAGCACTTCTCCTTAAGGCAGCGCTTAAATAGTTTCGTAAGTATGGGAGCAAGTTCTGTTTGAAGCTTTTTTTAACACTATAATTAGGATGCCATCAGGGCCAGTGGCTTTACTGGAATCTAGGTTCCTTATTAGCTTGGAGACCTCATGCACGGATATTTGTATGCTACCCAGCTTGTTCTGTGTTATAGTAGGAAATATGGGGAGTTGATGGCCTTCGTCGCATAGGGTAGAATTAGCTGCAAAGTTCTTTGCAAATAGTTTGGCCTTGTCTGACGCTGACGAGATGACCTCTGGTCCATTGATAATGGTTGGTATAGAACGCACACTTCTGTTCAGGATCCTATTTGTTATTTGCCAAATCTCGTGGGATCCAAGCCGCTGATCAGCTACCTTGGATTTAACAGACTGGGCATATAGGTCTCTTGCATTTTTTATTACTCTTTTACAGTGGTTGCTGGCAGACCTGAAAGCAGCTTTAGTTTCAGTGCATCTATTACGTTGGTAGCTATGGAAAAAGTGATTTCTGTGCGCGATAGCAGCAGCACATTCTGGGGAGAACCATGGCTGGCTGTTAGGTTTTTGTTGAAATTTTTTGGATGGTATGAATTGGTCTATGTCTACAATTTACCATTCGGTCAGATCTGATACTATAGAGGACACATCCTTTTTAAACATGGAGTGCATATGTAAATCAGATATGAATGTACGGAAGCTATCCCAGTCAGCCATAGAGTATCGATATATATATATATATATATAGTTATATATATATAGATATATATATATATATATATATATATACTGTTTTTAACATATAATTATCTACTGACACATATTTCGTCGTCTACGACTTATCGGAGTGGCTGAATCTAACGAGATACGAAATCGGAAACCTATGGAAAAAAGTCTATATCACTACCACTGTCCCATCTCGTGCGACTGCTTGATAACGCCATTTTTTATGTTGATATTATTCTTACGCTTTTGTTTGCGTACTATTCTTATGTTTAGGTCTCTTTCCACACGGTCCCGATTTCCTATTTCGCTATGTATATATGTGTGTGTGTGTGTGTGTTTTGAGTGTGTGTATATAATATATTATATTGCTTCACTTTAAGTATAATCAAATGCTTTTATTTAATATTAATTATATTTAAAAATTATCGAAATGATATTTTAATAATTTTCCATTATCAATCTAATTTAACCGGCTATTTATAGATTTATTTAAAAATAGTTATTTAATCATTTTAATATTTTTATTTATATTTAATCGTTTACTTCTTCTTCTCTTTGATAAGAGAAAATTGCATAAATGGCAGAGGAAATAATAGATTGTCCCATTAGTGCGAACCAGAATTCTGCATACATGTCTTTTGCAATCTATACTCCAGAATACACGGATTTTTTTTTATTGAAACCAAAGTTAAATTGCTATTTTTATGCATTAAAAATGTATCTTTTACACTAAATTAAATATAGTTTTAATGTAAACCAGCGTGTTATTGTAGCGCATTCAGATAAATCCCTTAAACAAGAAATATATAACCACTACACATTTGTTTGTGAAAATAGCAGATGGTGTTAAAACGGTTAGTTTAAAGCAATATTTATAATCAGTAATCGGTTTCCCTCTTCAATTACATAATGGAATCTATAGAAGTTATAAGTATAATTCACCTACAGATTTTTTGCAAAAAAATTGTATTATTCGGAATGATGAAACAGGCTACAGTTCTTGATACGTTATACGCTACGATATATCTTGTAAGGCTGTAGTAGGTAGTAGAAAAATTAGATAAATAAAACTAATGTACTTTACATTGTTTACAAAGTTATATATGCTTTTATATGTTCCGATGCTGTACATCAATTTTTTGGAAATGAATAAATAGCCATTTTAAAATTTAAAAGGATAAGGCGATTGTAGTCATGCCACAGGGAGATTAACACATATTATTTCTGCGTTTAAACATGTTTTGTTTTTAATGTAAACCATGTAACACAAATAAATCTTCATTGGTTATAGGATGAAATAAATAGTATTCGAAAGCTTAATTATAGGTTTAATACATTCCCAAACAGTTTAACTGCGAAAGTGAATATCACCGAACGAAAAAAAAATAACTCGGAATGTCGGTAAACATAGACTGTACTGTAATCAATCATAGCAGAAACTTGTACTAAATAATCTGAGAAGGTGTTATTTTTTATTTGTGAGAACCGGTTTGATAAGGATTCGCACCAGTATATTGATTGATTATTTATCGTATATGAACCGACAGCGTCTTTCATATAACCCTCTGTTGGCAATCCCGATATGTCATTCGCTTGCCAGCGCGAGAGATATTGGTTAACCCCACGGTAACATAACAATCTGTGTCACGGCTGTCAGCAGAATAATGAATGTACAATCTCTGTCCCTGCGGGTTGTTTTTGTTATTAGTTAAGAAGATATAATTATTTCACAAAATTAATTATTAATTATTAGATTACTCAATGATTGACAGATTGATAAACGATTGAATCGTTCGTTTAAAACGTTTATGTGGTTTGCACTAGAATAGTACACCCATAATGGCGGCTTTGTATTATGAATATTAAGCAGCTGATGTATTGTGGCCATGACAACAACTGAACATTATTGTTATTAATGAATTATTCAAAATGTAGGAATTAGTAAAAATAAATAAATAAATATATTCCGCACACGCTTGTGCTCGAAAATCGGCAGATTCTAGTGGAGATGATTACGGTGTGTCACAATATAAAACGTAATGTAATAATTTCTTAATCAAATCGTGATCAAATATATTATGGTATTTCTCTTGGAGAAAAAAATCACGCATATCAGAAAGAATCTTGATAATAAATAGAATACCAAAATAAACAGGAGATGAAGTTAACAATACTGTTTACAATCGATTTTGACAATCCACTTTGTAGATATTCTAAACACAAGTTACAAAAACAATTATGTAATTAAATAATTTTCAAGCTAGAAATGATTGTATGATTAAATAACTTTCAAGCTGGAAATGATTATAAAACATATGGAAATTATAAAAAATGTATGCAAATTAGTAAGGATTAATGTAAATTAAAAAAGCAACATTTCGATTATCGCTAAGTACTCTCATTGCTATTTCTAAAAAGAGTATTTGTATTATTATAAATATATATGTATTTCTCGGTATATATATTTATATATATATATATATATATAAATATATATATATATATATATATATAAATGTACACATATATTATTATTAACTCGTAAAATTGAAAACTCAAAAAAAAAAAATAAACGTATATATATTATTTTAATTGGAATTCATTATTGAGCTAAGTATTATTTATATTAATCTATTTATTGTTGACTGGACTATTATTCTCATCTTTATTGGTTGGTGTTTCATGAGGTTTTTTCCCAACTATTCCTCTGGCCTTCGTCAGGTGGTAACCGCGACGGATAGGAAATTGAATCTCCTAACTGTATTCTCAGTAATCACTGCCATCCGTAATTGTTGTCATCTCATAACGTTTTTGGCCAAGTTAGCCTCTGGCCGGCTTTGGGTAGGATTGACACCGTTATCTGCAGACAATTCTCATTTAGAACCGTAGAGATTCAACTGCACCACGGCTGACGAAGACTAGAGGAGTAGTTGGCCGAAACGTCGTGAAACAACACGTAATAAAGATGAGAACCATAGTCAGCAATAAATAAATTAATATAAAATAACGGTCTTTATCACTTGAACTAATCAGCTCTTCACAATGTACTTATGAAGTGGTTAATTTTATAATTAATAAAAATCACATAAACTGATTACGATGCACACACTGTCGTCCAAAATGACGTTATGTTCATGAGAAAACAGATAAATATGAAGAATACAGTAGCAACTACACACACACTTATATATATATATATATATATATATATATATGTATATATATATATATGTAAGTTTCGTGGATCAATTTAAAATTCTGAAAAAAACAACATATAGAGACATATATTCCATTTATGAATTTATTGCTTGACAAAGGAATATATAGAAGGGATAATTTTTATTTCCTTAATCCATGGATCTTCAACAATGGATCATATCATCAGAGGAAATGAAATGCAGTTAGCAAAATATTCAGCTGCGAATAGACGATATTTTGCTTTTCAGGACAATTATTGAAAATAGTTTTTTGAGTGGTTGTGGATAGTTATATGGAGAAATTATACGAAAATAGAAGTTGATACAACCTGGGTAGTCCATTATCGGAAGGAGTCCAATGTCATTCGGACTTATAAATCCGGGTGGGGAGAAAATAGGCCAATTAAAGAAAGTGATATTCCCATATAGCGAAAGCGTACTGTTCCTTCTTGATATTTCCCCCGTAAGTCGTGGTGAAGGCAACCTGTCTAGGAGAAGCAAACCTCTTATTTATAAAACATAAATCAGGAAACCAGTATCCGCATAAAACCGGTCTGCAATATAACTTGTTGCTGGCAACCTTGCTCTTGCTTGTGGTGAATCTTAACATTTTTAACGATTTAGCACGATCACCCACACATACACACATATGAAAAAAAAGAAATCAGAGAATCAAACCACATACTCACATACACGCACGCAAAGCATAACCAGTTATCCTTCCATTACGGCACAACGCACTGACACGCATACATCGAAAAGGAAAAAAATCGATCATGAAAATATTCACCAAGTAGTCTTAGCACCTTTCACACACCAAATTGACTTAACAATGACTGAATGAACCCTTAGCCACTTACACTTTTCACAGCCTATCTTACATACACATCTGCTTCAAAAGCAAACGTATAGCCGAACTAAAATAATCTTCAAAAGGAAATCCCATAAACTGTGCACTAAATAATAAACATTAAACTAAAATAATTAAACACGAAAATATCTGAAGAGAGATTAATGCGACTAGAAACCCGTTATGAAAATATATAAACAATTTAATAAGCTACAATTGTTGATTTTTAAGTTAACCATTGTTGCTGGCTACACTCTTTTAAATATCCATTTTTATGTTGTTGGAATCACAACAACCATTACTTTATTAATATAAGTAACTACAACAGCAGACTGCCACCAACAAGGGAAAATCCTTGGAATAACTACTGGATTCACAGACAAACATCTTCATTGAACAAAAACATCTAAAGGACGAATTACGGCAACTGTCAGAAAATGGGCAGAGTGATCCATCGCATATGTACACAAACAGTATCAGACAGAAATTGAAATTGAAAAAAATGATTGAACAACTCAAAACATAGCAATAATTCCAGGAATTCTTCAGAAGACCGTATATCAAGAATGAATTATTAAAAACAAAGGAGCAGGACCTCTTTACCTGGAAATAGTCCTCAAGCCAAAAAATGCCTTTTACCGTGAATTTAAATGCAGCGACACCACGGCAACGTACAGAACGTTTTTAGTAGCGGAGACGTAAGTTATTTTTATAAATCCCGAAAAGTATTATTTCACAAGATACAGAGATACAGAAGAAAATAAGGAACCCCCTAAACATTTCAAATATTTATGCCGAAATCGATATACAGGAGGACAACAAAGTACACCTCGCAGAAAAGTAGACAAGATTCGAGAACAAAATGTGAAACACCATGAAGGAACTTCGCACAAAACAGACCTATAATTTCCTCTCAGAACGCTGGGAAAGAAGACAAGAAGAACTCCAGGAAAATTGTCGAAAGGAAAATCACGTGGCTAGAAAGCTTACCCGACAAATGAATTAACAAACAAGTGACAAACAGATACAAGGATAACAAAGCAGAACACTCATAAATGATGTCCACAGACACATACATCACATATCGAAGATGGGAAACGAGGCACACATTTTACGCAAACACACCAATACAACAGATCGAAGAAATAACTACAATATACCCAAAATCATGCATATTTTCTCAACCACAAATCCAGTCAAAACCAACACTAATCCCACCTCAAAATTATACTGACATTCGGGCTCGAAACACACGCAACACACCAAATAACATATCAAACAATTAATCTCTAACAAACAACATATATATACAATTCCACCAAACAATACAAACCAAACTACTACCAATCACGCCAGTTAGCACAATCACAAATCTATTGCGACGCACGTTACATCCCCCTAATGAAACCGATAAAATACCTTTACTAAACGACATTTTCAAAACATCCCCACGATATAAATTAACTGCTAGAGACATCACACACGTAAAAATAATTACAATTTCAAAAATCACAAGAATTTGTACAACACACAAAAATATTAAAAAAAGAAAGAAAAAGATGTTTTCACAAATGTCATTGCTAAAACAATTACCAAAGATACACTAATAAAACGGAATAAAACATGCCATCGACATACAAATCTCAGAGTATATTAAACCCTAATGACCAAATCTCTAGAACTATAGTTGCAGGACGTGGCTGTTCGATAAGCAGACGTAGTAACTTAATAGATATCCTATTATAACAGTTTACTGATCAAATCAAGAGCTACTTAAGAGACGGAATCCACTTCTGAAGTTCCTTACGGCATACAGTAGACAACGAGACACTACTAGATACATTTGGCGTTCTCTGGTTATATAGCAATATACACCGTTACATAGGAGAAGCAATATCATACTGGATCAACATACACACACAAATACTGCACCCAAGATTCACAAAACAATTCCTCGTCGAAAGTATAGACATAATTCAAAACAATTATTCCTTTGACTTCGACAACGTCAACTACATTCAAACATTAGGTACAACAATCGGAACAAAAATGGCACTGGTGTACGCCACTATTACTCACGCCTAAATAGAAAAAAAACTGTTTTGAAAAGATAGAACAGACATTCGGTCACAACACAAAAATAATATTTATAGAATCTTGGAAAATATACTGCCTCATCTTTTGGAAACAACCACTGGCGGACATCAAGAACTTACACACCAAACTTCAAAACATAGTATTTGAATGTAGTTATCCTTGTCGAAGTGGTTGGAACTGCTGTTTGGAATTTAGGCAAGATTTTAAAAAAAATAACCGTATTACAGACATCTACCACCAACTGAAAGATACACAATAATATCTACACTTTAAATGAAAGCTCCAAATTAGCTGCATAAAATCCATACCCTACACCATAGTACGAAGAGGTTGCATAATAGTTGCATACAAACACGTCCAAACAATCCGATTTAAGGAACTACGAATAACTTTAAGAAGAAGAAAATGCCCATTAAAACTAATAGACAAAGGTATCCAACTAGCGACAAATGTGCCAGTAGAATATTTGAAAAAAACGAAACAAGGAATAAATCCGAACACATGTCTCTATACATAAAACAACAACCCAGAACATTTAACAGAGACAACGAAAAGCCCTGCCATACTTTGGTTAAACAGTAACTAAACGACTTCTTACGACACGAAAACTGATTTAAAACCAAAACCCTAAGCTGATAATATCTAAGAATCACAAAACATATTTGTATTAAAATACATAGTTCTAAAAATAGTAATATATATATATATATATATATATATATATATATATATATATATATATATATATATATATATATATATATATATATATATATATATATACACACGCACACACACATGTGAACAGTTGGGCTCAATTTTATAAAATTAAAGTTTACAAATATTTACATTAATTATTTTCTTCGACAAGGAGTAAAAATAAGGGGTTTATATCATTCCATAGATATTCAATAAATGGTTCATAATCTCACAGAAAATGCAGTTAGCAAAATTATATTCATATATTCATATGTACTCTAAAAATTGTATTAGTTATCAAATAAACTGAATTCAAAAATTGTTAAAAAAATGTTTGAATGAAATATAAATTACAGTAATTAAATAAATATAGGGTTTTCAAAAATGTTGTTGAATGAATTTAAAAAAGGGGTTATTAAAAAAACGAACTCAAAATACGGGTCGTTTAATTGCCTGGTGAATCGATAGCAAAACGTGTTTAGATAAATAAAATGCGGTAAGAGCCGGAGGTGCAGTCAAGATAATTAACTATTTAAACTACACTCAAAGAAATTAAATACGTAAAATATTTTAAATAAAATATAATAAAATCATAAATCATAATTACAAAAACTGTAAAAGTAAAATAAAAATTATTTTTAATTTTAAGTTTTAATTATGGTGTAAAACGTTAATGATTGAAAGAAGAAAATCTTAGCTGACTGGTTCGTCTACAGTTGAATCGTTCCAAAAGAAAATTCAATATTGTAGCTAGATTACAAATAAGATTTACATACAATCGATAAATATATAAAGAATATAAAGTAAATTAATGAAAGAATCTTTATTATAAGAATTAGGATGCTAATTGCAAAGGTTCATAGGGTGTGTATAAAAAATAGTAAGAAAATATTCATTTGGTTGGTAAAAAATAAAATTAAACAGTGATATAAATTATGAATTGTAGTAAATTACACACTGTTAGGGCAATTTTAAAATATGGTCTACAAAATATTCCAAAGTGTAGTATTAATGCATCGAGAAATTTAAAAATACGTGTAGTTTAAAAAAAAACAATGCAAAATGTAAGGCACAAACATTTTCTAAAGATGCGATCTATGAATTAGTTTGTAAGAGTATCCATTAAAAACGTCATTTCACGAAATAATATGTGATTAGCACTATAAAAGGTAGACAATATAAGCAAAATTTTGAATAGAATTTCTAGGAATAAAAAGTTCTAGAGAAAAATTAAAGGTAAATTATTCTGGAATAGTATATATTTTTTAAGGAATTATTAGGACGATTATTCGTGAATGCAGTTTATATTATTCAGAGTTTGTAATATTTTACTAAGTGATTTAGAAATGGCTTTATTTGAAATATTTCTGAAGAACATTTTTAATATAAAAGTATATTTTTATTAAAAAGGGGCCGTAGTCAAACTATATATATATATATATATGTGTGTGTGTGTGTGTGTGTATATATATATATATGTGTATGCACATAGATGTATGCATATATTGTATTTTTTTAACAGAAAGTTGTTAGATGAGATAGGTCATTGGCTGAAGAGAGTTCGATATTGATATTTAAAACGACCCTCATAATCGCGCTTGAAATTGACGGTACCAATGACTTATCCCATCTAGCAACCTTCTGTACATAAAATACAAAATATAAATACGCTCTTATTTTTCGGATTTTCCTTTTAACTGAACACTCTATTGGATTTCTTTTCCCAATAAATTCTAATCATATATATATATATATATATATATATATATATAAATATATATATATATATATATATATATAAATGTAAATTTGGTTCGTTACAGATGAATAAAACCATATTCTTACGTTACCAATTTATTTGAAATTTTCAGACACCCCATCTTTAGAGTCGAGGATGTTTTTATGTTATTAAAATAAATTTACCTCGCGAATTATTAAAATATTAAATAAAATAAATATATTTTTTAACCGTTAGTGCGAATCTGTTCCGTTGATAAAACTGAACTTCCGGTTCGATTCATTTCACAGCCACGGATTGACGAAATATTTCATTTTCTGTTTAGTAAGTAAAAAAAAGAAAACATAATTCATTTGTTTATCTTCCAATTTTTTTTTTATTTTACACATTTTTCTTTATTATATAAGGCCACGAAAAAAGTTTGTCGCTTGCTTTTTGTTTTTTTTTTGTTTTTCGATATAAGATTGGTTGGTAATTGCCGAAAAATAAAGTTGTTGTTGTTTTTTAAAACGAAATTACATTTATTAAAATCCATTATTTCTGAGTAACATTTTTTCCAGAAATATAAAACCCTGAATTTTATCATATAGTAAAGAGAATAATGTAAAACTCTTCTCCTATTTTAATTAAAATTTAAATGTCAAATTTTCCAAAAAAGTTAACAAATGACATTTTTTTGTCTTGCACAAAAAACGTACATAAATATTTAAAAAAAAAAAGGTTTTTGAACTAATTAATTTATTTATTTGTTGTCTAACTAAGATTTAGGATGATTTTCTATGAGAATATGCAAAAATATTATTATATAAGTACATGGATTTCAAATAATTCCACTTATTCATATAAGCAACCAGTTACTTCGCGTCGATCTAGAGTCTAGATCAATAATGTTTACGTTTGTGTTTACAAACTATGGACGACCAAAATGGCTAAAACAAACTTACCGTACCAGATGGGTGACCATTTGTATTAGTTTGGTTTTTAATGTGTATGTGTTTGGGTGATAGGCTCCCCCAAAATGGGGGGGGGGGCAATTTAACGCAGAATAAAACAAAAGTATTTCAGCGCGTTTGGTCCACCGTAGTCGAAAGGCGGCAAACGTTTTCAAACGGGATCGAAAAAATGATGCTATTTTTAACACAAAGGGTACAATATTTATCGATTTTTTTGTATCGATTCTTCAAAGCATGCCCTGTTCAATAATGGTCATGCATTATTCGGCTCGCTAAAGAAAGTTGTTAATTTATTTATCAAAGATTTTACAATGGCTTTTTTTTCGTATTAATATTAATTTTTTTTGTTTTTGTTTTGCTTAATTAAATAAATTATTTTACTTAACATATTCACCGAATTTCACACTTCAAAACTCAAAAGCGGGATAATTAAACACAATCGAAGTGCTGATATTCAGACGTCAAAATAAGGTATGCAAACAATTTTTGTTACTATTCTATACTTTCACCTAACAATTTAATAAACAAAATATGGTAATTATGCAGAGAAGGTACCGTGCTGAAATAACGCTATTAAGAAAGCCATTCTTAACATGGGAAAGGGAGAGTGTTCTGTCACTATTTTATATTTTCACCTAACAATTAAATAAACAAAAGATAGTACTTGTGCAGAGAAGGTACCGTGCTGAAAAAATACCGTTATTTAGAAAGCTATTCTTAACATGGGGAGGGATTTTTGCATCTATTCTAAAATATGAATGCTTATTTCTTTAGTAAAGAAATTGGGTATTCGTGCACGTATTGATCCGTGATGAAATAATAACGTTATTATTTAAAAAGCCATTCTTAACATGGGGAGAAGAGGGTGTTTTTTTAACTATTTTGGACTTTCACCTAACAATTTAATAAACCAAAATTAAACTTAAGTAGACAAGGAACATTATTAACATTATTTAGAATACAATTGAATAAAAAAAACAACTTAAATTAAACTTGGAAATACGATTTAATAAATAGTACGGATCGGTAAGTGCATTAGCACCATAAATTTGTCCAATTCTTAATTTCTTATGTTATTGGAAAAAAAAGGGAAATATGAGGAATAACTCCACCCTCGAAAATTCCTTTAAAATTACCACTCTTATAAGTTTTCGGGGTCGCTGAAAACGAAAATAACCGTTAAAATTAAGGCAAACGAGTAGTTTTCAAGATATGAAAAAATGCTAGTTTAAAAAAAGTGAAGGATCCCTTTTCCATAATAATTTAACGTAAAATGATCACCCAGTATGTGGCCACGATTTTTGGGGTGGGGGCTTTCTTTCTACCCTTGGAAAATCCTTTAAAATAACCTGCTTAAATTGGTTGGAGGGGCGGGGGTTCGTCCGCCAAAACAACCCCCACAAACACACAGAAAAATGCCCCTCTCTCAGGTGGCCAGAAAGTGGGTGCTCATTCTAAGTTAAATTTAAATTGAAAAGTGATCACCCACTTTTCGAAAAAGTAATTTCTTCATATCATGAAAACTTTCTTTTTGCGACGGAAACGGTTTGAAGATTCGTTTTTAGTACACTGAAATCTACAATCAAATATTTCGTTATATACGAACATGAGACGGGCCTTAAAGTAAAATATTACCGGATTTTTGGGGCAGATTTGCCATTTAGTTGTATAATATCCCCAAACCAGGTAATCACTAAAAGGGACTCTTAAAAGCCGTTACCTGTATCGATCAAAATTTAAAACCACTGATTATATGTCAGCCTACATCACAGTAACATATATTGAGTCAGTTCCTAACAGTATTTTGTATAGTTTTTTAGTTTAAACTCATTTTCCCAAAATTTCCCTAAACTTTACGTATTCGATAGTCTGGCACCATTTGTATTCTTCAAATATACCGATAAACACTGAATGTTTTTTAACTGATTAAACATTATACATTACATAAAAAACACTACAATCTTATCCAGTTAGGTAGAACATTTACTTTCCTTGCCTTTGAAAGCATTTATTTGTTATATATTCATTTTTTGACAACTTCTTTGTATTTGTTAATACAAACCCTTTTCATTTAATGTAAGGTTTAGTCAGCTCGAAAAACAGTGTTTATCGGTGTATTTTAAAGATACAAATGGTGGCGGACATTGTTGATTATGTTAAGTGTGAGAAAGTGAGTTAAAACTAAAAAACTATACAAAATACTATCACAAACCCACCGATTCTGTAAGCCTTTGTCATGGTAACATATTCGGTGGGTTTTTGACACTGTATTGTATAGTTTTTAGTATTCAAATTAATTTCCCAACCTATTCAACAGTCGGCAACCATTTCTGTTTTTCCAGCCGATTAAACATTTTACCTTACATAAACACACTAAACAATTATCCAGTTAGGTAGAAATGTAACTTACCTTACCTTTGCTTTCATTTGTTTTTGGACAACTTTTTCGAATCTGTGTATAGTAACCACCCCCATCACTCAAATATTAATTACTAACTCAAATGTTTGTATACAGAAAAGAAAAGAAAAGAAAGAAAAAAACGTTAAGCGTTTCAACATTAGCTTTATCCACTGATTGTTGGTCGAGCCCAAGCCGTGATTGCCGGTAATCCTGAGGATCAGGATCCAATTCTGCAAGAGTATCATTTAAAAAAAAAAATTTTTTTAGAGTAGATTGCTGTACTAAAAATGCATTTTCTCATTTTATTAGAATTTTCCATTACACCACATTGAGCCACAGCAACGCGTGACAGGGTACAGCTAGTATATATATATATATATATATATATATATATATATATATATATATATATATATATATATATTGTGAATCGGAAAAAATACTTGGTTAATATCTATGATTAAACGGAAAGAGAAAAAGGAGCGCTAATTGAAAATGGCCTTTCTCGTCTACAGTACAATTAGTAAAATAAATACCTGCATTTTCTTATAAAAAGTCAATACGGTTGTAAAATGACAAATCTATATTCCTTTATCGCTATCAGGATCTGTGCGTGGGAAATGTGCCAACTAAATCAGCGGTAGAAAACGCTATTTTTCTTCTAACGTATTTGTGTTGTTTTCCTATAAAACTGTTTCAGGCATCCCCGTCTTCAAAAATGCCTTTTTGCCGCCTACCCAGCCTATTATCAATGTTATTTATCGATTTAAATGTAGTTGCAATGCTAATGACGTAAGTCAAATCACGTTTAGATTTGATAGTAAGGCCCAATAAAACATCGATAGAATAACGAAAAATGAACATTACTTACCGACAAAGGATCTAACTTACACATCAATTATTCTATAATTAATAATTTGCTTAAAAACACGAACGTAATTTTCATAGAAACTTTGCTTCGACTCATTGGTTATTCTGAGTTGGGCTCATTCAGATTTTTCTGTGAAGATTTATATTACGCTTGTGTGAAACTACATTTTATTTGTTAAAAAATTGAATGTGAAAAGAATAAAAGTTATGCGCCCCTTGGAGATTCCAGTATTAAACACAAATATAATTCAACTTTAATTCAAAAAAGTAAATTTCTTCCTTGTGTGTTTTTATCGTTTATAGATCATAAGTGCCTTTATTTTATAACGTATAGTTTCATTTTGTGTACAATAATTATATATATATATATATATATATATATATATATATATATATAATGTATATATACGTGTGTGTATGCATATATGTCTATATGAATAATTAAATACATATATATATACATACACATATATGTGTTTATAAATAATATACATGTATACCCATATATATATATAATATACATGTATACCCATATATATATATATATATATATATATATATATATATATATATTTATTTATTTATATGTATATTATAGACTCTCTCGTTGATGGCCACGTATGAGCTTCTGCCACAATTGTTAAGGTGTTCGGAAATCCACATGGGCTATTTGGTTATAGTGTATGAGCAACCATACTTTTTGTTATTACTAAATTTGTCGGTGCAGAAGATTGTCACAAGATAAACACACACGTACTCACACACACATACACACACATACACACAAACCCACACATATATACATACCATATATAACTACTTCATTTACTTACATAAAATTAATATACGAGAGTATAAATTTATGCGTAAGCTTAAGAATTTACTTCAAAAGTGTTCAATACTTAGGTAGTGCTAGTTAGTAAGTAATAAAATATACATGGCAATTAAGCTGCACTGAATATTCAACATTTCATCGACTCTATACTCTTCAGGATTATCTGAAGTGTCCTAGAGTGGCTGAAACGCGGAATATTCAGTGCAGCTTAATCGCCATATATATATATATATATATTTATAACTAACTAATATATATATATATATATATATATATATATATATATATATATTACTAGTCCCTTAGTCAAAGTACCAGGAATAAACTTATTTAACAAAAACAAACTACGATGTCAAACAAGTCTGCGAAAATCATACACCGTCCTTTGCATAGTATTGATCAATAAATTATTGGAAATAATATAATAAGGAACCCGAGCGTATTCTGATATGTGTCCGTCCTTCAGTTTAGAACTCTTAAAAGAATTATTTAACGAGCCGATTTTTATTACGAAAAAGCCCAGAAATAGACAAGCAATTAATTTTGTCAGACAATGACTAACAGCTTCCTGCTATCAGGCTTGACATTGATTAGGTTTAGAGGAAAATCGATATCGATAAACCATAGAAATCAAAGTACATCCGCAATATATCAGTCCATATCGATTGGGAAAGAATCATTCATAATGTTTGATTTATATGTGCCTTTTAAATTGGCCGATTCATGTAAATTAGCCTAATTTCTGCGTGCCATGTTCAGAATTTCAATCTAAAATCCTGCGAAACAAACCATTACTGTGAGTCAAATAATCGATTTTTGAACTTAGTGAATACATAAAATCCAACGCGATAAATGAACCATTTTCACAAATCGATTAGTCGCTGCAATTTGAATATAAGACCCATTAATTGCCCTAAAACCTCATGATGTTGCGAATTTCATTCCTCACTAAGCAAATGTTTTCTTATCAAGATTCTTTATTCATTGGTATATTCTTTCGTGTTAATGTCTAAAAATAATTCATATCTATTTATTTCTCTATATGTTTGTGTGTTTGTCTGTTCGTTCTACTTTCTTGGAAAAATAATTGGTTGAAGGTTTTTTTGCCACTTTTAAGAAATAGCGAACTAAGTGCAATGGTATACGTTGGCTTACCGCTTAAGCAATGATAGGTGATATTGTTACGTTGTGGTTGTTATTATTAGAAGTTGCAAATATGCGTATATATTTTTGTATTGTTGTTGTTCGTCTTAGTATTAGAAAGTCTTAGTGAGAGATTAGAGGCTTAGAGACAGTCTTAGGAGCGGCTTGTGTGTTGAGTGTTCATATGTCTTAAGAGGTTCGTCTTGTAAAAGATAGCATATTGGAGACATAAACAGATATATGTAAAGAAAGAGACAGTTCTGTATATATATATACATACATATATATATATACATATATAATAGACAGTGTACATGTTATAACAAGAGAACCAATTTAATGAGATGAGACTTATGACTATCTTGATAGATAGACCGAGAGATTGTGCGTTTGCCATTTACGTTTTGAGAGTTGTGCGTATAATATATATATTATTTTCTTGTTTTATTTATGTATATTTGTCTCTACTTTTCATGTCTTGACAAACTTTTAAGATGAGATTCGCCCCCCTTCCTTCGCGACTACTATTGTACCAGGCAAAACACTTCTCACCCATGCCGCAAAGTAAAATAGAGATAAAAAATTCCGGGGATTATTTTCTCTATTACAGTAGATAAAGTTAGGATATTGTTTAATTAATATACTAAATATATACTATTACTGTAAGCTTGCTTGTATTGAAAATGCGTGCTTCCTGTCCAGCCAACTAAACCATCTATTATAGTTTGTCTTATTTTCGATTATATTCGAAATATAATACAGTGGCATTAGCAAAGAAAAAGTCACCTATGAAAACGACCCTCTAAATTAAAACCTTGAATAATTATCTAAACTCAAATGTAAATTAATATTAAGCCGACTTCACAAATTGATGAAAGTTAATTATTGGATTTTAACTATCAGTTGAATCTCCAATGATTCAAACTCGAGATAGATAACGCCAAAAACATCCACCCATTTATATGGGAGGGGAGATTATCATCAAAAGTGTCCTGAATTGATAATTTAGCACCGGACTTTACTACTTATATATTAAGAAGTCCCTTGTACCCATTCCCCTCCTCCCCGGTTTTTAATGGAGAGTAGATAATACAGTGGATGTGTTATCATCAGCGCCAGTAACTCTCGCTTCTCCTTTTTTGTCCCTCAGTCCTCATTCAAATGAGTGATTTTTTCTGACAAAGTGTGAAGAACGAACTGCTTTAAAGGTCGGTAGTACTTGGAAAACATTAGTCTGAGATGTCGGAATTTTTTCTGTCCCTATGTCTATCCTTGTGGCCATGTGACTACTTAGGGTGCTGGAGGTAACCGTTTTGACTGGGCTGACATTATCCGCCTGATAGTCAGGGACCCAAACCTTGGATTAACCGCTAAGGAGGCTGTCCTATCAGCAGGCACAAAATAATGGGACTGCTGTGTTGCCATTTGGTGAGTGAGTCTGGTCCATGCAGTCTCTGGTGGGAACTCTCGATGGATACACCTGGGTAATTGTTACGGTTTTAACTTTTAATGTGCTACAAAAATACTCTCTTTTTCACTCTTACTTTCCCTCTCGATACTGCTCTAACAAAGTATGCCGACCAGTTCCACAAATCCCAAACCCTCAACATGAAATATCGCCAGAAAAGAAACACGTATAAACCTAGAAGCCCATCCACATAGTAGGTCCCTACTACAAGGTCTCCTTCTCAAACATGAGGAGTCTACGTTCCAACCTTCCAGAGGATGACCCCCAATTACCGGAGACGAACCAGACATATTCTTTCAAAGCGAAACTGGAATAGGGCCTACAACTTCCCTAGATACGTTCATAAATAACGGATACTCAGACTTAACAGCTAAATCTGACCCCCAAGATCGCTATGGGCGTGGAATATGTGCCTACATTAAAGATGGTTTCCCGTGTGGCAGGCATATTTATAGAGGATATCCTAATTTACCCTATATGTGCTTCCGGGTTGCACTTTCTTACACCACTGCATTTATATTTGCCCTCTATCTGCCCCATTACAGCAGAGTTAATATCTTAAAGAATATATCTGAGAAAATAGACCAGATCCTGTCTGCACGCCCCTCGGTTTACATCCACATCTGTGGTGACTTCAACGTCCATAACGTGAAATGACTGACCCATTTAAATAAGACAGAGGATGAGGGGAGGTACTGTGATGATGTTGCGATTGTTTATGACCTCAATCAGATTGTTCGCGAACCCATCTGTGTGCCCGATGCTACTCGTCTATATGCAAACGTCCTAGACTTTTTCTCTCAACTTCCATGAGCTATGTTCATGTTCCGTTGATTCTCCTCTAGGATCCTCCGACCACTCCGTCGTATCAGTTAAGATAAAAATGAAATGTAACAAGGCCCCAGACGTACCCCTCCACCGTACTGTATACCGATACTCTATGGCTGATTGGGATATCTCCCGTACATTCATATCTGATTTACCTCTGCACTCTATGTAATCAGATCTGAACGAATGGTTAATTGTAAATATAGTATCAGATCCGACCGAATGGTTAATTGTAGGTATATACCGATTCATACCATCTAAAAAATTCCAACAAAAACCTAACAGCCAGCCATGGTTATCCTCAGAATGTGCTGCTGCTATCGCGCAAAGAAATCACTTTTTCCATATCTACAAAAGTAATAGATGCATTGACACTAAAGCTGCTTTCAGGACTGCCAGCAACCACTGTAAAAGAGTAATGAAAAATGCAAGAGAGCTATATGCTTAGTCAGTTAAATCCTGCTGATCAGCGGCTTGGTTCCCACGACCTCTGGCAAATAATATATAGGATCCTGAACAGAAGTGTGTGTTCTATCCCAAACATTATCAATGGGCCAGAGGTCATCTCATCAGCATTAGACAAGGTCAGACTATTTGCAAAAAACTTTGCAGCTAATTCTACCCTATGCGACGAAGACCATCAACTCCACATATGTCCTCCTATAACACAGGACAAGCTAGGTAACATACACATATCTGTGCATGAGGTCTCCAAGCTAATAAAGAACCTATATTCCAGTAAAGCAACTGGCTCTGACGGCATCCTAATTATAGTGTTAAAAAAGCTTCAACCAGAACTTGCTCCCATACTTACGAAACTGTTTAAACGTTGTCTTAGGGAGAAGTGCTTTCCGACTCTCTGGAAAACCTCATCAGTATGTCCTGTATTTAAGAATTCAGGTGATAAGTGATCTCCCTCTCAATACAGACAAATAAGTCTCCTGTGTGTTATGAGTAAGGTGATGGAATCCGTATTAAATAGAGAAATAGTCAACCACCTCAGCAGGAATAACCTTCTTAGTAACACACAATGTGTTCCGTTCTGCAAGATCTACCGCAGATGTGCTAACAGTTATATCTCCCAGAATTAGTGAATCTCTTGACAAAGGATTCCTTTCTAAGCCAATTGCTCTTGACATATCAAAGGCCTTCGACAAGGTTTTGCATAAGGGTCTACTTCACAAGATTTCCAGCTACGGTATAACTGGAAATGGTTTCTCAATCATTAAATCATTTCTCTCCGATAGGCTCATAAGATTAGTGGTCGATGGACAAAAATCAGAGGCCTTCAGTATTAATGCTGGAGTCCCTCAAGGGTCCATCCCGGGCCCAACTCTCTTCCTGATCTACATCAATGACCTCCCTAAACACATACTTAAATCATTTGTTGACATCTATGCTGATGACACGACCATCTACGGCAACACATCAAAGGCTGTAAATGACAAAGTTCTCTCTGATACTCTCTCCTCTGATCTCGAGCGTGTAGTTCAGTGGGGGAAGACGTGGCTGGTTACCTTTAATGCATCTAAAACCAAACTCCTATCTTTACATACACAACGCTCTGATCCCCATCTGGAATCAATTGAAATGGATGGTTCTCGTCTACGAGCAGCCCCATGTTTTGAAAAGCTTCTGGGTTTGACCTTTACTCCTGCTCTGAAATGGAACACGTACATAAAGTCTGTTGCCAAGGTCGCTGGAAAGATGGTGGGGTCCTTCTATCGATCCAGAAGATATCTCACTGCTGATGCAATTCTCTATCTATATAAAAGCCAAGTACGTCCAAGGATGGAATACTGCTGCCATATCTGGCCAGGAGCTGCTAAAAACGGCCTAACGTACCTTGACAGAGTAAAAATAGACTAATGCCCTTTTCTCTACCCTGCAACCTCTCTCCCACAGAAGAGACGTTGCGAGGCTATCCTTGTTTTATCGCTATTTCCATGGCAGGTGCTCGTCTTAACTCCAATCTCTGGTCCCCCCTCGCCAATCTTTCACGAAAAATACCCGTCTAGCTGAATCCACTGTGAAAAATTTCCCCACTATTTATCCGTGCCTAAATCAAAACCTAGATTCCATGAAAAAAAGCTTCTTTCTTAAAACTGCACGCCTGTGTAACTCTGTTTCGTCTGCCTTCTTCCTACCTGACTAGGATGTCTATAAGTCCAACGTTAACAAATCTCTAATGAACCGCCCTCTTACGTAAACACGTCATTAAATCTCCACACTAACGTACTGTACTTGCAACAACCCTTATCTCTGAGTGGCTTCCGGGCCTTGATACATACCGATTACCGTAAAAAAATTAAACACGTTACCTTTCTCATTGTAATGATGAAAACAGAAGAGGCAGATACAAACCGACATGATTATACGTCTATTTTTTCTTCGACCGGTCGGACATGATTTTGTATTTCAGAGATTCAAAGTTATTAAATCGTTATCTCTAAACCCCCTCGCTTCCAGAGGGTGCCCAGAATCGGTCTTAACCTCTCTGCTTCTCTGATCTGACTGATCCAACTCTCTCTGACTTCCAACTCTTTCCTATAACTCCTCACGTCATCGCATCATTAAACATGTTCTCATAAAGAACGTTGGTTGACATGCGTCACGTTGCCAAACCTGAAATGACCCAGAGTTCAGTAACCTATTTTTCAAATAACAGTTTTACAAAATATGTTTACAATTTCAATTGACGATTAAATTCCTTAACAGAAACAAATTTCATTATTACATTCCTTTTCCATATACAGATATGTAAGCAAAACAAATGCAATTCTTTATTTTCATAACATCCTGTTTATTTAGCCCTTTTATCCTGTAACAATATAATGAGTATCCAACACAATACCACAATTATTGTTAATGTTTGATTCTTAACAAGTGAGTCCGTCACGACCCAATTAGTATGCCTATTTGTTATTGCCAGAAAAAGCGAACTATTATCCCAGGCAACTTGTGCGCAGTTATAAACTAGCAAGACTAACCGGCGTTGCTCTGGATCCTATAAGAAAAATGTTGAACATTCCTGTTATTCTTAGGATAGAGGAATGTTGATATCATTTGCAATCTAGAACAAAGGAATATTTTAACTACTCTAGGACGGGTATTACACAACATATGTATGGAATAATTGTACCTGCACTGGACAGGAAATTTACAGCACGTATGTGTAAAAAATCCTTACCTAGGGCGCGTTATGTACAACAATATTAAAGATTATTTATATATGCTTATGCTGTGCTAAATTTTCGGCATGTCACAGATAATAATATGTTTGTTTTACATTTGAGTATTATAGTGAAAGGCACCGGATTTTTTATATAAATGGTGTACTACTCGAATATATAACATTATTTTCGATTTTGATAACTTATGTACGTCAAAGATAAGACTTTCTTTGTTTTTAATATGGGAGCTTCACTATATAACTACCATATTTCCTGGGTAGGATACTAAAGTACCATTTTTTTTAAATTTGAAAATGAAGGAACCCGATACTTTTAAGTAAGTAATTTTCTGTTGTTCAAACTTTTCTGTGCGTCTAGAGTAAGAAGTTATTTGTAATTTGATCTGAGTGCTCTATAGAAAGAGCAGCTTGTTTCTCATTTAAAAGTCATGATATTCGGTTATATAACGTGATTCTCGGTTTTAATGACTTTCATGCACGTCACAGGAAGGATTTGATTTGTTTTTTTATATTAGTATTATACTACACAGGTACCTTATGTCTTGGGTAGGATAATGTACAAGTACCTCACTTTTTATATATAGATGAAACTACTTGATGGTTTTTTATAATTTTTCTGTTGTGCGAACTATTCCGTATGTCAGAGGTGAGAGTTTATTTGGTTTCTAATAGAGTGTTATATTAAAGTAGCACCGTATTTCTCATGTTAATGCCATACTATTCGTATATATTATATAATTTTCGGGTGAGATTGTTTTATATACGCTACGAGTAAGATTTCATTTGTTTTTCATATAGGTACTATACTGTACAAGTACCTTACTTCTCAGGTAGGATACTATAAAAGTAAATTTTGAATATAAAAATAGAAAAACCTCGATACGTTTATGTAATTTTCTGTTGCGTTACATTTTCTGTACGCCAGGGACAAGAATTTGTTGGTTTTGTTTCTTGGGTGCCATATTGATGAAGCGCCTTATTTCTCACATATAATTCAGTCATATTACTCACATATTAAACGTGATTTTCGGTTGAATAACTTTATGTATATCACAGTTAAGCTTTTCTTTGTTTTTTTCATGAGGACTATACTACACAAGTACCTTATTACTTTGATAGAATTGCTTGTACACATAAATATATTAAAAATAATCATTGTATTTGATTGTTGCAATATGACTATACAAAAATACAAATAGGTATAATACATTAAATTTACTATGATCAGTTAATTAGTATAGGATAATACAATACATTCACATATATATGAATATACGTATACTAATCATTCATCATTATCGGGTAATTAGTTTAGAAGTGAACTTAATACATAGAAATATATAAAGATATACACAAAGGTATAATTCATAATGATCGATTAATTAATTAAGGAGTGAGTTCAATACATACAAATATATAAACAGATACACATAATTAAAATTCATAATGATCGGATAATTATTTAATACTGAATCCAATACATAAAAATATATAAGCATATACACATAATTAAAATTTATAATGACCGGTATATTAGTTTAGAAGTGATTCCAATAGCAAAAAAATATATAAACATATATCCATAATTAAAATTCATAATGTTCGATTATTTAGTTTAGGAGTGGATCCAATACATGCAAATATATAATCATATAAACATATTTAAAATTCATAATAAGATGTAAATTAGTTGAGAGGTGAATCCAAGACATAGAAATATATAAACATATACAAATAATTAATATTCATAATTATCGGTTATTTAGTTTAGGAGTAGATCCAATGTAAATGCCATTACTTGATCTGTTTACGTGATTTTTATAATGTAACAAATGAGCTGATATATCATATATATTTTGAATGTGACATTTTCGTTACGTAAATCAAAAACATTCTTCTGTATTGTTTAATAAAATTGTTCTTGTATGTTCGTGTATATTTATTACATAACATTTAAATATCAAGAATATCGGAATGTGAAAAAGAAAAATAAACTGATGAAGATCGAAACCGCAACACTTGTGCTAGTAATCCGTCATGCTAACCGTTACACCAAATGGACAATAGCTTCACTTGCGTTGTGAATATTTTAATACATATATGTCTCTTTTACTCGATGTACGCGTGCACTGACGCAATTGTGCTAAGCTCGTCAAGCTGTCATTGCTTTCAAGTTTGAACCCTTTTTAAAAGCTCTTTGACATTATTTTTTCGTTTAAATGCGCATGGTAAAATTCTGCACCAAAAATCCGATCTTTTGAGCTATTGCACGCCGTCTAACGATTACCTGTCTAGGTGGAGATACACTTTGAAAAACGGAGACAGGCAAACAGACATAGTGAGATTTATATATTAAATAAGCAAGGCCACACGGCGTTGCTCAGGATCGTATAAGACAATGAGAAAATGGGAAAAATATTGAACATACCTGTTACTCTTAGAATAGAGAAAATGTTTATGTCTATGTATAATGCGGCATCTTGAGCAAAAAAATATATGAAATAATTGAAGTTTCCCTAGGACAGGAAATTTACAGCACGTATATCGAAAAAATTTCCTAAACTAAAGCGGGTAATGTTGAATACATATTTAAAATAATTTACATAATTTTCTGTTGTGCAAGCTTTTCTGTATGTCACAGGCAGGGGTTTGTTTTCATATGAGAGTGCTAGAGTGAAGAAGAACATTTATCTTATTAAAAAGTCATACAACCCGAATATATTACATGGTTTTCTGTTTCAATTACTTTTATGCACGTCACAGTTATGATTTTCTTTGTTTTTTTCATATGAGTATTATACTGCAGAAGTACCTTATTTCTTCAGTGGTATATGTACAAGTACGTCATTTCTAAGATATAGTTGAAACTACTCGATAATTCTACATAATTTTCTGGTGCGCTTACTTTTCCATGTGTTACAGTTTAGATTTTTTGTTTTTACATCAGAGGGCTATAGTAAAAAAAACACCTTATTTCTTATGTTAATGTCATACAACTCAAATATATTACATGATTTTCGGTTTTTAATCTTTTATGTACGTCGCAAATAAAATTTCCTTCGTTTTTCAGATGGGTACTATACTGCACAAGTACCTTATTTCTTGTGTAAGATACTGTACAAGTACCTTTTCTTTTTTTTTAATAAAAATACTCCATACTTTTATGAAAACTTCTTTTGTGCTAAATTTTCTGTCCGTCAGCGTTAAGAATTTTTGTTTTTCTATCCGAGTGCTATAGTGAAGAAGCATATTATTTTTCATATGTAAGTCATACTACTCCAATATTTAACGGGATTTAAGGTTTGAATGACTTATGTTCGTCAGAGGTAAGATATTATTGTTTTTTACATGTAGGTACTACACTGCACACTGACCTTATTTCTTGGGTTTTCTCAGTAAAATAAAGCATTTTCAAAACAATTATAATTTGAACAAGTAATACACGGCACTAATAGACCTGATTTATTAGTAAAAGTATTACTTTTGGATAAACATAATTTTTACTTTTTAGCAAGTACATTGAAAATGAAATAAAAATTAAAGTATTTTTAAATAAACATGGAAAATGATATTATTTTAAGGTGATCCAACAAGAGAACTGTATTGAACAATAAAAATGACATCGACTTAAGGTACACGATTGAAGTGTTGCCCTGGGAATATATATATACACCTTGTATTTTCGTTCCAAACTGGTTTATTAAAGTCCCAGATTACAAATTCATGCACCCAGAAGAGAAAGGCAAATTCCTTAAAAAGAAGTGTGGAGATAAGAAGTCTTATCTGTTTTGATAATATTCAGTCCGTGGAAAACATTTATATTTAATAAAGTCGAAGCTTCAATCCCCTGTCCCCTCTCGCAAATTTTTCAAAAAAAATACCCGTCTATCTGAAACCACTGTCAGTAATTTTCCCCACTCTGTATCTATGGCTAAATCAAACGTAAATTCCATGAACAAATCTTCTTTCTTAAAAGCGCACCTCTGTTGAACTCTCTTCCGTTTGCCTGTTTCCCACCTGACTACAACTTGGATGTCTTCAAGTCCGACATAAACAAGTTCCTGTTGAACTGCCCGCTTAAATAAGACACTTTATCAGATCTCTATTACTGGCGACTACGATACTATCTCTTTCATTACTGTACACGCAATAACACTTTTATCCGTGTGGCCTCTGGGCTTTGATAAGTGATGACTTCCTTGTAAAAAAAAAAACATGGCAATAACTGAGTAATACATGTAAATTTTCGCACGTTAATCTGAAAGAAATTATAATAATGGACTTTACTTGTGAAAATAGAAATTTAACCAACTTTTTTTATGATTTTGGATTTTGGATTTTTTAATTTTTACGTTATTGGATAATTTGCCCTTCACCAGACTATCCATTCACGTGAAATCACCTTTTTCTTCGCCCTCTTCCCTCTGATTCACTATTTGTGACCAAGTAAGATCTATGTCTTATTTTAACTCCATTAAATAGGTTTGCAAGCAAAATTCGATCCCACATTAAACTAAATCCTACCCTTTGATGAGAAGGAAAGTATTTCCTCGAAACTCCGCGGATTAAAGAATATCAACTTATTTTGAGCGTCGTTTTTTAAAATCAAATATGCTTTTAACTCTTTTTGTAAGTGTTCTTAACATGATTTTATTAATTATTTTTTATATATACATATATATATGTATATATACATAAATGTATATATACATATATATATATGTATGTATATATATCAGAGTTAATAAAGCCTGGTAAACTGAAATATCTTCATATGCCTGGATTCTCAATTGACCTCGCTTATTTGAGAAGTTAGGGGTACAATTTATGACAGTTTGTCAGCCTACTGTTTCTGCCTGACAGTACAGGGGCACTGACTCTTTGTTCGCGCTAAGGGTAGCTGCTCCATTATCATTTGTTTAATATCGAGACAGTTATAATGCCGTGCCACGCATAGAAATAGCTCTTGCTCCCAACCTCCGGTGACATTACTAGACGACTACTTGCGTATGCATACTGCGCGTAAAAACTGAACAATTCTAACAACAATCTACCTCAATCTGAGATTAAACCAAAATAAAATAACAACCCAAACAAATATAATGACCGATTCAGAGAATTCCCAACACAAAACTAATTCGCCTTCCCACTTGAAGCTCGTATTTTAAAATATGAACGTGCTTAACAAGTAACTGAAATGATGCACAGTGTATTCTCTTAGTAAACTCCCCGAGTATCTCAGCATTAGAAGAAACTGTTACTCATCAATTCCTTTCTAACTACTTACACGTAATAGTACACCGTAAGGACTTGGACAGATATAGGAACGCACCTGAATCGGATCATCAGTCATTCATTTTTTCCGACATAAACACTGCGGCAGTTACTAATATGTTCACTACCGTTATCACACAAGTCAGATCCATACACAAACCAAAGAGTATTGTAAAGCCACCACCCGCTCTTACATGGGGCAATGTTGCCACATATTCGGAAGTGCATCTTCTATCAGTGTCTCCCTTTTGGGCAGGTTCAAAAGAAGAACCTCCAATCTTTGTCAACTAAGCTCAAACACCTGCCTCAACGCCGCAATGTTGCATCCATATACGTTTTTACAAGTCATTATATTGCAGTTGTTCCCTCTCGACATACATGTATCCGACGGACGCGATGAGCAATAATTCACGCCCTTTCATTGAATACATCCCTAAATATCAGAAAAAAGCTTTCTACTTTAGTAGTTTCCTTCCCTGAGCAGATGCTACGAGCTAATGTGCCAACGATAGGATATACATGGGCAACCGTCACCTTGTAAAATACAGGATCCTCTCAAGTGATAGAAACATTCTAGCGCGGTAGAGAGAGAGAGAGAGAGAGAGAGAGAGAGAGAGAGCGAGACAATTTTCTTTGCATCAGAATAGGCTATACCCTTTATATATATGTTCTCTCTAATACTTTAACCTAAGAGTTTGATCGAAGCACTTTAAGATAAATTATCAGTAACCATCACAGTTAGTGGTTGACAAAGTTTCACACAATTATTAAAAGTAATAATATTAGCACATTCCTTATGATTATAAATATAAATATATACATTTATATATAGATAGATAGGTATATAGTTAGATAGCTTGCTAGCTAGCTAGCTAGATAGATAGATAGATATATAGACAGATAGATAGATAGATTGACCACGGGACAGAAAGAGTGGGAGGAAAAGAGCAATAAATAAAGAGAGATACATTGTCGTAAATTACTCTAATTACCTTAAAAGCTCAATGATTACCATGAACGAGCCTGCTCGCAACTGGATAACAAGGCCTGACATTTGTTAGTGATTTTCCTTCCAGAATACGCAAGTGCCCGGTCCTGTCAGGAAGTGATTGTAAACACAGTCGATTCAATTTCAGGACAGTCCAATATTAAAAGCCATAGGGCGTTATGTATCTTTCTTGTTCAGCAAATAACATATATTTTACTTGTTTGTTGTAGTTTATTTATGCGTTATATTGTCAAATATATAAATGGTGTGTACTCTCATATGGATTCAGAAGTATTACCGAAAATTACAATATATTATTACGCATAATTTCGTGCTTTTTTTCAAGGGTATGGCAAGCTCTAAATACCACAACATTATTGGCTTATCTAGCTAATGAATACAAGATATTGTTTTATTATTAAAGGATAAAAAACACCACAATATCCTACATATAATAATTTGAGTCTAGAACTCCCCCGTCTGGGCCAAAGTACAATAGATAAGTCCCAATACAGGCCACATACGAATATGCTCACTGGGAGGGAAGTTTCATGCTAAAAATATATATTATAATTTCTCGTACTTAAGAAGGTAAACTTCACGAAGATGACATATTCACTATTGAGTATATGCAAATCAATAGAGCGACACTGTTTGAAAAGATGAGCTAATAACACAAAAATCATATATTAACTTAGCGTCTAAAATGAGGGACATATGTAGAAGAATGGTCTCTTCTCGCCCTAAAACTGAAGACCTATTACTCCAAACACCGAGGTATTAAAAAAGGCTGACTCATCAGAGATGGCCCATGGCACCATATATTTTCTCTTCAAGCGGAACAGTGTGCAAATGAGACCACTGAATTGTTCAAAACTGATATTGAAACACACGTTCCTGCACGGAAATTCTATAGCAAGCCGCACTCTCTCCAATGGTTTACTTCTGCTTGTACAGCTGCCATTTGTCAAAGGCAGCATGCGTTCCGCAGCTTCAACCGACATAATCACGCTCAAACAAACAAAAGTATATAGAAGCTAGAAATAATTCTAAGAGAGTGATAGCGAAAGCTAAGGCAGATTACACTAAAACCACCAGAAAACGCATCGAAGCACATGAATTAGGAACCCGTGATTTTTGGAAAATCTACAACCACGTAGAAAATAATTGGCAGTCAACGATTCCTCCACTGTCCAACAATCATGAGGCTGCTTGCACGGCAACTGACAAGGCTGATCTGCTTGCAAGTCGATTTGCCGCAAACTCCACACTGGACCCGGCACACCACTCCTTCCCTGATTTTCCTTTGCGAACAGACGCCACACTAGACGATTTGAAAACCACCCCTTTCAGCTAATGGTATTATGAAAACAACCTAGACACCTCCAAAGCATGTGGACTAGATCTCATCACTAGATCTCATCCCGGCTTTGCAATTAAAAAATGCTCTGCCGAGGTTGCTCCAGTTCTCTCAACACTTTACAATACATGCCTTAATGAAGCTTGCATTCCCGACTGCTGGAAAACTGTTTCTATGGTACCAGTCTTCAAGAATTCTGGTGAAAGAACTGACCCACTAAATTATCGCCCCATTAGCCTCCTCTTGCTTTTCGCCAAAATTTTTTAATCCTTAGTTAATCCAGCCCTAGTCCAGCACATAACAGCTGCAAAACTCCTGACTGACAAACAATATGGATTCATGCAAGCCCGTCCAACTGCACATAAGTGTAGTCTCTGGACGTATATACCGTTTACTGGACAAAACAGGGGAGGGTAAAGCTGTAGCCATTGATATATCCTAGGCTTTTGACAGGGTATGGCACGATGGTCCTCTAAGGAAAATTAGATGATATAGTATCACTGGAAGAATACATAATGTAATTAAATCCGTCTTAAGTAAGAGAAAAATCCAAGTTGTCCTCGACAGTCGTACATCTAAACAATATGCCATACATGCGGGAGTACCTCAGGTGTCTATCCTTGGACCTCTCTTATTCCTGATATTCATAACTGGGCTCCCTGATAAAATTGTATCGGAGATGGGTATATTTTATCGATGACACCACTCTCTATAACATATAGGAGGGGAAAACACATATCTCTCGGAGATGGCAGAAACACTAGAGAATGACCTCCAATCTGTAGTGGAATGGAGAGAAAAATGGATTGCCACATTCAGTGCTGCCAATACTAAGATTGTTTCCTCCAATAACTACAAGAGACCTTCTCTGCCACCAATAGCAATCGCCAAGACCACATTGTCTTAAAGTACTTCTTTTAAACTCCTCGGCCTAAGGTTTACAGGGTTTATGACTTGGAATTTTTTTTTTTTTTTTTTTACAAAGGCATCACCACATTATCAAGGCCCAGAGGCCACTCAAGGATAAGGGTTAAAGAGTGTACAGTAGAAGTTGGTCAATATAGTAATCATTAGTAATGAAAATTTGGTAAATTTAATAACTTATATGGAACGGCTCATCAAGAACTTATTTACCTTAGACTTGAACACAACCATATTGTAGTCAGCCGGAAAGCAGGAAAACGGAAGACAATTCCACAGGCGTGCAGTTCTAAGAAAGAAGCTTTGTTCATGGAATCTATGTTTAGGTTTAGGCACAGATAAAGAGTGGGGGAAATTATTGATAGTGTTTACAGCTAGACGAGTGTTTCTTGTGAAAGTTTTGCGAGGGGGGACCATAGATTGAAGCTCAGTTGAACACTTTCCATGAAAATAACGATACATCAGAGACAAACTCGCAACATCTCTTCTGTGAGATAGAGGTTGTAAGGAGGAGAAAAGGACATCTCCTACGAGGCTAGAATAGATACATTGAGAGCATTGCTAAGGCTGGTGCAAAGAGGGTTAGCTCCGTCTACCGTGCCAGAAAACTACTTACGCCTGAAAGTATCCTGTACCTCTATAAGGCCACTATTCGCCTACGTATTGAGTACTGTCGTCACTTATCGGTTGGTGCATTTGCTGCTTGTCTCCAACTTCTGGACAAGGTTCAAAAGAGAATCGCCAAATGTCATCTATGCTACAGCCTCTCCCCCATCGACGAGATATTGCATCCCTATGCCTGTTCTACAAACGCTTTAATGGTAAATGCTCTGACCAATTGCAAACACTTGTACCTCCTCGACGAACTTACCCCCGACAACCGGACAAGCAAATAAGTCTCACACATTTACAGTAGAGATACCTAGGTGCAGGACAGCCTTTTACTCCAATAGTTTCTTCCCCAGAACTGCAAGTCTTTGGAACTCTCTTCCGGAATTCTGCTTTCACAACTTTGGTGATATGCAGAAGTTCAAGCATAATGTGAACAAACCTCTTTCTACTAATCTCCCTTGATAATGCCCCCTGCAAATTATGCCCCTGATAGTAGTCCCCTGCTTCAAAGTGGCACAGTACCTTGTTTGGGCTGAAAATTGAATTAAAAAAAAGAAGAAAAACTACAATACTCCATTCCAACGAAAATCTGTGATAAATTAGATATTTATACCTTCGGAGAATGTAATCATCTTCTATAGGCCACAGTTTTAAGACTATAAAATTATTGATTTGCAGATCAAGATTTGTTTATTAATTACTTCAATTATTCTTACTGACAGAATATACATCACGTTTATATATGCAAAAATTATGGCAAGATAATAATATATGTTTAATTTTACAAAATTGAGCGGCAATATAACTTTTTTTAATTAGAATATTTTGTTTTGTTTTCGCGAAGGAGATAATTCCTGTGGGGTTGTTATTATGCCCAACAAATACATACTTAATTATTTTCTTGTAGACCAAGAATTATCTAATAATTATAATATAACATAAAATCCAACACTTATATATTGTGTTGAATATAATAATTTGTACCGTAACAGCCTGGTAAAACTCATACTATTTTTTGTATATACTTCATGAAGCTCTATTCTTTTTTATACTACGTATATTGTAATAATATAATTGTTTAGTATTATGAAAGCAAAATACATTTTGTCGATTATAAATAGATGTGAAGTCTCTGTATAATTGTACATGAATATATAAATCTCTAAATAGATATAACGTACAAGATTTTTTTCCGGATCAACCAAAAACATAGTATATAACTATTATAGTTTCGAACTGTTTAGACCTTGGAATATCTCAAAGTTAATAGGGCCACAATGAGTATTTATCTCTTGTGACTCCAAATAAATTTCTGGCATAAACCTCAAGGACTTTTCCAACGCTGATCCCATGGTGCGTATAAAAATGCTCCAATCAGACGGGCAGAACATTGCTGACTCTTTTTCTATTTTGTTTTTATTATTCTCGTTGTGCGTGAGATAGCCTCGTAAAATATGCCTCACGCAGATACGTCGGATTAGCCAATTTATTGCGTACTTTGGATCCTTTGTTTACTCACCTAAAAAGAAGATAATAGAAGAAAAGCAGATGTCGAATTGCATCAAGTAAATGCCGCATCTTTTCACGGCATTTACGATCACAGTATTAAATTAATAGCCTCTACAATCTCCACACAGAAAATTAAGCAGAAATGGGATTGCTAAGTTGCGCCCAGTAAAACTGTGTAATCAATAATACCCGAGAAATCAATCGGCTGTGAGAGTAAAACATCTAATGATAAATTGTCAAAACAGCCGTGAAGGTTTCACGTTAAGAACTGATTGGATGTAAGACTAAAATATGTATGAGTACCTCTTTCCCATACACTATATATATATATATATATATATATATATATATATATATATATATATATATATATATATATATATATATATATATGCGTGTGTTTGTCTGTGTATATATATATATATATGTTTATATTTATGTGTGTGTGTATATATATATATGTTTATATATATGTATATATATATGTTTATATATATATATATATATATATATATATATATATATATATATATATAGTAAACTTGTTTTTGAAGGTATTATGAATTATAATATATATTGAAGGGATTTATAAATTATGTATATGTATATATATATATATATATAGTTAACTTAAACATATATGTGTGTGTGTGTTTGTGTGTTTATATATGTTTATATATAGTGTGTGTGTTTGTGTATATATATATATATATATTTATATATATATATATATATGTATATATATAAGTTTATATATATATAATTAACTTGTTTTTTAAGGTATTATAAATTATAATATATATTAAAGGGATTTATGAATTATGTATATATAAACATATAGTTTACTTAGACATATATATATATATATATATTATATATATTATATATATATATATATATATATATATATACATGTTAGTTATTAATTCCCTTCATTCTCGTAGTAATTAATTGGTTGATCAGAGGTAAAAGCTAAGCAATTTGAGTCAAAGTTTGCTTCGTGTCTTGATTCGAGTCTTCCGTCCGGCAGAAATTGCCACATACCGCACTGATTATTGCATAAGAACTGAGGCTTGCTAATTCCTTGTGGTGGACCAGCCAGACTGTGTAACAGAAAGAGATACAGAAAAATATGCGTGCTGCTTCTAGCTGAATTTGAATTAGTTTATACTGTTAGATATTAAAACACATGTGTTTGTACTTGACCACTAGCATATGAAATGAATGTTTTATGTCAAAAACCTTAATAATCCTGTCTATAATGTTACATCAAGAATGTTGATGAAATATAAGTAAACAATGCAGCATTGCATGTTTAACCTCAAACGCATAAAAGCATAATACTTAATTGTCTACTCTAATACACAAAAAAAGATTTACTAATATAGTATAAAATCACTTATTATGCGTGTCTTATATATTACTTGCACGTATTATAAATGTGATCATAGGAGATAGGAGCGTGATACTTTATTTATTATTTTTTTATTGCATTCTTACCCCAAAGAAGGCACAGCGTCATTTTGATGTAGAACGCTATTATCTGGGACATCACATGTAGGGGCACTATATGGGGAACTCAGCATCAGGGTGTCTGTTTAAACAACACTTTAATTTCTGCATGTCAGTACAATCATTGAAACAGAATTCCGAAAGGGAATTCCTAACTCTAGCAGTCTTAGAGGAAAAATCTATTAGAGTAGAAAGCATTCTTTCATCTAGGGATTTCTACTGTGTAGACGTAGGATTTTGCGTTTTGTCGGGTTTGTCGGGATATTTATATCATTAAGCATTGCTATTAGTGATTTAGAACGTGTCTTGTAGTCATTAAAATCTAGGAAGCATTGGATGTGACCATCTATATGTCTCCGTTACAGCACAGACTGGAAGTTATCCTGTGGGGTTCCTCCTTTGCTTTGGTTACGTGTTCATTCATTTTCCTCTCGTATCTGTTATAGAACGTGGTCTTGTCCGCTAACACACGCGTCAGAGACAATTTCTCCGGGGAGGCTATTTATGAATATCAGCAATAATAATGGTTTTAAGATCGAACTGTGCACTACACCCGCATTTATATCATATTCTCTTGATGTACGGCCATCGAGTACAACTATTTTGATAGTGTGCTAAGATATCTGAACAGTTCTCTAGCAGAACTGATCTTACATCATCTATATTATATCTTAGCACAGCCTATCTGTGAATGCGATTCTCAAAGCAAGGGCAGTATTAGTTTTGTTAAATGCGTTTTGGGTTTGATCGTGTTTTTCTTTCTGTTGTCATTTCATTTAATGATTCCAGTTTTAGGATTGTCGGTCAAACAAAAAGTATTGTGTTTGCTGTCAAACGGACACACTCGAATAACCCATTAACCGAATCTTCATATATAGAATTATGGCTCGTGAAAGCATCTCGGAACTAAGTGCAGAGTTCCTTTTAAACGAGCGACGTGTCACTATAGCTGTTGACATTGCAGTATGTTGACACTACTATTATAAAATAAAACAAAGCATGCCATAATGAAGTAATCTTTACATTCTAATGGCTGATATTTTTGCTTTCTGCTCTATGAGCAATTCTTCTGTTTTAGGAACCAAGGTAATTAAATACGGATAATTATCGCACTCGAAACCAAATTATATTCAATTACCCTTAATAATACAATAAAATGTAATACTTATGTAAGATTGAAGTTTGACTAGTTTCTAAAACAGTTGTTTTAGAGAATTTTTTTTTGTTGTTGAGGAAAATTATGGAAATGAGGTAAGGTTTTCATTTCATTTCATTTTTGAGCTCCCCTGGTTTCTCCAGTAATTTCTATTCATTACTGTGTTCGTCCGAGCTATTTGTTTTTGTTTTTGTAAAATTTCCTCTCAAGTGATATTGGATGAATTGCATAAAACCACTCATGCAAATTGCATAAATAATCTTGTTAAATGTCCAACAGCTCAAGGTCAAAGTCGAGATTATTTGGAATCTAACTTTATACATACTGTAGCTGCACTTATTAAATCCAATGTTAGTTATTTCCTCTAAAAGATTCACATGAATTTCCGTCAGAAAACACTTAAACGGTTTTTATATGCGTACCTTAAATTAAAATAATCATCTGCGAACAAAGTTATTTCGAAAAACGTCACTCTTGTAAAACGCAAGATTTAGTCTCTGATTTCACTGAACCATTTTCTTAAAAGATAACATTCCGACTCAACTCTGTGTTTAAGTATTAAAAGCATATACAACGTATATAAGAATCATCAGTTATGTAAAGTGAAATTCAATTAACAATTAAACTAAATTCTTTCGTATTTACCGTAAACTATTACTGTATATATTACAAATGGACACATTTGTGGTTGAACAGTGAATCACTATTGTAATATTATATAAATCTGATGTGTAATTAATTTTATACACAGCAAGGATAAGTTGTTATATCATGTCCAGTATTCAAATTATTTAATGGATATTGATCAGCCGTGTTTTGTGTCAATAACGCGGATATCATTTTTTTTATTATATAAAAACGCGTATAATTCTATTAGGATTTGAATATATCCTAGTGAATTGTCTTGGTTGCTGATGAATTCGGATTATGCTTCCTTATGTTCGCAGTAACGGCTAACTTTTGAAACAGAACAACTGTATTATTAAATACATCGACACAATTTACCTCTTTTGCGAAAACAACGTGGCTATATATGCTTGATAGTTTCCACATAGTAAGGTAACGATGATTGACCTCTAATTGATCTTTATCTGCTATCTTTTCATATGATGCCTAGAGTTTATTATTGTGTTAATCGATTATATCTAATGAAAGAGACATTTACGTTACATTTTACGGCAATTAGATCTATTTTATTGGTAGTTTCGTGTTGGAAAGGTGCTATTCCACGTCATTGGTTTAGTTCACTTGTCATTGGTTAACCGGTTTTGATAGATTGTAGTATTTTTGTATTCTGATTATCTGTGTTATTATAACAACGATATTCAAATGTAGATTGTAATAAATTAGGTGTAGATGTTCCTTATTTTCAATGCTATAATATTGCTTTTCACAAAGGCATGTTTTCAGTTTCGAGAAATGAGTTAACATGTTGTGTCATTGATTAGGAATGAATCCAATGCATTAATTTTATTTCAATTACATCGATTAAATAACAATAAATTGCCATGCATGCGCTATTATCAATGTTCTCACGTTTTCTAAAATATCGTCTATGCTACATATGCAACAGGTATCTTACGCAAACATTATCAGTTTGCCCCTCGCTTGTTGTAATTTCTGAAAGTATATAGATATATATAAGTGCAGAATAATTGTAGACGAGTCTAGTTTATAGAAGCCATTCATTTGTTATTTGTGAAAAAAAAAACAATAAGGAGGAAAAAGCCAAATTATAAAGCTACCTTGTTTATTGCAATATAAAAATAAGCAATCACAGAAGAACATAAAATAAGAATATAAACAAACTGATGAATCAGTCACCAACTTGTTGTTTATTGGCTTTGCAAGTCCTCCCTTTCGCTTTATGAGATTCCATTATCTTCTTATTTTTATTCGCCTATACTTCTTTGTGTTCGTGTTATTGTAGTCACCGCTTGGTACAAATACACATACACACATACACACACACACACATATATATATATATATATATATATATATATATATATATATATATATATATACGTGTGTGCGTGTTTATGAGACTGCGTTATTTATTACCATGTCGACATTTGACTTGGTTGCAAAGAACAAAATCTCTACAGCAACCACAACACAAAAGAGGCCTTAAATAATGGGCGTGTTAGGCTGAACCAAAAGTATAATCTTAAAAAAAGAAAAAAAAGGTATCGCCGAGTTTTTCCGAAACGCAAAAGAATAATATTGCTTTTATCCGTCCGTTTGGTTTCTACAAAAGAATTCGAACAAATTATTAGCCGAAGTCTTGCAGAACAAGCTTCAATAGTTCAAGAATGAGAATCTGACAACACGCATTTACTCGGCAATGGAAAATAATTAGTTGATGAAGTATTCTCTTCCATATATATATATATGTATATAATTTATCACAATTTATATTACTTCCTTTGTATTTGTATTGACTTTATTTGAAAGGTGATGAACGAGAGCATTTTATTCATTGCTATGTTTATTTATTAATAATATATCTGTTATTTGTTAACAGTAAGAGCGATACTGTGTTTTTTTATTAATGAAAAATAGTATACATCTAACATACATGAGTTAATACTATTAGTAACGGATTAATTCAAATAGCTTTCGTCTGTTAATCGATTTGATGAATGTGAGAAATACTGTCTAGAAACGTGATGTGATTATTTTTGCAGATCCGTGATCGTTGTTAGTAGGGCCACGACTTAAATTATGGCTAGAACAAGAACTATATATAGAAGTGATATGCACACAAATATAGTTTAACTAGATTGTATTTAAAAATCATTCGTTCTTTATCTGCTTATACACAATATGCATTCTGTATTAAGTTGCTATTCGTCATTAAAGCATATTCATAAGCATTTCTTATTCAGCATCGTATGCATTAGGACTCATAACTTAAAGATAAACACGCAAATAATAGAAAACGTAGAATAACACGTTTGCTTACAAAGTCACTTCTTTTTTTCTAACGGGATCGACTGCTTATGCTATTCACACTTGTAAATTATCAAAATATATTCAGTCAGCTTTCAAATTATAATGAAATTTTACCTTTTACTAATGAATTATGCTATTCATTTCTAAATATATAATATATAGTATATTATTTTATGACTATATATATATATATATATATATATATATATATATATATATATATATATATATATATATATATATCATTTTGTCAATCGCGTTATCGCGGATTAGTAAAACATTTCACTGAATATACATCACACAAAAATGAAAACTGTATCATCAAATTATAATTAAATTTTACCTTTTACTAGTGAATTATGCTATTTATTTCTAAATATATAATATATAGTATATTATTTTATGACTATATATATATACATATATATATATATATATATATCACTTTGCTAATCGCGTTATTGCGGATTAGTAAAATATTTCACTGAATATACATCACACAAAAATGAAAACTATATCATCAAATGACTGCCTCAAGGTTAGTTATTTCCTAAAATATTATTCAAATCCATGCGATATTCACGAAGTTATGACATTTTATTTATTATCAAGAAATGTAAACTGCTAATCGTTTTATTGCAAGATTTTTAAATGTCAAAAAGGGGAGATTTACGGTTATCGAAAAGGAAATGATGTTGCTGGACTCGCAGAAGGATTGTTCATCACAGATTGCGTTCTACAGCTGGAAAGAGATCCAAGAACTTTGACTTCATTCGTGACCAACCCCAACACCAAATACAGGAAGGGTAATGGCACCAGGAAAACACTTTTCACATGGTGATATTCGGAAAATTCGTAGGGAAGTCAAGCCAAACCCAAACAGCACAAATGCTTTATTTTTGCAAAAGCTGGAATCACTCCAAGATCCAGCCAGACCCGATGTAATGCGTTGAATGAGATGACAAGCAACACCCAAACTATGTCAAGGCTTCCATTTAGGAAACGATGTATAGAAAACGAAAGGCTTGCTCACAGAATTACATGAAAATGGATTTTACACGTGTCCAATTTAGAGATAAGGTCCGTGCAATTCTGGACGGCTCGGATGGATGGGCCCAAGTATGGAACTCGAACGGAATTCCGACGCCTTACTAAGTCCATCGTCAACGAGAAGGTAGATTCATCGTGTTTAGGCGGGAATCATTAGGGATTAGTTGGTTGGACCATTCCGAGGTCCAGAGGGTGTAAACCTTACCAGCAATGCGTACACTGCCGTTTTGGATAAACACTTGCCACCTTGGCCAGAAGGTATTTGATTGTCACGTCATTTCAGATGGGTTGTTATGCATGTTAATGCATCATCCCATTCTGCACGGGCGGTTGCAGCCTTCCTTGAACGTATGAGGTTCTTTGGAGAAACTCTCATGGCTTGGCCACCGTGTTTTCCAAACCTTAATCCCATTGAATATCTCTGGTCAACATAAAAAGGGGAGTTTATGAGAGAGGAGAACCCTTTACTTCAAATAATGCTTTGTGGAGAACATAGTTGATATTGCTAGAGGCATAAATTCTTTGTGAGATAAACTTGAGATTGACTTTCCCGGGGGGACAAAAGGTTGTTTAAAGTTATTTTTAAAAATGGTGGATATGTCGATTAATAATTCATTTATTTGAGGCTTAACACCAACGATGTACTATTTCTCATTGTTCTTTGACAGAAATTAATAAAAAATAATAATGTTCGCATGATAAGAGATCGTATTTTCTCTAAAATAACAGTTGCAGAGACTGGCAATAAAGCGATGGACAGTGGCAATTCCACCATAAAGAAGAAACTGCTATAATTCGTGAATATCGCATAAATTTTAATAACATTTTCGACATAAGTAAACCTAAAGCAGTCGTTTCATTTCATTTTCTTGTGACGTATATTTATTGAAATGTAGATATTCATTCGTTATCATCGAGGTTATCCTTGAGGGGGACCAAATTGAGCTTTCGTTACATTTGAATATGTTATATAGAGTTCTTCATTTAGGGGCGCTTTTTACGTTTTCTATATAACATAAGAAAGATTCCGTGTGATTGTCTCTAATATAAATGGTTGTGTGTTTGATTATCATAAAGGGAATCGTGTGTGTGGCATGTAATTTCTGAACCTACCTCTGCTTCTCGCTGTTGAACCATCTGGAAATTTCTCATCCTGGAGGGAGACTTGATACCTGTTTGACGAAGATTTATCACTCCAAGACAATGAATGTGTTTTATAGTTTTTTATTTCACTTTCCCCAGAGGTCCTGCAGCAGGTGTAAAGTGAAATCGGCTTGTGTTGGTTCTTCTTCACACACGTCAGCGTTCGTCTCCCCCTCCCGAGTTAAGAGGGGGAGACCACGGAAAAACGTCCGTCTTCTTCAAAGCTCAAATCAAATCTCATAGATCTAGCCAACCACGTCACGCATACGTAATTTGGTCAGCTGACCTTTGGTTCTGGTAAACGTGTCTACCTCCACGTTTACTCGCCTCTCTCTCTCTCTCTCTCTCTCTCTCTCTGTAACAATTCTACTAATCTGCAATAATGTGATTGTCCCAGTATATATATATATATATATATATATATATATATATATATATATATATATATATATATATATATATATATACATATATATATAGTGCAAAATGTTGTTAAAAATTAAAAGTGTCACATTTTCTTTTTATGGCCTTCGTTTATTTCCTGGATTGTTCCATTGCAGCTGCTTCATTGATGAGTTGGCAATTTTACGATTTATGTTTCCACAAAAATATCCTGTGCCCACCAACTTCTTCAGATGTTTATCCATTAGATTTTTACAACGAATGGTATATTTTTAATATTGTATATAAGAAAGTGACACTATAAAGACTATGCGACAACATTCTATAATAGGTCGAATAATTGCTACATATATCGAAAACTACCGCCTACCCGGCGTTGCTCGGTTCCGTATAAATAATGAGAAAATTAAAGTTGATTTTGAATATATCTGGTATTCTTCGGATAGAGGAATTTTTAATATCTATGTATCATTAACTTTTTCGAGCAAAATAATATTTTACCAACCCTAGGACGGGTATTACCCGTATCAAATAATTGGACCATTCCTAACATAAGTAATTAATAACGTGTATAGTAAATAATGTTACTTTGCGGAGGTGCCTAATATGCAACACATATTTAAAATAATTTTACCTACCCTCTGACCGGTAATTTAAATGCATACACGAACCAATTTCACCTACTATGTTCAGGTATTGTACAACATGTTAAATAATTTCTCTTACCGCCAGGGCTATCATAATCTTAAGAAAACACATATGATAATGGCGATGCTTTGCTGATCTATATAAAACATTCTGTATTCCCAAGTAGACACCAAACTAATAATCACCAACCTTATTGTTGCTAAACTTTCGTGATCTACATAAAGCATTTGGTATTCTCAAGTAATCGCCCATCTGATAAGGACCACGGCAATGTTGTTTTACATTGATGATCTATATAACGTATTTGGTATGGCCAAGTAATAACCCATATGTTAATGACCAGGCTACATGTTGCTTAACTTACAGAAAGCATTCTGTATTCTCAAGTAGTCACCCATCTGAGAATGACCAAGCTTATTGTTGCTTAAATTTGGCGATCTACAAAAAGCATTTGGTATTCCCAAGTAGTTACACATGTGATGTTGACGAAGTTGATTATTGTTTAACTTTGGTAATCTTCATAATGCACTTGTAATTCCCAAGTAGTAAACCATCTGATAATGACCAAAACAATGTTGCTTAAGTTTGTTAAACTACATTAAGTATTTTGAATTCCCAGGTAGTTACCCATCTGATAATTACCAAGTTATTGTGTTATGTGATAAAGGGCTGCCCCCTTTTCATGTAAGTAAAAAAAAAAGGAATTAGTTAAATGTAAATATAAAATAGAATAGTCAAGGATTCGAACTGGCGAAGCTAGATTTGGAATTGAAAATACCAATCATAAGTTAAAATAAATACAGAATGTTATTGAAATAAAGAAAGTGGAATTGCAATTGCTTAGCTTATATATCTGTTATTGGAAAAGGAATGTTATGATGAAATTTTTTCTGTTATTAAAATGAAAATGAAAATAAGGAATTTAATCGTCAATTGAAATTGTAAACATATTACTCGAAAAATAAGTTACTGAATTGTTGGGGCATGTCAGTGTGATGCATGACACCCAACGTGCTCGATGAGCACATGTTTAAATATGAGATGACGTGATGAGTTCTCATATAGGTAGAGTTTTAGAATTAGTCTGGGAGAAGAGTAGAATAGTCGGGGAAAGTGAGCCGAGAGAGAGAGAGGTCTGAGACGGGTGCTGACGTCAAACCTTGGAAGCGAAATGTTACAGAAGAAAAAAAAAAACATGTAAAGAAACTTTGAATTCCTCAAGCGAACTCATGGGCAGTTCATGAAATAAATGACGTCATCATCTTTGTGTATCTGCGTTTTTGCATTGTGATTCTACAGAAATGTATAGTCCATTTATATTATAAGGACGTTGTGAAAATCATCATCTCAAAAATAGGTAAGAAATATATGTACCAATATTATAGAAACACTCCCGTGCATACAGATCTGTTAAACGTATAAATACCAAGTCTATCTCTCTCTTTCTCTCTCTCTCTCACTCTCTCTCTCTCTCTCTCTCTCTCTATATATATATATATATATACATATATATATATATATATATATATATATATATATATATATATATATATATATAATCTCCTCTCATTGTGTATTACAAGCCGACGGATCACTTGTATTAACATGTACCACAAACAAGAACATCTTAAAACATATGACCACTCAACACATGAACACTCCTAAGACTCTAATCTCTAACTAAGACGAACAACAACAACAATACGGAAAAAAACATCATCGTAATAACACCCAGTATATAACATATACGAATATTTGGTGAACGTCTCTAGTCCACTCAAGCAAGGGTGGGTTTTTAAAAAAAAGAAACTTGGCGTTACCACGGGTACACAACGTAAGGGTCAATTCAATAGACGATCACAGAAAAGCGAAAAAGAAAAAATAGAGAAAAACAAAAGGAAAAAATGCAAAACGAAATAAAAGAATAATGAAGAAGAAAAAAGAGAAGCACTCACACATATACGTAGTATTAAAGAAGAAAAAATGAACACATACACACAATAGAGCAAAATATACAAGAAAATTAGAAAAAAAACCGATATGCCGAAAATAAAAAAAAACATACGTAATGAATGGAAAAAAGAAATTTTCACCATGCATTTCATTCATTTAAACATTGTTTAAATGTACACACACACGCAGAAAGTTAAGCAGAAAAAAAGTAAAGAGATTGTTATGTTAACACGAGACGGGAAATGTTGTTTTGATAATTGTTGACTTCGATTAAATGATTGGTTTGATAAACTCCCACAGACACAGAGAAAAATTAAGTCAGTATGGCATTAATAAAAATTGGTATCCAAACTGTTTGCTGGTAGAATATTTCCATATCTCAATCAAAAAATGTTTACAGTGAATTGCACTTAAAACGTGTTTCATTCGGAAACGAAAACACGCTATTGTCAAAAGTAAGATGCAAAAATGTGAAAAAGTTTAACTTTCCAGTTTTTAATGTGGTTAATTGTTTTGCCTTTGAAAATGGGGAAATTTAATGTTTTTGTGTTTACGGATTTTGTTTTACAGAAAATACACTTTTTTTCTATCTTTTCTTGAGAAAAGTTACAACTCTTTGTGAAAATTATAGTTTAAATGTATAATGTTACGTATTTTTTTTGAAAATGTTTTTATATTGTAAAATGTCTTAAATGTTTATAAATGTTATGATTTTTGTGACAGAGATTCAAAGTAATTTTTAGGTATATGTATTAGAATTGAAATGATCTCGGAGAAAATAAGATGAATAAAGACGAATGGTTGGCTTGGAAATAAATTAGAATTTTAGGAGGGGGACAAAAATAACAATTGCGTAAAAGGGTATTTGGAGAAGTTTTACAGATGTGATAAGCCAAAAGAGAGATTTTCTTTTTAATAATTTTTTTTTGTATTTTTTAAGTCCATAAATATTTTTCTCAAGAAGAGTATCTTTCTGGGGAAACATTAAAGATGCCCTGTAGGAGAGTAAGGTGGACCCTGTGGTAATTAAGTGCTTGAAAAAAAAAAGATGATCGCATGTGACGATTCCAAGCAGGAAGGAAGACGTGGCTTAATGAATTAGAGACAGACGTGAAGACGATACGAGAATCCTTAAGGGTACCCGGGACCTATATGAGAGATAGTACCGTAGACAAATCACATATAGCTTAATGAGGGGAGAAAAAAGAAAAATATACCGTAGGTACGTGAGAAGATATAACCTTATATTTTGTTAGAGACGCATGTATGTGGGATATCTCTGCTGGATCTTGGACGCTCTGACGAAAAAGAAAGAAACCCCGCAAGTAGCGGGTCATTAGATAGAATTTACTGCGCAAAAATGTATTTTAGCGAAAAAGGGTTTAGTTAGTAAAGGGTGATATTTCTTGGTTTTCCAAGCGTCCAAGTAAGGAAGTCCAAGCGAATCAGTGGATGAAAGATATATCTTAAACTTTGGAAGCCAACCACAAAGATAAATGGGCTTTAAGAATGCCTCCAAATTATAAGTTAGTTATAAAACGAAAACAAACCTGAAAATACTAGGAGACCAATACGAAAGAAAGGACCAAGGACACATTTGGACGAAGAGTCGTCGATTTCGTAAAGAGGTAAAATGAGACCTCAGTTTACGGCATAAGGGTGGCTGGATGATCCAACTGACGTGAGTTATAGGAGGTACTACCCTACAACACAAAGGAATATTCCAGGGAGATCAGATAGAGAGTCTGGTCGAAAAAATAAAATAATGCATTCAGTTGAAAAAGGGCTTACTTGGAAAAAAAGTTTCGGTTTTGTTTTATGGGGTCAGATCTTTCTTAGTCAAGTTCTTATATATATATATATATATATATATATATATATATATATATATATATATATATATATATATTAAAAATGTACTAAAATTTAAACATGCGTGCATTATTTTGGAAAAAGAGATGAAGGGATGTTACATGAAAAAGGGTTGCCACCTTTTCATGTAAGTAAAAAATGGGGAATAAGTTAAATGTCAATATGAAATAGGATAGTCAAGGATTCGAACTGGCGAAGCTAGATTTGGAATTGAAAATACCAATCATAAGTTAAGATAAATACAGAATGTTATTGAAATCAGGAATGTGGCATTGCAATTGTTCAACTTACATATCTGTTATATGAAATAGAATGTAATGATGAAATTTGTTCTGTTATTAAAATGACAATGAAAATAAGGAATGTAATCGTCAATTGAAATTGTAAACATATTACTCGAAAAATAACCCTTATCCCTGAGTGGCTTCCGGGCCTTGATAATTGGTGAATTAATTACTGAACTTGTTGGGCAATGCCATTGTGATGTATGCCATTCAACGTGCTCGATGAGCACATGTTTAACCATGCGATGACGTAGGTAGAGTTCTCATGTAGGTAGAGTTTTAGATGCAGTTTCGGAGAAGAGAGGAAGAGTCGGGGCGAGTGAGCCGAGAGAGAGAGAGAGAGAGAGAGAGAGAGAGAGAGGTCTGAGACGGGTGCTGACGTAAAACCTTGGAAGCGAAAGGTTAGAGAAAAAATCCATGTAAAGAGAGTTTGAATTCCTCGAGCGAACTCATGAACCAGCCATGAAATAAAGGACGTCATCATCTTTGTGTATCTGCGTTTTTGTGTTGTGATTCAACAGAAAAGGTATTGTCTATTTATATTATAAGAACTTTGTGAAAATCATTATCTAAAAAATAGTTAAGAAATATATGTATCAATATTTATAGAAACACTCCCGTTCATACTGAACTGTCAAACGTATAAATGTCAAACGCATAAACACTCGGTCTATATATATATATATATATATATATATATATATATATATATATATATATATATATATATATATATATACATCTCATCTCATGGTGTATTACAAGCCGTCGCCTCTCTTGTATGAACATGCACCACAAGCAGGAACATCTGAAGACATATGAACACTCAACACATGAACACTCCTAAGACTCTAATCTCTCACTAAGACTCTCCTAAGACGAACAAGAACAACAATACAGAATATGCGTAATTGTAATGCCACCAGTATATAATATCTACGCATATTTGGTACACTATAAATAATACCACCGACAATGTAACAATTGTAGCGTAACTATAGTGATCTACATTAAATATTTGGTAATCACAATTAGTCACCCATCTTAGAATGACCGTCCTCCATGTTGCTCAACATGGATGATCTAAATAATGCACTTTCTATTCCCATGTGTTTAGACATCTGATAATGACCAACCTTATTGTTGCTTAACTTTGGTGATCTACATAAAGCATATTTTCTTCCCAAATAGTCACCTATCTGATAATTACCAGACCACATGGCTTAACTAAGGGAATCTGAAGAAAGCTTTTGGTAATGCAATGTAGTAACCCATCTGAAAATGACCAAGATTATTGTTGCTTTACTTTGGGTATCTACATAAATCATTTCATATTTCCGGTTTGTTACCTATCTGTTAATGACCAAGTTAACTGTTGCTTAACTTTTGTAATCTATATAACGCATGCTGTATTCAAAAGTAGACACCTATCTAATAATCACCAAACTCACTGTTTCTTAACTTTTGTGATCTATATAAAGCATTTGGAATTCCCAACTAGTAACCCATCTGATAATTCCCAGACTTCATCTTTCTTTACTGTGGAATCTGCATCAATCATTTGGCAATCCCAAGTAGTCACCCATCTTTGAATTACCACCCTCATTGTTGCTTCACTTTGGTGATCTACATAAAGCATTTTATATTCCCAAGTTATCACCCATCTGATAATGACCATACTCTATATTGCTAAACTTGGGTGATCTAAATAAAGCATTTGGTAATCCAATGTAGTCACACATCTGGTAATTATCGAGAGCATCGTGCTTAACTTTGGTGATCTACGTAAAGCATTTGGTATACCTAAGCAGTTACCCTTCTGATAATGACCCGCCTCTACGTTGCTTAATAGTATGACCTGTATGAATAACTTGGTAATTTCAATAAGGTACCCATCTGAGAATGACCAAACTCATTGCTGCTTAACTTTGTTGACCTACATAAAACATTGTGTCTTCCCAAGAAGGTTATAATCTGATAATGCCCAACCTCATTATTGCTTAAATTTGGTTATCTACATAAAGCATTTTGTATTCCCAAGTAGTTACCTATCTGTTAATGACCAAGCTAATTGTTGCTTAACTTTGTTGATCCGTATAAAGCATTTGGTATTCCCAAGTATGAACCTACCTGTTAATTACCAGGCTACAATTTTCTAAACTTTGGTGATCTAGATAAAGCATTTTGTATTCTCAAGTAGTTACCTATTTGAGAATGACGAATATCTTTGTTGCTTTACTTTAGTGATCTTCTTGAAGCATGTGGTATTCCCAAGTATTCACCCGTCTGATAATGACCAAGACAATGTTGCTTACCTTTGGTGATCCACATAATATATTTGGTATTCCCAAGTAGTCATCCATCTGATAATGACCAAGACAATGAAGCTTAACTTCAGTGATCTGCATAAATGATTTGGTAATCCCAAGTAGAATTCCACCTTAGAATGACCAACCTCGTTGTTGCTTAAAACACTTTGTATTCCCAAGTAGTCACCATCTTATAATGGCAAAGCTCGTTGTTGCTTAACTATGGTGATCTACATAAAGCATTAGGTATTCCCAAGTTATCACCCATCATATAATTACCAGACTCCACCTTGCTTAACTATGGCTATCTACATAAAGCATTTGCTAATCCAAAGTAGGCACCTACCTGATAATGACCAGTGTACATGTTGCTTAACTTTAGTGATCTACATAAATCATTTGGTAATGCTAAATTGTCACCCATCTAGCAATGACCAAGTTTATTGTTGCTTAACTTAAGCGATATGTAAAAACTATTTGATATTCCGATGTTGTAACCAATCTGATAATGACTAAGCTCATTGTTACTTAACTTTGCTTATCTACGTAGAGCATTTCTTATTCCCAAGTAGGCTCCATATTACTTTACTTTTGTGATCTACATTAATCTTTTGGTAATCCCAAGTTGTAACCTTTCTATGACTAACAAAGCTCATCGTTGCTTAACTTCTCCTCTCCGTAATGTTTCGGATTACTATAATATCAACTTACACATAACAGTCTCTTATTTAACGTATATAAACGTCGCCATTAAAGAAGTTGGCGTCAGATCTGGTGACATGACTAAGTATTTTTTTTCAAATATGTATAAATATGTATTGAAATATCAGATAATTATTTGACCCCGCATGCAGAAAACCAGCCAGCTAACCTTTTTAAACTTGTCCGTTTGTGCCAAATTTTATATATTATTCATCCGAAAGTCTTCCCTTTTAAATGATATAAAATTATCAATGTTGGTTGGGTGTGTCAAAAGTTTTAGGCAGACATACAAACATAGACACTCACTAACAGACGTTTGAGATTTATATATATAGAAGACTAGCGGGGGTATCCGGCATGGCCCAGATGTTTGTAGATGTGTGTGTATGGGATGATGTAAGTTATAACCCTGTTAAAAAATCCGAAAAACCAAAAACATAAATAAATAAAATCAGAAAAAAACGTGCCATAAGTTAAATAATGAGCGAAAGAAAATGCCCCGGATTTTGAGGTGGAAAAGAAAAAAAAAATGTTTTGGTCGAAAGGTGGGCTTGAACCCGAAGCCTCGAGGGAAAGGTGGAAAAAAAGCTCATCGCGTTACGCGTACACCAAAGAGGCAAACAACTAAGTAGTGGCAAAAAAAAACGTTTAAAAAACCAGCACCTTAAAATAACATGAAGGTTTTTTAGGTCAAGCATGACGTCATGGATGCAGTACTACTGCGACCATCAGTAGTCGTTTAAAAGGATATTTTGCTACACTCTCCCTGTACGAAACTGGTGCTTTTAGGATGAAAGAATTATTGATTTGGCCGATTTCTCGATATTTGTCGGGCGAACGTTGGAGCTTTAAAATAATACTTATCTGGCGAAAATCCAAAAGTTGTTGCGAGACATACAAGCACACACACCTACACACACAACCCATTTCGCTTATATATAAATATATATATATATATACATATATATATATATATATATATATATATATATATATATATATATATATATATATATATATATATATATATATATATATATAGACTAGCGGGCCGTATCCGGCGTTTCCGAAGTACTTTTAGGTGTGTGTATGGAGGGGGGTAAGTATAACCTTATTCAAAAAATCGGAAAAACTAAAAAAAAAAGTCAGAAAAAAACATGTACTCTTACGATAACAACGTTGTGTGTAGGGGTGTGGGTAAGAAAATAACCGGTGTTTAGAGATGTTAAAGAAAAAGAAAAGTGTTGGTCAGAATGTAGGCTTGAACCCGAAGCCTCGAGGGTAAGGCTGAAAAAAAGGCTCGCGCGTTACGCGTACGAAAAAGAGACAACCATCTAAGTAGTGACAACATAAAACGTTTTTAAAACTAGCACGCTAAACTAACATGAACATTTTCTAGGTAAAACATGACGTCATGGACGCAGTAGTCGTTGAAAAGGCAAAATTAGGAAGGATTTTTTTTGCTACACAATCTTGTTCAACACTGATGATTTTAGGGTAAAGGAATTAATGTTTTTGGCGAATATTTCGATATTTATCGGGCTGAGTTTCGAATTTAAAAATGATGCCTATCTGGTGAAAATCCGTGGTCCGTGTCGAAAGGTTTTTGCGACACATACAAACACACGGCCACGCACACAAATATTTCGCTTATATATATATATATATATATATATATATATATATATATATATATATATATATGTGTGTGTGTGTGTGTGTGTGTGTGTAGAGAGAGAGAGAGAGAGACTATCGGAGGGTACCCGGCGTTGCCCGGGTGATTGGAGGTGTGTGTGTGGTTTGGGTAAATCGAAACACCCGTGTGTTTGTGTCGGGCGGGGGGGGGTAATAACGTTTTGGTAGATAAGTATGTGGATCGAACCCGAACCATTGAGGCGAAGTTGGAAATTAAAGTGTGTAAAAAAAAGCCCGACGTTAACAAGTAGGCCACTGAGAAATAATAAAGGAACACGTTTGAATTTATTTAACTATTTATGATTGGCAGGTGCACGTTTTAATGACTTGTTGAGGTCGACTTTGAGAGCGGGACAGTATTTTATTTACTTCAGGAACGCTTTTTTATTTTTATTTTCCAAGATATTGGGGGGGGGGCAGCTCCTCATAACAAGGGGATTGTCTATATTGACTAGTAATTGTCTGATATAAGGAAAATTTCCACATTGATCAACTCTGATTGCTTTAGACCATTTCCGACGATCGCGAACAGAAAAATACCGCCAGAATTAGTGTCGATTTTATTATACGAAAAGGCCTAATCCACATGCGGCGAGTGAAACATGTTGACTATTTATTTTTTTAAAGTCCAGCCAATTAAATTGACAAGCGACCACCGTTGTAAACCCGTACATATTATGATTTATATGTGATATAAAAAAGTTTTAAAAAGTTCTGAGTCGACAGACTGCTTCTTGGAAAAAAAGCCTTTTACAGACGTACACAAAAAGCGAACATACATACATACACATATTTTCGCCTTTATATATATATATATATATATATATATATATATATATATAATAGGGATCTATGCGAAAATTCGAACCGTATAGAGGGATTCAACATAGTACAACCTACTAAACACTCCCCTGTATAAATTCCAGCGCCTTGATGTATTAGGTCGATGTATTTACACGTTGGACATATGGCAAGGGTAACTTGAAAAAAAAAGCAAATTAGTTTTGTTTTTATATGCTTGACTGGTATCACATTTTTTTTTCTAAGGAATTCATCGTTGCTGGTAATTTATGCATATTCGATTTTAGAGGAAAGCGTGATATCACTATTTTTCTTGTAACAATTAACTGTTTGTTTTAATTAGCATGATTTATTTAAACAGTTGTTATGCGCTCCTGATATAAATTTTAACGCTGGTTTACAATTCTTATACTCGATCTGATTACGTGGTGCAAGCAAGATTCTATGGAGGGTGTAATGCATTAGTTTTCTATAGAGTCTGAAGTTTTGGATATTTTTCAAATATTCTGACAAACATACTTGATATGGTGTGGTGTACTCAAAATTTACTAATGAGGAATTTTCAACGAAACATTTCTCGTATCGATATCGTTTTTCAATACTTTTTCTGCACTGGAATCTTTTTAAATGTTTTCATAATGTAGTAAGAACACAGTTTATATAATATTCTACAGAGATTATATGACAAATTATACCAAAACAGTACATCTACTATAGTATCATTCTCAACGTATTAAAACATCTAGCTGAACGTGTTTTTTTCTGTTTTTGAGTTGTGTAATTTAAAAATTAATATTAAACAATTACGTTTCAAACAAACTTGACTTATCCGACAGAAACCAATAAACACATCGGTTGATCATACCTACATATACTTAACGATTAAGTTCGCCTTTTTGTTGATCTCATCTGTTATTTAAACGGCATTTTATTTCATGCTATATCACATATTTCATTATTATATACATATGAGTCTACCCTTCAGTCAGTTGAACGCGGGGAAAATGATAGCACGTTTTCATAGAATGAGTGGTTTTAATTACTTGGACACTTTTCTAATCTTTTAACTGATCGTTTTCTCAGTATTTTGATTGTAGTCTGGAATAAAACGGCATTCGCATGCTAAACGAACGTCAATGTACCAATGACACCTCCTTTTGCCCTCTGAGTAAATTGCTTAGTTTATTTTTCTTATATTTTACGAAGTCATTTTGTATTTCTTCGTCTCTCCTCATATATTTCTCCCAGTTTTCTCTCGCACCCTTATTTTTGGTCGCTGTTTTATTTCCTTTTATGCTCAGGAAAAACAACTTTCGGGTAATTTCATCTATTGGATTCGTACTTATTTTGTTCTTTGAATTTAATTTTTTTTTACATATGTGACATATTTACATTTTAAAACTGGTAAACTATTTTAATAGTGGAGTGTATTTTATTTTTTTTTAATAAAAATATATATAAATACGTACATTTTTTACTGATTTAATATTTTTGTCAAACACGTTAGTTATTTACTTACATATACATTAACAGGGGTCTATGAATGTGTCACCTTTTTTATATATTAATAGTTTTAAAATGTTAATGTGTAATAGAAAATTTTAATAGTTTACAAATATTAATGCGTAATAGAAAATGTTAATAGTTTTAAAATATTAATGTGTAATAGAAAATTTTAATAGTTTTAAAATGCTAATGGGTAATGGAACATTTTAATAGTTTAAAATGTTAATGTTTTACACATGTTACAAAAGCATTTAATTCAAACAATACAATTTTCATGTTCCAGATTTTATTTTCATTCATTGTTTTTTTCAGAAGTTATCCTACTTGCTTTTTACAGGCATATTTATGTAGATTACTGACGGTATTTAAATGACAAAAAAGAGTTGGTTCATCACAATAGACATTAAGTTTACATAACAACTTACAAATGAGACACCCAGTACCTTTCATAGTGTATGGTGCTTCCTGATATGATCAGGTTGTAATGAAAAGGCCACATTCGTCATATCCGCCTTTGAGAAACGAGTAAAATTCATTGAAAAAGTTGTAAAGCCAGCACCTATCCGACACTACCCAATTCACCGCGGGTATATACAGATAACCACGATGGATCAAAACACAACAGTACCAATGCACTCGAAACAGCAGCGCTCGACAGCTTAGCAACGTAATTTTGGATTGAAAATTGTTTAAAAACATTCCCAAAACAAACTTTACATTCTACCACCCTCATTTTATCCAAGCGACGCAGGGTATTCTGCTAGTATATATATGACCAAGAAAATGTAGCTTAACTTTGGTGATTGGCATAAACAAATTGAAATTCCCACGTACTCACACATCAAATAAGGACCAATATAATGTAGCTTAACTTTGGTGATCTACATGAAGCGTTAGGTATCTCCAAGTAGTCACCCATCCGCTCATGACCAAGACAATGTTGGTTAACTTTTGTGATCCATATAAAGCAGTTGCTATACCCAAGTATTCACCCATCTTATAATGATCAATCCAATGTTGCTTTATTTGGTGATCTACATAAAGCATTTGGTATTCCTAAGTAGTCAACCATCTTATAATGAACCCATCTAATAATGACCAGACTCCATGTAGCTTAACTTTGGTGATCTACATAAAGCGTTTGATATCACCAAGTAGTCAACCATCCGTTCATGATTAATACAATGTTGGTTTACTTTGGTGATCTACATAAAGCGTTTTATATTCCCAAATACTCACCCATCTTATAATGACCAAGAGAATGTTGGTTAACTTTGGTGATCTACATAAAGCGTTTTGTATTCCCAAATACTCACCCATCTTATAATGACCAAGAGAATGTTGGTTAACTTTGGTGATCTACATAAAGCGTTTTGTATTCCTAAATACTCATCCATCTCATAATGACCAAGAGAATGTTGGTTAACTTTGGTGTTCCACATAAAGCGTTTTATATTCCCAAATACTCACCCATCTTATAATGACCAAGAGAATGTTGGTTAACTTTGGTGATCTACATAAAGCGTTTTATATTCCCAAATACTCACCCATCTTATAATGACCAAGAGAATGTTGGTTAACTTTGGTGATCTACATAAAGCGTTTTGTATTCCCAAGTAGCAACCCATCTGATAATGGTCAGACTCCATGTTGCTTAACTTAAGTGATCTATATAAAGCATTTGGTATTCCCAAGTAGTTACCCATCTGATAATGACCAAGACAATATTGCTCAATTTTGGCGATCTACATAAAGCATTTGGTATTCCCCAGTAGTCACTTTTCTGATATGACCAATACTATGTTGCTTTACTTTGTTGATCTACATGAAGCATTTTATACTCCCAAGGGGGACCCATCCGGTACTGACCAAAAACTTTGCTTAACTGTTGTGATTTACATAAAGCATTTGAATTTAAAAGTAGTCGCCCATCTGATAATGACCAAGACAATGTTGCTTAGCTTTGTTTATCTATATCAAGCATTTTGTATTCCAAAGTAGTAACACATCTGATAATGACCAGATTCCATGTTGCGTAACTCTGTTGATCTACATAAAGCATTTGGTATTTCCAGGTAATTACCAATCTGATAATGACCAGTTTATATTTTGCTAAATTTGGTGATCTACAAAAAAATATTTGGTATTCCAAATAGTCACCCATCTGATAATGAGCAGACTCCATGTTGCTTAACTTTGGTTATCTACATAAAGCATTTTGTATTCACAAGTACCACCTTCAAAATGTTTCAAAGCGGACCTATACTGCACAAGCATCTTAAAGTTTTTGCAGATCTGACCTATATTGCACAAGCACCTTAACATTTTTCAAATCGGGCATATATTGCACAAACACCTTAAAAATTGTGAAATCGGACCTATACTGCACAAGCACCTGCAAAATTGTAACATCGAACCTATAATATACAAGCACCTTCAAAATTGTCAAAGCGGACCTATCCTGTATGAACACGTTCAAAATTGTCAAATCCCACCTATAATGCACAAGCACCTTCAGAATTTGCAAATCGAACCTATACTTCACAAACACCTTAAAAATTGTCCTCGAGGCACCATACTGCACAAACAATTTTTCAAATCGACTTATACTGCACAATCAACTATCAATTTATCAAATTTGAGCTATACGGCACAAGCAACTTAAAAACTGTCAAATCAGACATATACTGCACAAGAACCTCAAAAATGATCAAATAGGACCTATACTGCACAAGCATTATCAGAATTTTTTCAAATCCGACCCATACTGCACAGGCTCCTTAAACTGTTTAAAATCGGAAAATACTGCACAAGCACATTCAAATTTTTTCAAATAGGACTTTTTACTGCACAGGCACATTAAAATTGTCAAATCGGACTTATGCTGCACAATCACCTTTTAAATTTTTAAAACCGGGCCTATACAGAACAAGATTTATCAAATCGGAGCTATACTGCACATGCACCTTCTAAATTGTGAAATCGGACCTATATTGCACAATTACTTTCAAAATTATAAAATTGGACCTATACTGCACTAGCACTTTCAAAATTAATGCAAAAGGACCTTAAAATTGTCAACTAAGACCTTTTCTGAACATGCACCTTAAAATTGTTAAATAGTACCTATACTGCACAAGCACTTTCAAAATTTGTCAAATCCGAGCTATACTGCAAGACCACCTTAAAAATGTTTCAAATCGGACCAATGCTGCAAAGAACCTTAACATTTTTTAATCGGACTTATAATCCACAAGCACCTTAAAATTATTCAAATCGGACATATACAGCGCATGCTCCTTCAAAATTTCTGAAACTATATCTATACAGCACAATCACCTTCCAAATTGTCAAATCGAACCTATACTGCACAAGCACCTTCAAAATTGTCAAATCAGACCTATACTGCTCAAGCACCTACTGATTTTTTTTTTAAATAAGACCTATACTGCACAAGCACCTTCAAAATTGTCAAATTGGACTTAAACTGGACAGGTACTTTCAAAATTGTAAATTTGGACATATACTACACAAGCACCTACAACATTTTTCAAATCTGACCTATACTGCACACACAACTTCAAAATTGTCAAATCGGACCTATACTATACAAGGGACTTAAAAATTGTCAAATAGGACCTATACAGCACAAGCACCGTACATATTGTCAAATAGAACTATACTGCACACGCAACTTAAAAATTGTCGAATCGAACCTATACTGCACAAGCACTTAGAAAAGTGTCGAATCAGACCTATACTGCACAAGCACGTTCAATTTTTTCAAACCGGACCTATACTGCACAAGTGCCTTCAAAATGTTTCATATCGGACCTATAATGCACAAGCACTTTGAAGATTTTCAAATAGAACCTACACTGCACAAGCCCCTTAAAATATTTAAAATATGACCTATACTGAACAAGCATCTTCAAAATTTTTCAAACCGGAAATATACTGTACAAGCACCTTAAAAAGTTTTCAAATCATACCTCGTACAAGCACCTTCAAATTATTAAATCGGACACATACTGCACATGCACCTTCGAAATTGTAAAATCGGAATTATACTGCACAAGCACCTACAACATATTTCAAATCGGATCTATGCTGCACAAGAATCTTCAAAATTGATAAATCTTATCTATACTGCGCAAGGACTTTCAAAATTGTAAAATAGGACCTATACCACACAAGAACCTTCACAATTTTTTAAGTCGGACTGCACAAGCAACTTACGATTTTTCTAATCGGATCTATACGGCGCAAGCACCTTAACTTTTTTCAAATCAGACCTATACTGCACAAGCACCTTCAAAATTATCAAATAGGACCTATACTACTCAAGCATCTTAAACATTGTCAAATCGAACCTATACTGCACAAGCACCTTAACATTATTTTACATCGGACATATACTGCACAAGGACCTTCAAAATTATCAAATAGGACCTATACTGCACAAGCACCGTAAAGTTGTTCAAATCGGAGAATACTGCACAAGCAGCTTCAATTTTTTTTTCAGATCTGACTTTTACTGCTCAAGCACATAAAATTGTAAAATCGGAACTATACTGCACAAATCACCTTTGATTTTTTTTAAATCGGGCCTATACAGCACAAGATCCTTCAAATTCGTAAAATCGGACCTATACTGCACAAGTACCTTTAACATTTTTCAAATCCGATCTATACTACAGAAGCAATTCCAAAATTTTCAAATCGGACCTATACTGCATAAGCAACTACAAAATTATCAAATAGGACCTATACTGCACCAGCATCTCACACATTTTCAAATCCGACCTATACTGCACAAGCACATTAAAATTTTTAAAATCCGACCTATACTGCACAAGCACCTTCAAAATAGTCAAATCGGACCTGCACTACACAATACCCTTTAAAATATTTCCCACCAGACCTATACTGCACAAGCACCTTCAAAATTGTCAAATTGGACCTATACTGCAGAAGCACCTTCAAAATGTTTCAAATCCGACCTATATGCACAAGCACCTTCAAATTTTTTTCAAATCGGACCTATACTGAAAAAAACAACTTAACATTTTTTAAATCGGACCTATACCGCAGAGGCGGAGATATACAACACAAGCACATTTAACATTTCTTAAACCAGATTTATACTGCACAAGGACCTTCAAAATTTTTCAAATCGGACCTATACAGCACAAGCTCCTTCACTTGTTTTTACAAACCGCACCTATACTTCACAAGCCCCTTCAAAATTGTACAAATCGGACCTATACTGCTTAAGCACCTTCAAAATTGTAAAAGCGGACATATACTGCACAAGCACCTTCAAAATTGCTAAAACCAGATCTATACTGCACAAATACCTTAAAAATTATAAAATCGAATCCATACTGCACAGTAGAGTTCAACATTTTTCAAATCGGACCTATACTGCACAAGCTCCTTCAAAATTGTCAAATCGAACCTATACTGCAGGAGGACCTTCAAAATTTTCAAATAGGCCCTATACTGCACAAGCTCCTTCAAAATTTTCAAATCGGACCTATACTGAACAAGCGTCTTCAAAATTGTCAAATCGGACTTATACTGCACAAGCTCCTCAAAATTGTCAAATCGAATCTATACAGCACAAGTACCTTCCAAATTTTCAAATCACAATTTTTAAAATCGGACCTATACTGCATAAGCATCTTCAAAATTGTCAAATCGGACCTATACTGCACAAGCACCTTCAAAATATTTAACACCAGACCTATACTGCACAATCACATTCAATTTTTTTAAAATAGGGCCTATACTGCACAAACCCCTTAAAAATTGTCGAATCGGAGCTGTAGTGCACAAGCACATTTAAAATGTAGAATCGGACCTATACATCACCTATGTCATACAATCCTGGGTGACGCATGATATACTGCTAGCACATATCCCCTTATGTCGTACAATCCTGGTCGATGCCGACTCTTCTGCAAGTACATATACAACCACTTCATCCCATCCCTGGCTATGCCGTGTATTTTGCTAGCGCATATATCCACCTATGTAATCCAATCCTCGGCGACGCTGGGTACTTGGCTGGTACCTATATAAACCAATGTTTTTTTCATTCCCAGGCGACGCCGAGTGTTCTGCTAGGAAAAATTCCATGAATATTATCCAATCCCAGGCCATGCTAGTACATATGCCATGCTAGTGCTATGTAATACAATCCCGGGTGGCGCTGGGTATTCTGCTAGTACATAGACACAATTTTATCCAATCACGGGCTACGCCAGGTATTCTGCTAGTACATATATCAAGCTATGTAATACAATACGGGCGACGCCGGGTATTAGGCTAGTGCATATATTAACGAATCCCAAGCAACGCTGGGTAATTTACTAGAAAACATCCAATGTATTTACATCTACCTCGGGTAATCTGCTAGATCATAATACTTTTTTTATGAATTCATTAAACCCTTCCTCCTTAACTGAAGACTATATAAAAATTATAACCTCCCAATACTAAGAATGTTTTTTTTGAATAATAATATTTTTATTTCAGAATTTGGAATCAGCAGTTAAGCGATGTGTGATGTTTGGAATATGATATCTTGTCTCAATATAATATACGATAAATATATAATATGCATTTTTTTTACTTGGTCTTTTGGCTAATATGAAATGTAGTATCTTTCTTAGAATTCAAGCGGTCCATCTTTCACACCCACCCCACTAAGAAATTGCATTTATAATGCATTATTTCCATTTAAAAACGTAGTAAGACTATTCTCGTTTCCTGTGTAGACATCTCTCTCTTTCTCTCTCTCTCTCTGTGTTTGTGTGAGTGTGTTTTTCTCTCCCTCTCTCTCTCTCTCTCTCTCCTTCCCATAAACAAAGAATGCTAAAAAGAAAATGGCCGTATGTTAAAATTTAGTAAACTTAGCTATATTTTCGTCTCACACCTAATTAATTTTTAAGCCTATTCGTTTTTTTTTTGTTCTAGAGAGTTTTGCTTGTAATGTTTCGTTTAACAATCGTATATAACTATTTTAACCTGCTAATAAATTTGGTAACGTTTTCATAACGTGTATGTTAATCTTTTAATTTGCATGGTAGTTGCCTTTTTACCGATAGCAATCTCTTATTATATGTAATGTTTTTATATACTGACCGCCGTTACAGATTGCTGACGTCGAGGTCACGGGACATGACTCAGCGTTTATTAAATTACATATAAATATCATTAAAATGTAACTTTTTGCCCCCCCTCCCGCAGAAAAACGGCCATCTGATAAATTTAGAGTTGACTTTTGGGCCATAAATTTAATATATGTCGTCCGGAGGGTAGGGCTTTCATCTGGGGCCAAACTTGTGAATTTTTGTTCCATGTGTCGAAAGTTTTTGGCGAACATACAAACACACATACATACATACACACATTTTCGCTTTTATATATATATAGATGCTACTATGTTGTATTGCACCAAGTAACATTCCAGCGGAACTGTTTTTCAAAGGTGTGAAGTTCTGGGAAAAAGGTTTGTTCATGGATCTGCATTAACATTTAGTCACAGATAGAGGGTGAGCAAAATCATGTATAGCGGTTTTAGTTAGTCGATTTTTTTTTAAGTTTGGTAAGGGGGAAAATAGATTAGATCATTGTCGAGAACTTACCATGAAAATTGCGAGAAATCAGAGAAATCAGAAATTGCTTGCGACGTCTTTTCTGTGAAAAAGACGTTCCGTGAAGAGAAAAAAAGCAAGAGCTACTTCATCCAACTGAATGCTTGGCGCCCATAACAAGATTCCGGTAACGTTTCGGAGTTTATTTGGCAAATGTTTTTTTTTTTTATGATTACATCGAAAGTGTTGTGTTTGTGATCAGTCAAGTATGTAAGCAATATATCTTAACAGTAAGCCGGCTTCAGGAAATGAACAGGATTATAAATATCTTAAACATAATATCGATTACCTATAGCGTTACAGTAATTTACGAATCGTTATGTTATATCTAAATAATATCGGCAGATAGTTTTATAATTATTTTGACAGTTGTTGCAAATTAACAGGCAGAACCTGTCAACATCTCGGCAGATATATTTCTCAACGTTCTTGTGACACTGAAAGTAAATCTATAATTTGATTATTTTTTAGGCATCAAGACTTTCGGAGGCTGTTACTCAGAATTGTCATGACAAATCTGATATATGTCAATTAAAATAAATTAAAATAATTTATTCCCGTTGTCAATCTGTCGCGTTTTCGCAAGATGTTTTCCTTTAGCGAGTGTGGTGTATTATATATTCACGATATTATTGCAAAATTATGCTGAATGACAGCAGGTCTGGTCATACACATTTTCATCGGTTCGATCATAAGAAACGATAAGAATTGTGCAAAAACGCTACTGTTTGTTAATACCTACATGTGCCTGTATCTGTATTCTTAGTATTGCTGAAAAAATTTTTTTGCTGATCTGCACGTAGATTACCTAAGCATCATAATAAGGTACTTTTTATAATCGCATTTTACAAGAACTATATCTGAATTTTTTATAAAGGAGTCCACTCGAGGATAAGGGCGTATATGTTAACGATATCAATGAGGAAATATATCGTAGTAGTTATAAGTAAAAATTGTAATTACTTAACGAGACGACTTATCAATAACTTGTACACGTTGGACTCCAAGACGTCCACATTGCAGTAAGCTTGAAAGCAGAAAAATAGTAGAGAGATCTACACGCGTGCAATTCTTAGAAACAAGCTTTGTTCATAGAATCTACCTTTCAGTTTAGCATAAATAATGCAGGGAATTATTGACAGTGGTTTCAGCTAAACGCATATTTTTCGTTAAAGTCAGGCAAGGAAATACATTAGATTGGAGCTCAGACGAGCACTTGCCATAAACTTATGATAAAAAAGAGACAAGCTCGCAACGTTTCTTCTGTGAGAAAGAGAATGCAGGAAAGAGAAAAAGGCATCCACATGCGTCTATGAAGCCAATTGTAAATCTGTCGAAGCAAGATGAGACTCTTCTGCAGCTCTTGTCCAGATATGGCAACGGTTCTATATAATTGAACATAATTGGTTTTTATAAAGTAGGGAATTGCATTAGAAGTGTGATATCTACTATTTCTTAGTAAATTCGAGCATGGGGTTCATATTAGTCAAAATAGTTTTCTTTAGATAAATGTCATCTACTTTCCGCTCCCGAGTTTTTTGTCCACATTGTCTATGGGAGAAAAACACCGAGAGACAAGCTTGCCTAATGCAACAAAAGTGCCCGGGGCAAAAACTGCAAGGACGGCTTCTATCATTGCTTAAAACTACCTCTGGTCACGTGTTAATTGACAAAGAACTACCTCTAAAGCTAAAGAGGTCGGTATTGTCAGAACTACACATTTCGTACATTAGCTCTAACTGTCCAAACTATCCAGACATATTTATCGGGAAGGACGCCATAAAAGTCGGGAATTAGCCGAGTGCCAAATATTTTTTTCTAATTTGCAATGATTTTTGTTAGCCAATATAGCTTGTTAATTAAACTTTGGGGAATTATAGATCATACAACTAGAAGTCGGGGAAAAGGCGAAACTCTTTTTAATCAACACTTTGGTCCATATGTCTGAGTGTAATTTGCTAACCAATGGTATACTCATCATGTGTGAGCAAAATTTCTCATTTCCCTCAGAGTACGCTTTTTTCCTTGTGACACTTTCGCCACTTAACGAAATATCTCCCTTTATGAAACGATCCATATCTCTTGGATATTTCCCTTCCCCTTCTTGCTTTTTTGACATGAGTTTTTCATAGTATTTATACACACATACACCTCCCAAACACACACACACTCACACATATATATATACATGTATATATATACCTATATACACATATACACTCACACACAAACATATATATATATGCATATATACTATATATACATAAATAAGCATACAGATAAGCTTGTGTTTTTCTCAGGTTACTAGCTATAAATTTGTACATATATTATTATTTGTTTAAAACTAATTTTAAGCCACTTCTTAGTTTTACTTTTAGACTTAATGCTGTATGTTTATAACAACAACACACACCCACACTAATCCACAATACACACATACGCACACACGCACACACACACACACACATATATATATATATATATATATATATATATATATATATATATGTGTGTGTGTGTGGGTGTGTTTGTGTATGTGTGTGATTGTATATATATACATATATATATATATATATATATATATATATATATATATATATATATATATTAAGGTTACACCATCTGTTTTTTTAGTTTATTCCAGAGTAGCTCCAAAACGGCTGACCTATTTTATTTTTATTTCACACCAATATTTTTTACCTGGTTAAAAGTGTTCTTATATGGGTATTTTACCGGATGGCCTTATTATCAGAATTTCCCTATCGACAATATCAGATTTAAGAAAGAACATTTCGATTATGACAACAAACATCTTAAATGTATTTGATTAGTTTTATCATCGTACAATTATAAGGACCGGCGTATGATTAGTGTGCGTAAAAGTGAATGTGTCAGTTTAGAGTACGGTTTAGTGTATCTTCCTTCCAGAACACCGTCAATAAATCAATTTGATTTAATATGAGCGATTTCATCAATTTCAACAAGTACGAAGTAATGGAAAGGGGGATAATACGTTTGTATACATTAAAGTGAAAGAGAACTGGGCACGGCGGGGATGATATAATCTATGTTTTGGCAGGGTCAACAAATTAATGGCATGCTGCGACACGATATTCAAGATTAATATCTTATACAACCTCCTGGAAAATGCGACAAAAGTAGATATTTATAATGCATGAGTAATGTTAGTTATAAGTTCAATATTGGTGCGTGCGCATTTAACGAACGAGACGTAACTCAGCAATTGCTCGGCTTTGTCCGCCGCATGACGTCGACAGCCGGATAAAACCAAGTGCTGCCGAAAAAAATAAAAACAACGCTACAAAATAAGTGTAAAGTGAAATTGTAAATGTAGAAACATCCAAAAATAAATAAATAAAAAGTAAATACCTACCGTTCATTTCTGGGTTTTTTATTAGTAGTATTATTGTTTGAAATTGTTTTCTGTTGACAGAATAAATACATGCACAAATAATAGTATTTTTTATAAAACCTTTTTTTTCAACTACTTGGGTAAAATAACAAACAAAAATAATATTTGTAGGGTAATTTTTTAAACGAATAATAGTAATTGTTTTTTATGAAACGTTTTTTTTTCAACTATTTACGTAAAAAAAGAAAAAACATCGAAAGGAAAAGGAAAGGAACAAAACTTCTTTTTTCTTTAAAACCAGGATTTTTTTTTTGAAACGAGTATCTTTCTTTCATATATTTTCACATATTTTCTCAGGAGGATGTATTTTCCTCAGAATTTTGAAGGCATCAGACGACAAAGTGGACAGAGATGAGATAGCAAATGTGATAGGAAGCTCCTTACAAAGTGGGTAGCTTACGGCGATGTAGGTTAATATAGAGGCAAACAGTTGTCTACCAAACTTTGGATTCCACATAAACTGGGAACGATGTGTGCCCAAATGCACCCGGTTGGATCCGCATTCTCGTTTATTGTGCTAATTTGCTTCCTTCCACATCCACTCCACATGATTTACTGTTGCCTTTGTTACGACGGGATCAAGAAAATTAAGGCTGTGGTTCACTATTAAATGTTGATACCCACTCCTCTCCTCCAACTTTACTGTAAGCCCTCAAAATGTCTTAGACGACCGTAGTCCCTGTATTTTCTTATTAGTGAAAGGAGGCTATCGGCATTCCTATTTGATACGTTAACCAAAACACCCTCTTTTCGGCAGGGTCGGCGTATGCATCTAAGACCGGTTTTGGCAATGCGATGACGTCATGGCTGGGAGATGAGTTTTCAATATATAGTTAGCCAGTTTTTGTGAGACAAGGAGTGATGGTTAGACAGCGTGGACTGAAAGGGCCAGAAAGGAGAGTCGAGTCCGGATTTAATCCTCATTTGGAAGCGAAGGGTTAGAAGTTTAAATCATGTAGTGATTTTGAATTCCTTGGTGTGAAATCATTGACCGGTCGAAAGAAATAAAGGAACGTCATCATTTTGTAACTGCGTTTTGTGTTGTGTCATTCTCAACAAACAAAGGTATAGTGAATCATCGTAATAATGAACTTTGTGTATGAACTCCATTCTTAAGAAATGTGTCTCCCTATATATAAAGAAATAATTAACGTCCCCTCCTGCCATAAAAGAACTGATAATCCTCATCACTAAAATATATGTTATAGAAACACTCTCAGAACAGTATAGATGTATCAATCTTCTATATATCTCCCCTTATCGTACGAATGCCCTAATACGTCTCTGTATTAAATGTACCCTGACTCTCTCTCTCTCTCTCTCTCTCCCTCGGCCCTGTCGGTGGGGCATTAGAATACGCCGACTGCCTCAAATGGGGGTCTGGATATGACCTTAAACTATATCCAGTGGTGATGCCCCAGCTTGTGGGCTTTGGGGAGTGTGGAGCCACCCTTAAATTACCATTGCTCTCAGGTTCACTTTAAGCCGGAGTGGAAGTACCTGTTAGGGTCCCAACTATAGGTTACAAATTAGTTCGTGAGAGGGGAATCTATCACCATACTTTCCCTTAAACACGTCTGTTGGACTTTTATTAAGTAGAATACTTAACAGTTTTTTTTTTTAATGGAAAGTAGAAAACGCATTGTGGATGCGTTATCGGCAGGTCCTGTTACTTTCGCTTCTTCTTATGTGTCCCTCAGTCCTCATTTTTTAATGAGTGATTTTTCTGACAAAGGGAAAACAAAAAGCTGTTTTCTAGGTTGGCAGTATTTTGCGCAAACAGTTGGCAGAGATGGCGGAAATTTTCTGTTCCTATGTCTATCCTTGTAGCCATGCCACTAGTAAGGGTGCTGGAGGTAAACGTTTTGTCTGGGCTGACGTTATCCGCCTGATAGTCAGGGATCCGAACCTTGGATTAACAACCAAGGAGGCTGTCCTATCAGCAGGTGCGAAGCACTAGGGCTGCTGTATTGCCATTTGGTGAATGGATTCTGGACCATGCAGTAGCTTATAGTGGGCCCTCTCGATGCCATACTAGGGGTAATTGTTACGGCTTTACCTTATCATTACCTACAAATAAAAAAATTAAAAAATTCTTCGTTTCTTTTTCTCTCTTAGTTTCCCCTCTCTGTCCTGCTCTAATAAATCTGGCGAGCTAGTCCACAAATTCTAAAAATTCATCATGACAAGTTTCAAGAAAAAGTACACGATTAAACCCGGTTCTCCAACTTCCAACGTAGACCCCTACTACCATGTCTCCTTCTCCAACATCAGGGGTCTACGTTCTAACCTTCCAGAGGTTGAAACCCAATTACAGGAGACTAAACCAGACCTTTTTTTTTTAAGAGAAACTGGCATTGGACAGGCTATTTCCTTAGAAGAGTTCGCAATTAAAGGATACTCTAACTTAACTTCTAAATCTGACCTCCAAGATCGCCATGGGCATGGAATATGTGCCTATATTAGGGATAACTTTCCATGTGGTAGGGACATCTCCCGGGAAGATCCTAACTTACCCTATATGTGCTTCCGGGTTGCTTTAGCTAACACTACGGCATTTATATTTACTCTCTATCGCCCCCATAACAGCGGAGTTACTATCTTTCAAAGCATATCTGAGAAAATTGACCAAGTCCTATCTGGTTATCCTTCAGCTAACATTCACGTATGTGGTGACTTCAATGTTCACAACGTCGAATGGTTGACCCACTCTAACAAGACCGATGATGAGGGGAGGTTCTGTCATGATTTCTCCATTGCCTATGACCTCACTCAGATTGTTCAGGAACCCACCCATGTGCCCGAGAATGACGTTTTTCTCACAACTTGCCCTGAATTATGTTCAGTTTCTGTTCTGTCGCCTCTTGGATCTCCCGACCACTCTGTTGTATCAATTAAGATAAAAATGAAATGTAATAAGTCCCCAAACGTACCTCTCCATCGTACAGTATATCGATACACTAAGGCTGACTGGGATAGCTTCCGTACATTTATATCTGATCTACCTCTGCATTTCATGTTTTAAAAGGATGTGTCCTCTATAGTATTATACCTGACGGAATTGTTAATTGTAGGTGTTGACCGTTTCATACCCTCGAAAAAGTTTCAGCAAAAACCTAACAGCCAGCCATGGTTCTCTCCAGAATGTGCTGATGCCATTGCGCACAGAAATAACTTTTTCCACTGTTTCCAACGTAATAGGTGTATGAAAACTAAAGCCGCTTTCAGGACTGCCAGCAACCATTGTAAGAAAGTAATGAAGAATGTAAGAGAGTTGTATGCTCAATCTGTTAAGTCACAAGTAGCTGAGCAGCGGCTTGGTTCCCACCAGTTTTGGCAAATAGTAAACAGAATCATGAACAGAAGCGTGTGCTTCATCCCAACTATTTTCAATGGACCTTAGGTAATCTCGTCAGCATCAGACAAAGCCAAACTCTTTGTCAAGAACTTTGCAGCTAATTCTACCCTTTGCGATCAAGGCCGCCAATCCCAAATATTTCCTCCTGTATCAGAAAACACGCTTTGTGATATACGTATTTCTGTACGTGATGTTGCCAAGCTAATCAAAAACCTTGATTCCAGTAAAGCAACTGGGCCTGACAGTATTCCAATTATAGTACTCAAAAAACTTACAACCTGAACTAGCGCCCATACTTACAAAACTGTTTAAACGTAGTCTTAAGGAGAATAGTTTCCCATCTCCCTGGAAAATTTCATCAGTATGCCCTGTATTTAAGAATTCAAGTGATCGCTCATCCCTCTCTCAGTACAGGCCAATAAGTCTCCTGTGCGTCATGAGTAAGTTGCTGGAATCTGTGTTAAATACAGAAGTAATCAACCATCTCAACAAAAATAACCTTCTTAGTGACACTCAATATGGTTTCCGTTCTGCTAGATCTACAGAAGATGTGCTTACAGTTATATCTCAAAGGATTAGCAAATCTCTCGACGGAGGCAACATTTATAGGGCAATTGCTCTTGGCATATCTAAGGCCTTTGATAGGGTATGGCATAAAGGTTTACTTCATAAGATCTCTAGCTATGGTATTGCTGGAAATGTCTTCTCAATTATTAAATCATGTATTTCTGATAGGTTCATAAGAGTAGTAGTTGAGGGGCAAAAATCAGAAGCCCACAGTATTAATGCCGGTGTCCCTCAGGGGTCCATCCTGGGCCCAACTCTTTTCCTGATCTACATTAATGATTTTCCAAATCACATCCTCACATCATTTGTAGACATCTATTCAGACGACACTACCATTTATGGTAGCACCTCTGACAGTAAACGACCAGGTTCTCTCCAATTCTCTCTCCTCTGATCTTGAGCACGTTGTACAATGGGGTAAGGAGTGGCTGGTTACTTTTAATGCATCTAAAACCAAGCTTCTCTCTTTACATCATCAACATTCTGATCCACATCTGGCATCAATTGTAATGAATGCCTCTCGTCTTCAGGAGGTCTCAAGTTTTGACAAGCTTCTTGGCTTGACCATTACTCCTGATCTTAAATGGAACACGTACATCAAATCTGTTGCCAAGGCCGCTGGAAAAATGGTGGGATCTTTCTATCGATCCGGTAGATATCTCACTGCTGATACTATTCTCTATCTATATAAGAGCCAGATACTTCCAAGGATGGAATACTGTTGCTACATCTGGGCAGGAGCTGCTAGAAAGGACTTGGCCTGCCTTGATAGAGTTCAAAATAGACTTCTTAGCCTCGTAGGAGATGTCCTTTTCTCTTCCTTGCAACCTCTATCTCACAGAAGAGATGTTGCGAGTTTGTCTCTGATGTATCGTTATTTTCATGGAAAGTGTTCGACTGACCTTCAATCTATGGTCCCCCCTCGCCAAACTTTCACAAGAAACACTCGTCTAGCTGTAAACACTATCAATAATTCCTCCCACTCTTTATCTGTGCCTAAACCTAAACGTAGATTCTGTCTTAGAACTGCACGCCTGTGGAATTGTCCTCCGTTTTCCTGCTTTCCGGCTGACTACAATATGGTTGTATTCAAGTCTAATATAAATAAGTTCTTGATGAGCCGTTCCATATAAGTTATGAGATTTACCAAATTTTCATTACTAATGATTACTATATTGTCCAATTTCTACTGTACACTCTTTAACCCTTATCTTTGAGTGCCCTTTTGGCCTTGATAATGTGGTGATGCCTATGTAAAAAAAAATAGAAACCGACGTGAAACAACAAACATAACAAATATATTCTATTAAAAAAAAATTCTTCAAAATCTTTGGCTTCGGCCTTAAATAACCCGAAAAGATTTGATATGCCGTAATACAAAAACAACAAACCAAATCTCTCTCTCTCTCTCTCTCTCTCTCTCTCTCTCTCTATGCCCATCTATCTCTCTCTCTCATATGAACACCCAGTATACAACAATATCTGCCGGGGATTCCTGAGAAAGTAATCCCGGCATATATCTCGCATGAAATCCTGCCAGTCCACAATTGTGTGGCGTGACCGCAAACCACATTCACGTTGGAGGTTCCTAGTCGACGCCATCTCGAACGCCATCTCGAAATTCTCGTCGGTCGCTCGACGCGCGCACGAGCGACAAGTTGAAACTAAGCGCGCAGCGTTTGATTGGCTGATGACCATGTTTCGTTAGACAGCAGTGAAACCCAAACTGTTGACGTCATGTGCTGGACAAAGACGAGTAAATGCTGAGTTACGTCTGGTTCGTTAAATGCACAAGTTGCTCAATATTCTATATTGTTTGAGGTTAATCCTAATTGTATACATGGAAATCTTAATTTTCTGTAAATATTTTTATATCAAACAAATATAATTTTCTCTTTTAAAAATGTAAATAAATATTTTGTCACGTAATGTTTTCTGCAGTTATTTAATATTTGTAACCAACAATCATTGATATATATATATATATATATATATATATATATATATATATATATATATATATATATATATATATATAAAGGTGAATGCATGTGTGTGTTTGTTTGTGTATGTGTTTGTGCGTTTGTGGTCAGGAATATGGTTGACTATTTTAAAAAGCTGATTACATATAATGATAGAAGATGTATCGAGACACAGGAATGGGTATGTTTAATCTGGCAGAATGGTGGTTCATTAAAATTGTGGGGTCTGCGTTCGCGACTCCTCAACAAATATGGAAATAAAAGCTATAAAATTAAAAAAAAAACGTTAACAAGTGTTTTTGATATAGATGTACATGAGAATACTTTGATAAGTATGTTTAAACTTCAATGGGGATGGTATGATAAAATAATGGTGTCAGCGTTCGCACCTTACCTACATGGAATAGAAATAGGCACACACTTTAATAAATACCATTCATACCTATCTGCATAAGTATACTTTGATAATTATTTTCCAGTTTGAAGAAATATGGGATAATAAAATCATGTGGTGTTCGTTCGCACCTGACCTCCACAGAACAGAAATATGTCACAAAGTTTAACAAGGTTTTTTTAATATAGATCCTCTCTGTACTGCTCTAACCAATTATGCTGACCTATTACACAAATCCCAAAACCTCAACACGAAATATCTCCAGAATAAAAACTCGATAAAACCTAGAACCCTATCTTCACAACGTATACCACTACTAGCAGGTATCCTTCTCCAACAGCAGGGGTCTACGTTCCAACCTTCCAGAGGTTGAAACCCAATTACAGGAGACGAAACCGAACATATTATTTCTAAGTGAAACTGGAATAGGGCCGACAACTTCCCTAGATAAGTTCATAATTAACGGATACTCTCATTTAACAGCTAAATCTGACACCCACAATCGCCATGGGCATGGAATATGTGCCTGCATTAAGGATGGCTTCCCGTGTGGCAGGGATATCTCTAGAGAAGATCCTAATTTACCTTATACTTGCTTCAGGGTTGCACTTTCTAACACCACTGCATTTATATTTGCCCTCTATAGGCCCCACAACAGCGGAGTTACTATCTTTAAGAGCATATCTGAGAAAATAGACCACATACTTCACATCCTTCGGCTAACATCCACATGTGTAGTGACTTCAACGTCCATGACGTGGAATGGCTGACCCATTCAAATAAGACAGATGAAAAGGGGAAGTTTTGTCATGATTTTGCCATTACTTATGACCTCACTAAGTTTGTTCGCGAACCCACCACTCTGCCCGATACACCCGGTCAATATGCAAGCCTCCTAGACCTTTTTCTCTCAACTTCCCCTGAGCTATGTTCAGGTTCCGTTCATTCTCCTCTAGGACCCTCCGTCCACTCCGTCGTATCAGTTAGGATAAAAACGAAATGTAAGAAGCCTCCAGACGTACCCCTCCAGCGTACTGTATGACCATACTCTATGGCTGACTGGGATAGCTTCCGTACATTCATATCTGATTTACCTCTGCAATCCATGTTTATAAAAGATGTGTCCTCTATAGTATCAGATCTGACCAAATGGTTAATTGTAGGCATAGACCAATTCATACCATCTAAAAAATTCCAACAAAAACCTAACAGCCAGCCATGGTTCTCCCCAGAAGGTGCTGCTGCTATCGCGCACAGAAATCACTTTTTCCATAGCTACCAACGTAATAGATGCACTGAGAATAAAGCTGCTTTCAGGACTGCCAGCAACCACTGTAAAAGAGTAATAATACATGCAAGAGAGCTATATGCCAAGTCTGTTAAATCCAAGATAGCTGATCAGCAGCTTGGTTCCCACCAGTTTGGCAAAAACAAATAGGATCCTGAACAGAATCTAATCATTATCAATGGAGCAGATGTAATCTCGTCAGCTTCAGACAAGGCCAAACTATTTGGAAAGAACTTTGCATCTAATTCTACCCTATGCGACGAAGGCCATCATCTCCGTATATTTCCTTCTATAACACAGAACAAGCTAGGTAACATACATATATCTGTGCATGAGGTGGCCAAGCTAATAAAGAACCTAGATAACAGTAAAGCAACTGGCCCTGATAGCATCACAATTATAGTGTTAAAAAAGCTTCAACCAGAACTTGCTCCCATACTTACGAAACTATTAAAAGGCTACCTAAAGGAGAAGTGCTTTCCGACTCCCTGGAAGACCTCATCAGTTTGCCCTGTATTTAAGAATGAGGAGGTTGCTGGAATGCATATAAAATAGAGAAATAGTCAACCTCCTCAGCAGGAATAACCTTCTTAGTGACACACAATATGGTTTCCGCGCTGCAAGATCTACCGCAGATGTGCTGACGGTTATATCCCACAAGATTAGTGAATCTCTTGACAAAGGCTTCCTTTCTAGTGCAATTGCTCTTGACATATCAAAAACCTTCGAGAAGGTATTGCATAAGGGTCTACTTCATAAGATTTCTCAGTTACGGTATAAATGGAAATGCTTTTTTCTCAATCATTAAATCATTTCTCCCCGATAGGCTCATTAGAGTAGTGGTCGATGGACAAAAATCGGAGATCTGCAATATAAATGCTGGAGCCCCTCAGGGGTCAATCCTAGGCCCAACTCTATTCCTGATCTCCATCAATGACCTCCCTAAACACATACTTAAATCATTCGTTGACATCTATGCTGATGACACGACCATTTACAGCAACACATCAAAGGCTGTAAATGACAAAGTTCTCTCTGATTCTCTCTCTCCTCTGATCTCGAGCGCGTGGTTCAGTGGGGGAAGATGTGGTTGGTTACCTTTAATGCATCCAAAACCAAACTCCTATCCTTACATCATCAACGCTCTGATCCCCATCTGGCATCAATTATGATGGATGGCTCTCGTCTTGGTGAGGACCCGTGTTTTGACAAGCTTCTGGGTTTGACCTTTACTTCTGATCTGAAATGGAACACGCACATCAAGTCTGTTGCTAAGGTCGCTGGAAAGATGGTGGGATCCTTCTACCGCTCCAGAAGATATCTCACTACTAGTGCAATTCTCTATCTATATAAAAGCCAAGTACGCCCTAGGATGGAATACGGTTGTCATATCTGGGCAGGCACTGCTAAAACAGCCTATCCTGCCTTGACAGAGTACAAAACAGACTTCGTGGCTTAGTTGGGAATGCCCTTTTCTCTACCCTGCAACCTCTCTCCCACAGCAGAGACGTCGCGAGCCTATCCTTGTTTTATCGTAATGTCCATTGCAGGTGCTCGTCTGAACTCCAATCTCTGGTCCCCCCTCACCAATCTTTCACGAAAAACACCCGTCTAGCTGAATCCACTGTGAACAATTTCCCCCACTCTATATCTGTGCCTTAATCAAAACGCGGATTTCATGAACAAAGCTTCTTTCTTAGAACTGCACACCTTTGGAACTCTGTTCCGTCTGCCTTCTTCCCACCGGACTACAACTTTGATGTGTGCAAGTCCAACGTTAAGAAATTCCTGATGAACCGCTCACTTAAGTAAACACTTAATCAAATCTCCACACTAACGTAATGTACTTGCAATACCCCTTATCCCTGAGTGGCTTCCAGGCCTTGATAAATGGTGATCACTGTGTAAAACAAAAAAAAAACAGAAAATTGTGATAAGTGTTTCAGTGTTAACATGTATGGTACAATAAATTATGGGGTTTATCTGTTGTATTTTTACTTTCATCATATTTTGCTTTGGTTTTGATACCCCCCAAATTCGACGCTGTCTCTTTACAACCCCTCCTTATCATAACCTATCGTACTTTCATAAATCAGAGTCGATTTTCTGTGGGCTGTTTTTGAACCCCGTCAACGACGGGTACTTTTGCTAGTATATATATATATATATATATATATATATATATATATATATATATATATATATATATATATATGTGTGTGTGTGTGTGGGTGTGCAGGTGTGTCTGCGTGTGTGTGTGTCTGCGTGTGTGTGTCTGCGTGTGTATTTTCGTATATATTTATGTATATATATATATATATATATATATATATATATATACATATATATATATATATATATGTATGCATGTATACAGTGGAATTTAAAGACGTATTCTTATTAAATGCTTTTAACATCAGTCAGAGAACGATCTAATTATTAAATGACGATCTCCGCATACGAAAGAAAAACCTTTTTCGTTCTAACGTGATAAAAGTAACACTGTTTGTTTTTTTTTTTATCTCATTTACTTATGATTACCTTCTTCCTTATTGTTACACTGTGAAAATTATTTAGAAAACGGAGATAAGAATTAACCTTACATGTAAAGTTTATTACATTCTCATGCCAATAATGTTAAGGGCGACCACTATACGGGAAACAGAGATATTAGAAGAAAACATGTCTAAAGTCCATGGCATTTCAAACCGAACAACTTCACGTCAGAAGATGAGAAAAAACAGCATTAGTACGAACAAGATATATATATATATATATGTGTGTGTATATATATATGTATATATATATATATATATATATATATATATATATATATATATATATATATATACAGAAATAAATAAGGCGATATAATGAGAATGATGAATGCACTGACTAAACAATATGAACACAGAGTAGGCCGGGAATTTAATAGAGGAATATTTATCATTTAAAGCTGTTTTATTCATTGATTTTATTTACATTTAAAATTCTTTTCTCTTGCTCTATGTATTATGTACATATACACACACACACGTATGCACATACACAGTCGCGCATACTCACACACACAACCATATATATATATATATATATATATATATATATATATATATATATATATATCAGCAGCCACCTTTGAATAGAACAGCTTAAATGGACAATTTTATTAAAGAAGACAGCGGCTACAAAACGTTAACATCGGAGAAAGAAAAAACGCAAGGCAAAACACCCGAAACCCAGTAAATTCTGATGGATAGGCTCTTAGGAATTGTCTAATAATATAAGAGAAATGAAAAGCCAATAGTCCCGAAAGTTGTATCTTCTAACTATACAGAAATAAAATATGTTGCAGGCTAAACATAAAACGCAATTATTCGTTATTCCTGGCCCGGAAGAACACATCTGTATCATCAGCAAATTAAAGTGGTTACTCAACTTACCCGGTTTACAAAATCAACAGTTACTCCTAGAAACTGCTTACCGGGAAAGATTAGGAACAGAAATGTAAAAATGAACGTACGGGCAATGTTTTTTTCATTACATCCATTTATTTTTTAAGTGAGAAAACTTATACAATTTTTTTAAATGCACCGTCAATTATCTAAAGTATATATATATATATATATATATATATATATATATATACATATATATATATATATATATATGTGTGTGTGTGTGTGCGTGTGTGTGTGTGTGTGTTTCTGATCGCATTTATTGGGATTGTCGGACTGACTTCCTCATCTTGGTTGTTATAGTCACAACATTTCACTCATTTTGCCCTCCGGCCTTCATCAGGTGTGTTTTATCGAACTGGGGAACCGTTTGTTAGAAGTCTCGAACCCAACCCTTTATTATTATTACAGGGTGTTCGGACTCCAGTTAGGCTTTGGGACATAGTTGCTGATACTCTGTTTTGAATCTTACTTTTCACTGCCTCCGTTCAGCATTGAACTCTGCACCTTTGGGTAACTGTAAAATTTGATACAACGTCTAGGACCACTCGGCCATATGTCACTACAATACAATACAAACAATTACTATGTGTGATCGAAGATTATCAAAAAGGAGTTGATGAGTTCTATAAGGCATAGGGACCTATTAATTAGTGCTTAAGACAGACCAGTCAGTGATATTAGCGAAACATGTGGGATATTGATCAACAAATCCAATAAAGCTAGTGAGCCTGTTTACAAATACTAAGGATGCAAAGGAACTTGCCCGTGTATTAAGATCCTGTTGGATGAGTTGAGGTTATTATGACACCGTTGTGTAGTACGACGTAAATATCGAAGTTATAAGTGTTTGGTGAACAAAACTAAGCAGTGAGCAAAGCGTTGACTGTTAAGACATTTAAGGCTGCTAAAAGTGTTAAGACTTTTAAGAGTGCCAAGACTGTTAAAACGTTTAAGACTTCTAAGACTGTTAAAACTGTTAAGACTGCTAAGACTGTTAAGACTATTAAATGCAATATGGTGGGTTCCATGTGGACACAAATTCATATCTTTTAAAAAGTCAAATTTGAAAAATTGTTTAAACGTCTCCGTTGCGGTAGAGACGAACATATTCCACGATGAACTAAATAAACTATAATTAAAAGTTCTAGGAATGGGCAGACAACTTGAACCGAGTAAATCCGGAGGCATTCTCGATATTAACTGATTAAAATGTAGGGCTCATGTATTGATCAGTACTAATCATTAGGTTATGGGAAGTCTAGGGAGTATTCATGCTATAATTGGCCATTATAGATCCTGATGAATAAATGTTAAACGTGTCCGATGTGATAGAGACAGAATTATCCAAACAAAATATAAACGAACTATAATTAAGAAGAATTGTTCCAAGGATAATTCCCGTGAGTTATATGCGTTAACATAGCTGACGTCGATGAATTAGTCCTAACTTTTATGGACAGAAATATGAATCCTCTGGAGTTGAGACACTTAGATACAAAGTGTTATAATTCTCAAGCAGTTACGCAAAAAGCAAGAAGCAAGAAGCGATGCGAGTACAAATTCCCTGTCGTGTTCCACTGTCTATGCATCAAAAAGAAAAAAAATAGGGATGTTGATCAAGACACGTTACTGGACTACATTACACCATTCTGGATGTGTCCAAATCAGTTTTATTACACATGGGTATAGTTTCGCGTAACTCTCTGCGTAGGATGGGAACGGAAAGATTAAAATGATTCGAATTGCTAAGAATAAGAATTGAATAATGTAGCTAGTTAATTGATAAATGATCACAGACTGATATGAGAGGCAAAGAAGTTAATGAGTCATTAGCCAGTTTCCATAAAGTAATAATGGTAAAAAATTAGATAGGCTTGATAAAAATTGGAATTGCGACGCTAGTGACAGTGGTATACTGTGGGAAAAAGCAAGTGAGAATGATTGTTGCATGTATCAAAGTTGCATGTACTGGTGGGATAGGGAATGCGAGTCTTTTAAAAACTCATCTGAAATCGATGTGGTCCAAGCCAGAGTGGGCACGGATATGGATGCCACCCAAGTGAAATAAGGTGCGATGATCACTGAGATGAATTGATGAAATACTTAATTAATTTTAATGTTTTCGAGATTTCTTTTATAAAAGGAAATTGAAGAGTAATCAGACATGGAATTTGATTATGGAGGGAGGAACGATACTCAACTTTAAGTAATTAAAAATAATATACATATATGTGCATATATATATAAATATATGCATGCATATATATATATATATATATATATATATATATATATATATATATATATATATATATATATATATATATGAAGCTGAACGCCTGTGTGTGGCTGTCTGGTTACGAATAGGTTCCTATATTGTTGAATATTTAAAAGAAACTGAGTCCATACGATGATAGAAGATGTATCGAGGATCAGGAATGGGTATGTTTGATCTGGCAGAACGGTGGTTCATAAAAATTGTGTGGTCTGCGTGTTACAGAGAGAGAGAGAGAGAGAGAGAGAGAGAGAGAGAGAGAGAGGTGAGTAAACGTGGAGGTAGACACGTTTACCAGAACCAAAGGTCAGCTGGCCAAATTACGTATGGGTGACGTGGTTGGCTAGATATGTGAGATTTGATTTGAGCTTTGAAGAAGACGGACGTTTTTCCGTGGTCTCCCCCTCTTAACTGGGGAGGGGGGAGACTAACGTTGACGTGTGTGAAGAAGAGCCCACACAAGCGATTTCACTTCCACTTCTGCAGAACCTCTGGGGAAAGTGAAATAAAAACTATAAAACCCATTCATCGTCTTGGAGTGATAAATCTTCGTCAAACAGGTATCAAGTCTCCCTCCAGGATGAGAAATTTCCAGATTGTTCGTTTTGAAGAAGCAGAGGTAGGTTCAGAAATTACATGTCACACACACGATTCCCTTTATGATAATCAAACACACAACCATTTATATTAGAGACAATCACACGGAATCTTTGATGTTATATAGTGTATACACCCAAACGTAAAAAGTGCCCCTAAATGAAGAACTCTATATAACATATTCAAATGTAACGAAAGCTCAATTTGGTACCCCTCAAGGATAACCTCGATGATAACGAATATATAACATATTCAATTTGGTGCTCGTCGACCAGTCGCATCACCGATGCGATAATCAAACCTGTGTTTAAGAACATACAACGTGGAAGCATGGAGATTTAGTGTCAAGAAAAGGAAATAGACTAAAAAAAAGAAAAAAAATACAAATCAACACACAGACAACGTAGGGTCCATTAAAACACTAGGCGAATTAGAAAAATAATTAAGAAAAAAAAAGAAAAAAAAGAAAAGCAATACACACGTACAACCTTTTCACGAAGAAAGAAAAGGAAGACATACAGACACACAGATGTAAAACTTTATATATAGAAAATAGTTAAAAAAATGTTTATCGTATTGGGAATTAGCTCGTTATGAACGAAGAAAAATATCACTTAATGTCAAAATTAGAAGGGAAAAACAAAGAATGGCCTTATTTTGTAAATTTTTAACAACAGCCAGTGAGAAAACCAAAAGGAAAAAAAAGAAATAGAACATATGAATGTACCGAGCCTTTACCAAAAAGATAAACACGTCAATCACAAATATGTGTTATGAATATTTTGTGTCAGTTTTAAACTGTGAACTAAGCGTAACTTTTAAGGAGAAACAATATGTACTTTTGATGAAAAACAATGGATAGGTTCTGAAATGTGATTTTTTTTCCTTTTTTCACTAATTGTACGATTTTATTTCTTAGGAATTTTTTTTTCTGACATGGACAATTTTAGTTCCATCGAGTGTTCTGAGACTTATAAGTGAGTTGTTTTATTTTATTTTAGAAACGACTGTATTTTAATTGTAAATGTCTAGGTAATTTTTTTAGTAAACGACTGTGTTTTTTCTTTAATTTTGAATTCTGTGGAATGGTAAAAGATGATGCACTATGCAGCCGACCTACTTGATGACGTGGTCAAATGGGTGTCCACGAATCTGTGTTTTGTTAATTGGAATTTTGTTATTAGTAAGATGCGACTTTGTGATTGCTTATAGGATATTTTTGTATTTTTTTAATTCATTATTTTTATGTAATTGATGTGTTGTCAAACGGTATTGGCAGAATTTTCTTGTTCTTTGACATGTATTTTTTTCGCAGAATGGGGAGGTGGAATCTTTGCTTGTGGGGTCTATTGAAAGAATGATTAATAAAAGAAAGAACGTGTTAATTAATTAATTAATAATCATAATAGTAATAATAAAATAGGGAAAAAGAGAAAGAAATAAGATTTAAACAGTGTACTAAATAATTTTTAAAAAAAGTTTCGGAAGAGTCAAAGGTTCAGTCGGTATTAATTTCAATTTTCGAAAAGTAGAATAAATGTTCTATTCGACATGAGTGACGTTTTGACCACATAAGTAAGGGAGAAAAAACAGGATAAATATAGGGTTAAATAAACTATATGAAGAAATGAAAGAAAAAAGTGGGGCGTGAATGGAATTTAATTTCTGTGGCAAGCATGTTAGAATTTTGGAGAGGTGTTGAATTACATGGGTAGTTATTAATTTCATTATTCTCGGGAAATGATTCGAATTTTATTTTTTTATCGTGATTTCTGTTGATTTCGAGAAGAATCAACATGGAGCAAGTTTGAGTACTTCATGTGTGGAAATCCGATGTTTTCCGTGAAGCTATGTGTCTTCAAGGCAGGTTGCGATTACCGACTTTGGAAAAAAAAAGTTTTTTCTGACATAGCAGTAAACGGAATGTATTCTGTCCAGCGTGAGCGGATCTAGTTGTAATGAACTTCAGAGAGCAAATGAAATGCCCTCTGACATGGTGTAAGTGGCAGAGGGGGTGCAATGGCTGACGTGGCCATTATGTGACGAATCGCTCAAGAGAAGATGAATGAAATATGTATGCAAGTACTTAGGAAAATAGAAGGCTGCCCACCATATGGAATGTTGAGAGGTTTTTTGTTTCCCACAAAATACTAGTAATAAGAGTAGGCTTATGATGAATAGGATAAGGCTTGGGATGGAAAAAATTTTTTGTGTGTGCTACCTATGGGAAGAAAAGCTGATCTGTAAAGCCAAGGACGATGATAGTCCGTTTTGAAGAGGCAGATGGACCTCGATTTTATTATTCGGTTGATTGCCGAGAATTTATCGATCACGCGTAGTGTCGACGGGAGTAAAGGATGTTCCTGAAACTCTGATTTAAGTTATGAAGAGACCATGGGGTCACAGGGAGTTGTTGACCTTCGAGGGCGCTAGGATTAGCGCCACATGGTATTATTTATTGATATTATTTTACTTAGTATATTGAATAAAGGTATGACAGTTTTCTTTGCCAGTGGGGTGAGCATATATATCCCATTCTTAGTAAATGTGGGAAGTAGAAAATGTATGCCTTCGCAATACATTTTGATAAAAAGGGGGGAAGGAATGTTACAGAGAGAGAGAGAGAGAGAGGTGAGTAAACGTGGAGGTAGACACGTTTACCAGAACCGAAGGTCAGCTGACCAGATTACGTATGTGTGACGTGATCAACAGATCGGGGAGATTTGATTTGGGCTTTGAAGAAGACAGACAGTTTTTCGTTGTATCCCCCTCTTAACTGGGGAGGGGGGAGACGAACGCTGATGTTTGTGAAGAAGAACCAACACAAGCCGATTTCACTTCCGCCTCCTGCAGGACCTCTGGGGAAAGTGAAATAAAAACTATAAAACCCATTCATCGTCTTGGAGTGATAAATCTTCGTCAAACAGGTATCAAGTCTCCCTCCAGGATGAGAAATTTCCAGATTGTTCGCTTTGAAGAAGCAGAGGTAGGTTCAGAAATTACATGTCACACACACGATCCCCTTTATGATAATCAAACACACAACCATTTATATTAGAGGCAATCACACGGATTCTTTGATGTTATATAGTGTATACACCCAAACGTAAAAAGTGCCCCTAAATGAAGTACTCTATATAACATATTCAAATGTAACGAAAGCTCAATTTGGTCCCCCTCAAGGATAACCTCGATGATAACGAATATATAACATGCATTCGCGTCTATCCCCACAAGTATGGAATTAAAAAAATGAAAAAAGTCTACAATCGGTTTTTGATATAGATGCATATAAGAATACTTTGATAAGTATGTTTCAACTTAAAAAAGTTTATGGTATAATAAAATTGTGGGGTATGCGTTCGCGCCTGTACTCCATGGAAATATGGCACAAACTTTAACATAAACTTTTCATATCTATCTGCGTAAGTATACTTTGATAATTTTGCTCTAGTTTGAAGAAATATTGCATAATAAAATTATTGTGTGTTCCTTCGCGCCGTACTTCCATAAAATGTAAATATGTAACAAAGTTTAACAAGTTTTTTAAAAGGTGTGAGGGTCCACAATAACACCTTAACTTTAATCTTAATTCACATTAGATTTTATTCATTTTTTTAGTTGAATCACATTGTGTCGAATGAATTCACCTCATAAATTCACGTTCTTATTAAAGTGAAAGCCCCCCCCTCAAAAAAAAAACAAGACGGAACTTTAGACAATTCTCGACACAAATTTTACAAAACTATTTTGTTCCTTCTCCACTTGCACGTGGGACGCTTTCGAAAATAGATAAATAGATGAATAATAAAAAAAAAATAAGAACGTTACTTGTTATCGCGTCAAAAGAAAGAAAAATAATGCTCACGTGATTATGTGTTTTTTTAAAAACATTTACATAATCTTTTTTATTTTTATTTATATATCCGTTTAAGCTGTTTTTGTCGGTGTACTGGAAGGAATTCTGTAAAATGCGACGCTTTCTGTGTGTTCTTTACATTAGAATAATACAACCCTGAATCCGACGGTGCAATACTACACTGTTCAATACTGTAAAACTGAAACGAAGCCCTTTCTTCTAATGCATATTTATATCGATTCTTTGCTTAAAAAAAATAATTACGTGTTTATTTTTATAATATCCCATTTTGCTGTTTCGGATTATTTTACGAAAGTAAGTAAAGTTTCATTATTATTCAAAAATGTTTTTGCTTCTTTGTTTTTCGATATTTCGTCGATATTATTTAGTAAGAGGGTTCAGCAGAAAACCTAACAAACGACTACGAGAAAAAAAATATACAAGAAATAAATGTTGCCATAGTCAATAAAAGTTCGATTCATGTTTTTTTTTGTTTTGAAATAGTTTTGAATGCTCTTTACTTGAAATAATTTCAGCGAACCGAAATTAAAGGAAATTTAGGCGAAAACTACTTAAATGAATTGTTATATGAACTACATATGCCATAATCGAATATTCCTCAAGCACAAAAAAAAACGAAAATATTAAAATATGTTTATGAATATTCCTTACGTTGACGGAACTCTCTGAAATTGTTAATACAGAATTCTCAGGTGCACCTCCTTCAAATTGAAAACGGGCCTCTCCATTTCAAAGTCGCTGCGATTTTGATTTTTTTAAACCGGTTCGTGAATTAAAAAAAAAAGTTTTACAAACTATTTAAAAACACAAATCATTGAACTTTTCTACCATAAAATTAACTTTTACTCACTATGGTAACATTTATTTCCTGCATATTTATATTATATATATATATATATATATATATATATATATATATATATATATATATATATATATATATATATATATATAGTATTTTCTCTTTGTAAGGAAACATTTTGTTTCTTACTCTTAGCTACGAATGGAAACAAAGTTGATATAAAAAATATATTTTCGCGAACGGGCCCTTTGCTTGTCAAAGATAACATCTGTATAACCCTAGATTGAGAAATTAATCCCCTCAACTGACAAACTCTAACCCCTTACACCAGTACGAAAATGAATATAGTCAAGGATAAATAAGTAAATAAACAGATACGAGAATGAATAAACTTATAAATTCGCCCCCAATTCAACCCTGTTCTTCACACTCATGATAAAAAAGCCTTCTTTTGCTGGAGATAGAATTTCGCTCTTCATTTAGAATTCCGTTTTCGAAAATAAGGGTCGTTGCTTGATGAGGTATCTAGTTAGTAAATACTAGTAGACGAAAACATGCTCATGGGTGTGTAGTAACCAACTTCTGCTTATGTAAAGACAAATGTAACCTGTTCTATTTCTGTATTGACCACTCTTCTATTAACCTCGTTATATTTCACTGGTAAACCTACCTTTGGAATATAGCAAACTAATATATATATATATATATATATATATATATATATATATATATATATATATATATATATACATAAATATATATATATTAGTTGGGCTGCATGTTTTTTTATAAGAACTGTGATCACGAAATAAAACTGTGCAATTCCCTTTAAACAACACTGGTCGAAAGAAAATTAATCTTAAACAAAACAAAATCAAAAGAGAAAAATCTATTGTAGAATGTGAATGTTCGCAAAAGAACTGATTTTTATTTCTTTTATGATGAACTAAAAGGACATATAATCTTCTCTAATCTTTTAAAAGGACATGCAATTGTTGCGCTGTCTTGTACATTATACTCAAAGCCGTATATTACCTTTCTTTCATACATAAAAAATAAGTATAATTGTGCAGAATGTGGATTTTTTTACATGGAAACAAGTGGGTAAACAGATAGTCAGAGCGTTCTAGCCAGTGTGAAGTATCGTTGGGAATTTACTGTCGGAGACCAAATGAGATGTGAACCGATCAATGTTCGGCCCAGGATAATCAATGGGCGTGTGGACGACTAAAGATCTGGGTGAGATAAGGTGACGAATGTGACCAACCAGCCACAGTAACAAGTGCTCAGGATGAAGGGTGACGGATAAGGAACTTATAGCTAAGGTATATAATTTCCTCTGGAATGGCCAGCGATAGAAAGCCTTTTCATTGTAATCGCTGATTATCCTGCCAGTGTAAAGGGGATGATGTGATAGTTGGTCTGAAATACATTTTGTTTGCAACGGAAAAAAGTCGAATTCATCAAACAATAAACTGTAATATATATTATTTCGAGATATTAGCGGATGTTTAGTCTCTATCTTTACCCAGGGGGTCAATAACGGGCTCCTCAGTGCGTGAGACACTTGTCGGTTAGAACAACTGGTGGTGAAAATTTTACCTGATCTTGATGAGGGTGGGGAAGTAGCTGATTATCAAAACAGAACGAATAATGGTGGGACGGATTGGACGATAATTGGTTAGCTGGGACACCTCGCCTTGTTCTGAGCCATGCAATACATGCAAACAAAGTCAGTGCAGAAAAGGAAAAATAAGATTTTTCGCGAAATCTGCAGAGAGCGTGTAGTGTCTTTTGAAATCGTATTAAATGTCCAACGATCCAGACCTTGCTGTTCGATTTGCACACGTCCATTGACCCATTGAAAACAAAAATCAGTGATTGGCATACTGATTAAGGCCTGGTTCATTGATTATTGTAACTATCGACTGGAGAAACTAAAATCGATATTTTATTTTTTGTTATTAATTCTCCTGTGAAACACTATACATACTTATAATTTTTCTTGTTCATCTCTGTTGCAAATAATTAATTCAGTACAAAGACTACAACCAGTGTCAGTTATTATTTATGTTATTACTTAAAAATGAACTTAAAAGAAAGAAAATATCTAAGTTGCATGGCACTTCCAGCGGAAAGACGAATATAGAGAGATCATTAACAGTGCAGCCAGCGTCAGTTCAACAGTCTTTTGGTCAAAGCAACGGGAGATTTGTTGCAAAAATTTGGTGGGGCCCTAACGCCCTAGAACTACATATCTTAATGTGTGGCCACAGCGGCTTTCTTCGTTTTCCATCTTGGCCGAGAGAGGACGGGCTGTCGCATTAGGGTATTATACTGATAGGCCACATTTTCGGGGACTGTAGCAGAGGAAATTCTTCTTCCAACGTAACAGATACTGCGTCTGGTATAGTATACTGTTTTCTGCCTATGACCAATTTTACACTTCTATGATATCGCCTGATTCCGTCGTTTCCGGAGGGGGCATATGTTGAATGAAATCGAAGCCTGGTTCTAAAGTAATCCATGAAGGATTTAAACAAGCTCCTCCGAAAAGCAGTGCCATTATCCATTAGATTTACTGATGGCGGACCTCGTTCATAGAAAAGAGTCTTTGTGTGTTTTATTATACTTTTGACACATCTTTCCGAGCAATGCGTCATCAGACGGCAATCAGACAATTGCCGCCATCACACATGTCAAATAACTGGGCTCATCCTATAAGTGATATCAATGTTTATTTAACATTTAAGTCCCTCTTTGACCAGTGTATGGTGACGAAACGATTCAGTGGCCCTCTTCTCATTCTTGACGACAGTTCTCGCAGCGGCTTTGGACACCCAGGGTTAGTTTATTCCGAAGAATAGAGTGTTCATTACACACCAGGGTGACCGGTTGGCTTGTGAACAATTTTGATCTTGTCTAATCTGACCAATCTCACAGAGGAGTGAACACAGATTGCAAGAGAGATTGTATGAACCAAGACCTTCAGATCTTTGTCATTGCCGTACCTTTTAACTCGCGCCGGATCTTCTTTGTAGACTCTTATTTAGGTGTTGGAAGGTGCGTCATTTACTTTCTCTTCCCACCCTATAGTGGAGCCAGATGATCTTTTCTTGATGAGTGCCATGACAACACGAATACAACCATCCAATGGAAGGGGGTTAACGAAATTGCAATTTAATGAAAATATATTACGTCGAGTGAAGACTAGGTGTATCTCTGTTATCTCTTGTATCTCTGTTATCTCTTGTATCTCTGTTAACTCTTTTCCAATGCGGAACATTACCTTTTCTCCAAAAATACAAATCAAACCCTGGCGCGCAATCCTGCAACCTTTTGTTGTTCAGACACCTTGATGCCACATCCCCTTGCTGCTTGAAGTGTATCTCCGCAAGCACTCAGCCTGCTTTTGCCACAGGTTGCCGGCAATCTTGGCAAAGCGATTGGGTCCTCCACACTTGTGGAACCGCACTGTGACTGCATCCTGCTGGTAAAAAGGTGAAAGTCTGTCAGCAGGCATATAAGGAAGAATTCTTCATCTCCCGACTGCTGCAGCAACACGTTTCTCCATTTCTGTCTCCTACGTCATGAGAAACCGGGCCTTTACGAAAATTACCTGAGTTTTCCTTTCCATTCTGGCGGTTGTTTCTTGGTTGGTTGTTTTTGTTGTACGGCATATCAACCCTTTTTAGGTTATTGAATGCCGAATCCAGTGATTTTAAAGAACATTTTTTTAATAGAATATATTTATTTTGTTTTTTGAAGTCAGTTTCTGTTTAACCCATAATGGGAACCCTAACAGGTACTACAACTCCGAGTTAGAGTATACCTGGGAGCAATGCCAATTAAGGGATGGATCCACACTCCCCAAACCCCGCAAAAGTGCGCCTCACCATCGGATATAGTTTAAGTTTAAAACCAGGACCTCCATTCTGACGGATCCCCGCTATTTTGCCTAATGGAACTGTGAAGTTTAAACACGAAAGCGCAATCAAAGGGGTTCTCTTCTATTAACACTGTGAGATCCTGCAGGTCACCCAAATATTCGTCAACAGTTTAACCAGGGCACAAACGACGGAAGATACACTTGTCATATGCTACAAATGGGGTCATGCGCGGATCACACAGGGAGAACTCCTTCTATTTGCTTTGAATCTGCCTTCTGATTATCGGTTAATCTCCGATACACGGATAGCGCGCCACTTTAGTCTGTAAACTTTCCACATTTCAACCACAAGGCCCCCCTGTTCCAATCATTCGGATAGTGTGATCGGGTGAGATGCCACAGAATTCAGAAATCAGACTTATATCGAGTGTATTCCCTGTCATTTGTAAGACAAAATAGATTATAAACTGCAGGCTTCTTCTGCCTCACATCCCAGAACTCTCTTTCGAACGGAATTTTACTCATTTATAGCACTCTTTTCTTTTGAACCAAAGAAAAATCCAATATTCTTCCGACTTTTGTCTGTTTATTCTTTTGAAGTCTCGGGAATTCTCGGGATTAGTCTCGCCTTTTTCTAAATAAAACGGACAACGGCCGAGCCTCCTTCTCCTCTTTCTCATCCTCCTCCTCTTCTACTATTTCTTCTTCTTCTCTCAATCACAGCGTATAGACAGCAGAAAAAAACATACTTTCTGCCTCTTAGAGGTGAGTGCGTTAGAAGAATTACTACTATAGTCAGTAACCGTAGTGAATGAATATTTTCTAAAGCGTTTCTCTGTGAAGCGTTACAAAAGACGTGAAGTTTGTCAAAACATGGAACCTCCTGGTCACGAGTGTCATTCATTTCAGGTGATTCCAGATGCGTTTCAGATCTAAGATTCTACCGAACTAAAATGACATAGAATCGATTTAATATCAAAATGAGCTATTTGAGATATCGTCACTAAATTTTTCCTGTGTCAGAATGTTTTTTCACCCCTTATGGCCTTGTTTCTAGTGCAAAAGCTAATAGTTATGCTTGGATTTTGTTAATATCGTGACTTGTTCTTATTGCAATTGCTTTCAAATGAATCCAGGCTTTGTGTGAAGTGATATCAATAGCAAATCGTTGGTTTTCAGTAATAATATTATAACAATGCCTACTTCAGAGAATTGTCATTCCGACATTGTCATTAACAACCAAGAATAGTTTAAGCTTTTGGAAGGTTGCAATACAATGAATATATATATATACATATATATATATATGTATATATATGTATATGTGTGTGTGTGCGTGCGTGAGTGTATTTTCTTTATTCTAGAGCAGAATATCGAAGAAATTGCTAATAAAAGAAAATGCTTGGTTTGATGTTTATTCATAAGACATGTATCACTTCCTTATGAACACATTGTACAAAGACATATCGATATATTTGTGCGGCAAATCAATGTGAACGAATGCGTACAGTTTATCATTTCGTGATTTTAAGGCGTCAATATGACATTATTCACCTGATAAGAGTCTTATTGCATTATTTAGAACTGTACCAGCATTTTCTTAGAAATTGACAATGCAGTTGATCGTGATGCGTAAGACTAAGTGTTCGTAAGCTTAGCCACCATAGAAAACTATGAGCCAATATCAAAACACATGCCATCTGCAATTATTACACTTTATAATCTATTGCTTCTGCCAATAGAATCTCATATGGTAATGTATTCCTACTTCTATTGCGTCTCATTTACTTTATCGTAAATATGCTTACATTCAATTATTACGTCTGGTAAACTCTACAACTCAATGCGATATTTCACAATAAAAATATAGCGCTATTATCTGCAATTATTATTTGACTCCTAATTGCAGGCGACGTTGGTCCTGTTGCTAATCTGTGGAGTAATGCATAATATATTATATGCCGTTTTCCATGAACGTGTAGATTTATGTGATCAATAAATAATTGTGTGAACGACTAAGTTTAATTGATGTAATTGATTTCTTAGCTGAAGAAACAGACTGCTTGTAGTATATATGTTTGTGTATAAATGTGGATTAAAAGGTTGGAGTTAAAATATGAAATACTAATTGTATTAAATATATTGCTGGTGTCTTGAACGGGGTTTTCAGATCAAAATATTGAATAAAAACGATTTTGGATTTTTACAATTAATGCTGGAACATATATGAGAATAGGCGTTGATGAATCAAGTAGGAACACTACGTTCTTTTTAAGAAAAATCAAACAGAATGCCATCTACTGAAAAACTAAGTACGAAAAGGAAAAGGGAACCGAAACATCTAGAGAAAAAGGTGAAAATTAAATGGATCTGCTTAATTAATAAAACCACATCAGTTTTTTGGTATTATCAATCAAAGCAAAACCAAAAAACATGTTGGCAGACTATTCGCAATAATGTACACTCATAGGATAATCACCCAATCACACACACACACACAATACACACACACACATATATATATAGGTGTACTGTATCATTATATTTTAAGGCAAATATTGTCGAGCGTCACCGAGTGTTTCTGCTTATCTCTGTCGAATTTGTCAAAGAAGGTTCTGTAGTCCTTTTCATCCATCTGTTTTTTTATTCAAGTACTTTCAAGTAATTGTCTTCAATCGTCTTTGGTCAGTTTTTGATTAATCTGCCGTTTAAAACATAGCCGCTTTTATATGCTTCAGTTCAAATTATAGTTCATATACTAAAATAGTGAGGCGTCCTGTATGTAAAAAAAAATGTCCTTCACATTTTAAGACCATGGCTAAAATAAATTAGAATCGTTTAAACGTGTGATTTCAAATGGTATATAACTTATACTTTTTTAATTTAATCAATTTTTAAATTTACATTACAACATATAGGCAGATATACTTCTGTAAATATATTGGATGTTTTACTCTTCTAGTTTTTTTTGTTTTTTTTAGTTTGGATCCATATGAATTATTTTCCTGTTTTCAACTAAAACTTTTATAAATTGGGAATGTGGACAACCACGTGGTTTTATGTGTTGGCAAATCGAGCTTGTGCCTGAAACGTGTAGCGTTAACCGTCTGGATAATGTTAGGTGTGAGTGCAATGTAGCTAATTCTACTACTATTGTTGGATATGCATTCCTCCAAGGAGTGTTTGTATTAGTAGACCACATTCGTTTAATGGACTACTTCTGTTGTCCGAGGAGTGATATTTTTAATACTATGGTTAGTAATTTTTAAAGGCGTGTAGTACATGATGAATCTTATTCTATTATTTACTTGGGATATATATTGATGCAATATATTCCTTAGTATCTTTTCATCTGGTTGCTATAGAATACATTAATGGAGTGGGGATTGTCAACTTTTTTATCATTCATTGGGCTGAATTTTTAAACTGTTAGTTTGTGTAACGCATAAGAAATAGGAAAATAGGTTATAAATCCGTATGTGCTTTATATTTTTTAATTCGCCGTAGATATTTTTTTTTTTTTTTGAGAAGATAAATATTGGTCGATTAATTGGATTTTTTTAGGAGTGCGGTTTTTATCGCTACAGACAAACACATTTGAATTTAAGATACAGATATTGGTTGCAATAGTCTATTTATACTATCAAGTGATGAATTGCTCTTTGCTGGAGTCTATTAGCACGCCCATCATTTTAATACTAGTGTCTGTATTTAATTGATACGTAAAAGGTAGTCCAGAGTTTGTTTGAAATTTATCCTTTAGTTTCCTTATTTCGTTACTATTTTCAGAAGAATTAACATATCGTCAGCGTACCTAATGTAAATATATATTTTTAAATGGTATTAAATATCTACTTATCCAGGTTGAACACGTAAAAGTTGATAGAAGTGAGCCCAAATTTTACAACTTTTCATGAAAGACTGACACCAAAAGCGGAAATCATTCAAAATATCGACACATATTTAATCTATCTATATATCTATAGAGGTGAAAGTGTCTATCTGTGTACATTTCCCTACACAATAACTGCCACTTTTCAGTCTACAGACTCGAAATTTGATATAGGTTATATTGTGATTTAAGAAAAACTTCGCTTCGCTTTCGACTACAAATTTTGCTGATAAGGGGTCAATTTCAACGATTAAAGCTTTGAGAACTCTACCAAACTCCTCCGACAATTTTTGATATAAACAATTGAAATTTTAGATATAGGTTCCTTGGACATGGATCTAACATAATACGTTGATTTGAGCCAAACGCAATAAATGCTAAGGGGTCATAATAGGGGCCAGTTTAAAAATTACCTCTGCGCTCTCTACCGAATTGCTCAGACAATTGCTGGTCTAAACATTTGAAATTTTACATGAAGGGTATTCAGAGATGTGGCAAGCTTTTAATCCGTTTGTTTCTAAAATTTGAGCTAACAATATATAAATGTATGTTAGTATGTTTGCATGCCTGCCTATACTTTCGACAGAGGCGATGGATTTTCACAAGATCAGGACCGTTTGGAAGCTCGATCCTTCAGACGACAAATACCGAGAATTGGCTAAAAACATTAATTTCTTCATCCAAAAACTGGGCATTTTTCTGCAGGGAGGGGTCGCTTTTTTCGCAAATATCTTCGATATTCTTCCCCTTTTTTGATTGTCTAGCCTTAATTTAAACCTACGTCACTATCGGTTTGTCGGTGGGCGTAACAGCAAAGACGTCACGCCTTTTCCCGTTCTGTTCCTCCTTCGCGGTACGGGTTAGGGCCTGGCTTCTTAATACCACTTTTTTTTTGCTCAACAAACACCCAGGCAACGCGTGACTCCCATGCTAGTATTTAACAATTCTGTAATTTTCCTACCCTAGCTTCTCCTCGGTTCTCTATTGGCGAAAGTTTAGCAAAACTCATATATGTTTATATTAAATGAGGATTATGCATATTTAATAGTTTAAAATTAAGCGGGGAAAATTGCGTCTGCATTATTATAGTAGATTACAAACACTATGCTGGCTGGTCTGAAATACACATACGCCTAGAAAATAATATTTCAATACCAAGTAAATCCATTCCAGATAGGTGTATGCGGTATTAGTGATAATACCTATTCTTGGTTTCAACATAAATGTAAAAAAATGCGACTTCATTATGAGTTTAATATGGAATCCCAGGCATATTCTCCAAGAAATGCAACCAATTTTTTTTTACTTACTAATAAAAAGAAAATATTAAAAAACATGCATGTTGCAAATTTTCGACTTATAATGGGGTAGTTATTTAATTGCCGCCCACATCGGCAATATTTGGCACAAGGCCTGGAAAGTGGAACCCCCGCAGGCACCCCTAAAGAAGGGACACTCCTGCAATTTTAAAAATTGCCTGAGTAACCCCGTCGACATTCCCCGGTCGGGGCGCCTCCGGCAGCAAGCAATAAACTTGCCCCATCGGAAAGCCCGGTTGCAAGGCCTGGGAGGGTGGACCACCTAGGTATTACCCATGCGGTGTACATCAGTCCAACAGGTGATGGACCGGTTCCCGGCCCCTCACCTGTTGGGCATAGTGTCAAGTGACGAATCCTTGACTTGCACTACCCTGTCTCCCTGCAGCCGAATCCGCTAGGAGACATCCCATCACAATGGACTTGTAATGGGGTAGTTATTTAATTGCCACCCACATTGGCAATATTTGGCACAAGGCCTGGAAAGTGGAACCCCGCAGGCACCCCTAAAGGAGGGGCATTCCTGCAATTTTAAAAATTGCCTGAGTAACCCTGTCGGCATTCCCCGGTCGGGGCGCCTTAGGCAGCAAGCAATAAACTTGCCCCATCGGAAAGCCCGGTGGCAAGGCCTGGGAGCGTGGACCTACTAGGTATTACCCAGGCGGTGTACCTCAGTCCAACAGGTGCTGGATCGGTTCCCGGCCCCTTACCTGTTGGGCTGAGTGTCAAGTGACGAATCCTTGACGTGTACTACCCTGTCTCCCTGCAGCCGAGACCGCTAGGAGACACATCCCATCACACTGGACATGTAATATATTTAACCATTTCGGCCCCGGCCTTGGCATTATCTACTGCCAAGGCCTTATTTGGGGTCCGAAACAACTTATGCACCAGTAATGGAGGAAGAAAACGGGACTTTGCTAATGGACTAAGCTAGACTTGCGTTGGAAGGCAAGTAATTTATTGAAAAAAAAACTATACTAGAGTGTCTATCATTCTGTACTCAACCGCCTACGTTCTTACCAGGACCTACTTAAAACCGACTGCTTCCCAGCTTACGGGATGTCGGGCGACATTTGCGCTTAAAGAGAAAAGAAAACATATTTACAGAAAAATAAAAAAAATAACTATTTACAAAAACAAAAGTATGTTTTTTATAATAATGGGGATGGGATGATGGGGAGGGGGTAAACTATAAAACACCCAAAAAAGAAAGAAAAAGAAAAGAAATAAACAAAATGTCTATGGGGGTGGGTTAGTAAGGAGACCCTCCCTTCCTATCCGCTAGTCGTCAAATGAAACGACCACTGTGTTCCGGTCCCCTCCCCGGGAAAGGGGGATGAAAGCAAGCAGGTCGTTCCCTAGTGGGGAGTGGAGGACCTAAAGGACAGCACTTTTGAGTGCGAAAATAACTTGGGGTTGGGGTCAACAGAGACGGATGGCGTCTTCCAAGATAGAATGCGTAATCGGCAAAACAAGCCAGGGACAAAACAAACAGGTGGGTTGGGCATCTTTGGAAGCTCTCCTAGTGCCGACTAACAAAAAATAAAGAGACTACGGGAACAGGATCAACATAATACTTACCCTAGTCTAGGCCCTAACAGAGTACATGCTTTCCACTCTTGGTGGTTACTCAGCCTAACTACATCCTAACTACATGTTACAAGGTAAACCTTGTATTAAACCATAAGGGCTGGGTTCCGAGTAAACGACAATAAACCCCAGCACCTTTGAACCAATACCACTAGGGTGGGAATACGAGATCAAACGTAGCGCCTCGTCGGGTGCACAAGCTTGTGTTGTGCCCCCATCTCCTATCAAAGTCTATGCGGTGCAATATTTCCCAGTCACATCTGATCTTTATTTTAAGTTGATGCTTAAAATAAATGACCACATCCTGATCGGAAACAGATCGCCCCTCATAGACAATGCCCACCTGTGAAAACCACGTCACTAATCTAGCTACAGCTAGGATCGCCCGTTTCTCCCTGTTAAACGGCGGGTCCACATTGTCAACTACGTACGCCAAATCTAGTGGCACCGACCGCTCGGGGTCGATGCGAGCCGTTACCTCTCCGACATACTCCCAGAGACTCCGCACCCCGCTGCAAAGAAAGTACGCATGTTCCCTCGTCTCCTCCTCCTCCACGTCGTTGCAGTGTGGACACGGGGGATATTAATATTCACTATCTCTGCAATCCCTGGCTAGTCTGCCGAAGAGTGGCAGCGCGTCCCGGACTAGCCTCCATGGGATGGAATATTCCGCATTATTAATGTAGCTACTGGCAGTCGCCCAACTCCACAGCGAGAGAACTTCCTTCCGACAGATGCATCCGCTTCACCAGCGGATCTTTTGCGGTCCCCACCATTAAATCCTGATATGACCTCCTCCTAGGCCGTGCAAGATCACTGGACCCCGGCAATGCCCTAAAGGCGGCTCGGCATTCGGTCAGGAAACGCTGTTCCCCCACCGGTCTTCTGCGACCTTCAGCGACAGGGGCTGATATGAGCCGTGGAAAAGCTCGTTCCACGACTGGTACCCAGTGCGTTTCCTCCATCAGTATCTGACTCAGGAACGCCAGTCTTTCTGCGTGCTTGTGACTTTGCAAGTCCGGCATTCCCAAGCCTCCCTCGCTAAGCTACTGCTTACAGACCTGTCTGCGGACATACGGCTTTCCTCCCTTCCAAAGAAGTTTGAAAAAAAAAGGCGCTCTAAAGCCTTACAGCGATCCGCAGGCAGAGGCAGTAGAGATAAGCGGTAAAGGATCAACGGAAACACGTATGTAACACATGCCTCCGCGCGACCCTTCAAGTACAATCTCCTACGAATCCAAGTCCCTACTGACGACTCGACCTTCGTCTGTACTTCCGACCAATTCTTGTCCAACTGGAGGACTGGCCCGAACCACACTCCGAGTATCTTTACCATGTCATCAGTCCAGCCGAACGCACCTGGAAGAGAGTTTACCCCGGTCCAGGCGCCCAACCGCAGGTCAACGCACTTGCTGCGATTGATCACGGCCCCTGTGAAATCTTCCTACTCAGCGATCACCTCTATCACCGCTCTAACGTCGCTACGCCTTGCAGCGAACACGGTGACGTCATCAGCGTACGCGGATACCCTGGCAAATTTGCCGCCAGGTAGAGCTATGCCGCGCAGGACTGGTCTCGCCGCCTCGCCCCTTAATTTGCGAATGGAGGGTTCCAACACCAGGACATACAACAGAGGCGACAGCGGGCAACCCTGCCGCACCGACCGGGAGACCCCAAAGGGCTCCGACAACCTACCATTTACTTGCACCACTACCGCGAGATCACGATACAGGGCGGAAATCAACTTGCGGAAGTCCGGACCAAAGCCGGCTGTTTCCACAACAGCCCCCAGGAAGCCATGGTCCACCTTGTCAGATGCCTTGGACATCTAAATATATCAGCGCGGCTTCAGTGTCGTCTTCTAACCCCTCTATGATCGTGCGAACCAAGTGCAAATTGTTCTGAATCGTTCGACCCTTCACAGCGTAGTTCTGATCCGGTTCGATCAAGTCACCGTTAACGACCTGCAGTCGGTTCTCAAGAACGCGGAACAAAATCTTGAAATCTGCATTAAGCAGAGTTATGGGCCTATAGTCGTCTAGATTACCCCCTCCATGTTCGCCCCCCTACTTCAGAAGCGTACCCACTCCTTTGGTAACCTGCCTCGGGATCGAGCCCTGGGAAAACCAGTGGTTAAACACGCCCGTCAGAAGAGGCACAAACATGGCGACATCCTCAAGAACAGTTCGTAGGGCAAACCATCGAGCCCCGGAGATTTCTTCGGCCAACCTGCTTCAACGCAGTAATGACCTCACGCTCCGTAACCATGCCCTGGCAGCTAGCCGCTGGGGCCGCAGTAAGGCGGGACGAGCCAGCTAAATAGCTGCCAAACTCCTGGCCGCGGAGTCTGGATAGTTGGGTGAAGCGCTCGTCCAAATGTTGCCGAAACCTCTTGCAGATCTCCCGTGCCGAAACGAGAGAGCGCTCTTCCAGGATTTTCACCTCCCGAATGTACCCATCGAAGCCGCGTCTTAGGGCGGCCTTACGCTCACCAGCGTCAACATTCACGGCTTCGTTGGAGAATCGGTCTAACCTAGCTCTACCTACCTGACCTGCGTACCGCTCGCTTGCCAAGCGATCCAGGTCTCCCTTAACTAGAGCTAGTTCTAGGCAATCCCCACTGCCACCGCCCGGATCAGACTATCATCTAAGTCCCTTTGGTTCCAGCCCTAGTTAACGCGAGGCTTTGGCTGTATTGGACGCAAAAGTTCCTAATGGTGACCTTAAGCTCAACCCACCAGCTACTCTTGGTAACCGTCCCCACTAACTCCCTCTTAATTAGTGATGTCAGCTGCTCCCGGAAGTCGTTCGACTCCAACAAGGAGACGTTAAACTTCAAGTAGCCAACCAACCTAGGCCTATTACCTAATTTCAGACGGGCCAACATGAGTTTGTGGTTCGAATGACCTAGCCAGTGGAACGTGGAACAATATAGGAAATCCATGTCGCCCTTTCTAATTAACATGCTTTCAAAGAACGTACTCGAACAGGCGGCCGAACTAGCCTGTCACGTCTACATCTCCCTCCCGGGGTGATCAAGACGGAACCTGTCGACCAGATCGCACGAGACCATCAGGTCAGACAGAATGTTGTCATCCCGCCCCGACCCTCTAACCTCCCCCCGACCTTATCTATTTTGGCGTCCAGGACGGCATTTCAGTTCCCCATTAAGACTACCCGCTTCGGACCCGAAGAGAGAAACACCAGCACCCGCCGAAAAAAGGAAACCCTCTCGCTGTGGATGTTGGGCGCATAAACTGCCATGATTCGGAACGTGCCGCTTTTAACGGCAATATCGACCACGACCAGCCTCCCATGAGCGTCCCCGTGGATAACGGTAACCGTCGCAGCCAGGGTGCGACTCACTATCACAGAACACCGCCCCCTCCGGCTCTGGAAGCTGGGGTATGCTGAGTAAACCTCAAAATCGTTTACCAGCACATCGCAGTCCCCAGCCCCAACAAAGTGAGTCTCCTGTAGTGCAGCTAATCTACCTCAAAGGACTCGAGATCCCTCAGCACGCGAGCAGCCTTGCTTCGGGATCTCATGCCCCTTGCATTCAAACTAGCTAGATTCAAGCTCGTGGCCATATCCCCCTAACTAGTAATATTCGTCAACTAAGGGTCTGAAATCCTCGGGGGTCAGTACGTCAAAGGCCTGACCAAGACTGCAGGTGAGCAGGTCGGACGTAAGCCGTCCGTCTCTGGCAGGCCCCCCACGTCCAAGGGGGACGTCAGTTTTCTCGCCCTATAAATAGAAGGGTGAACATAAACGTGGCCCTTCCCTCGCATCGCTTCGCGACTTGTACTAATGATGGGTGCTCCCCGTCTACTAACCTGAAGCCCAGAAACGATGTTTTCCCAGCCTCCAACATCCTCCACAGTGCCTTCGCTCATCCACCTCTATTCGGCCCCACGAACGTGATTATGTTTGGCGCGTCGGAGAAATTACTTGGGTTGTTGACCTCCTTCCCGTCCACCGTTTTTAGGCTTTCGAGGCTTTTTAGGTATTTTCTTTGAGAACCATTGAGGGCACCGGCCGAACATTCAGCTTCACACAGACGCACCCCCGGCCAGAATGAAAATTTTCTGGTCTTTCCCACTCTGGGGGCCGTCGTCTCCTGAACTTTCTTCTCCGCCGCCACGACTTCCATTTTACTAGGAGCCATGTTCTGTTGTTCCGGGGTGTTGAATAGGGGAGGGGTGGGCTGAGCGCCCTCCTTGGGAGTTGATGTTGAAGGCTCAGTTCTTTGTTCTCCCGTGTCTTCTTCGCATACTTCTATGAGTGTCTCGTTCATTTCTCTGCTTGTAGGCGTCTGATTTGGAGATTTTTAGAAATTGCTTTAGGCGTCTCCTTCCGCTCTTTTTTTCGATTTGGCTCTCTTTGCTCTCTTCACCCTCCGACTCCGAGGAGCCCATCTGCAACTTCCTCTTCTTCGTCGCCATAGATGCTTTTGCTGGTGCTGGAGGGGCTTCTAATGCCTTCTTTTTCCCCCTCCTGGGGACGACCTTGCTCCAAGTTCCGCCCTCAGCATTCTCCGGCATTTCAGACATCCCCAAATTTCATTCTTGCTTCTTAGTCTCATCCACTTGCTTGTCTGCCACATGTGTCCTTTGTTGGGTCTGCTCTTTTTTCAGAGGGCAGAAACGAGACACCTGCCCGGGCTTCATACAGTGCCAGCTGTATGGCCTCCTCCCTTCTACTATCACGGTCATTTGCCAGCCCTTACAGTTGATCTGTGCCGGAATGTTTTGGAAGTTTTCTCTGTTCACCCGCATATTCACCTTGTAGTTGCCCGTTTATATAGTTCTGGGGCCCTTTGTAGGGAAAACTTCTTCCATCTCTCCGAACTGTGCTTATGTGGCTCCCAGCTGGTCTTCACTGACTAAGCTCGGGACCCCCAAAATTGTTAACCCCGCTCGCCTCTTTGACATATATTCTGGTCTGAGTTGGAGGTTTTTCCACGTGAGGTCTCCTCTTGCTAATTTTTCAGCCCCCTCCTTCGATGGCAGCTGGTATCTTCTGAATGGTGTCTTTTTAAATGCTAAAATTCTAAGATCCAAATGATTTGTAATTTTTGTTATGTCTAAGTGAATATAAAAATATATATTTATTTTTTTAGTAGAACAAACACAAGGGACACATTATAAAAAAATAGGGAGGATGTTGCAATATTTTGGACTTATAATGGGATATGATCCCATACAGTCAGACGATTCTATTTATAAACGATGCTGCTAAGAACTGACAAATCAAATTAATTCACGTTCTGCTACCAACCAATCAGAAACCAGAATTGCTTCATAAATATTCAACATTTTCTGAGGCAATTTCGATGTTCTTGTCACGAGTTTAAACACGGTAAGAATATTTTGTTCTGTGGAACTGTCTATTACAAACAAGTCACCTCCCAGGACTTGTGTGTAACAGCGAACCATCTGAAACTGTTCTGAAACTCAAAATGGCTTACACTTCAAAATATTATTAAAAAAACTTGCATAAATTAAGCGTTTTTTATGTATTACAAAAACCGAAATGGAATAAGTGATATCGAAACCAATTAAAAAAATTATATTGAATGCCTCTTACAAACGCACAAAATAAAATGGTAAAATCCATCTAGATTATGGACGAATCTTCTGGTCTGGAGCCCCCGCCGACACTTATGTCTATTAAAACGATAGTAAGAAAGAAAGCTGAAGTTAGCCGTGAACATAATATAAATTACACAAAGAAAAGTCATGAAAATGAAAAAAGGAAACATTTAAATAAATACGACTATAAGCGTGGATAGAAAAGTGAGTCAAACTTAATATGGTTCCATGTGTATGTACTACTTTTTACCTCCAACATTATAGTCGATGTCATATCTATTATGTGTTATTTTTCCTTAATCACCGACCATAAATCATTGACATGACACATAGCAAACACCAACCAAATAATCTCAACCCTCCCATTCTCTGCCTGTTAAATATATATTTTCTTGGTTTTTTGTTTGTTTTAGACAAAGTTCTCAAAAATAAAAAGCGCCTAAATAACACTTGATTTCTCTATAAGATACAACGATAGTCTAAGATTATGTTTAAATTCTCATTTACTTCTGAAATGTTGAGTACGTATTAGGTCGGAAACATCAATCCCTGTGTCTTATTGTAAAATTTTCCCTAAATCGTTCATCCATTCATTTGTTTGCACTTTGTCTAATAACATAAGCTTAGATGAACAAAAAAAAACATTTGCACAAACATTAATCATGGTAAAATTATATTTTACTCGTGGAGGGAGACCCTGCATGCTCACATTTCCTCTCCGTAACATAACGATAAACGCTAAAACTGCATGTGAAATTTAAAATGATAAAGTATTACAAAAAATAATAATTTTTAAATTTGATTTCCATATTTTTCCTAAAAATACAAAAGTAAAATTAGGTTCTTGAAAAAAATTTAAAAAATGCAAATTAAATACAGAGGAAGTGATAGAAGATCTAAAAAATAATAGGAAAATAGAAACAATAAGAAAGTTAAGATTTACATCAAGTAAAATCCCTTGAGTATAATTCATCATATGATAAAATGAAACGAAAGTACATATCTAGTAAACCTACATTCCAAATAACATAGAAAAAAAGTGTAATGTTTGTAAGGGTTGGAAAAGTAACCGAATAAGAAATCCAAATACCTAATCCAAATTGGGTTTCTCAGATAATGATCCTTGATTACAGAATCATTTATCGGCGCCCTTTTGTCATAGAAAATATATTTATGCATATCAAAATGGTTCAAAGTAATTTCCAACGGCGCAGTATTTGTGCAAAATGATTCACGCTCAATGTAGATGTAAGGATGTCATCTTCAATAAAGAGGATCAGAATAAACCAAGGTGACCCTTTCTATAATTTGAAAAGAATTCTGAAAATGTGGCCCAAATAAAAATCATAGAAAACTGACATTGTGAATTAATAATGTAAAATGAAATTTAAGAAACAAAAATAAGGTCCGGTGTGGACCACGAGAATGTGAATGAGTAACCGGGAAATGAAATGAGCGAAAACTGTTGTTAGAATTGAAATTTTAAAATGTATAGATTAATATATGCATATATATCCAGCCATTATCGCATATATATATATATACACACACACACACACACACACACACACACACACCCACACACACACACACATATATATATATATATATAAATATATATATATATACATATATATATGTGTGTGTATATTTGCGTGTGTGTGTGTGTAACATCGATTAATAAACATAAAACAAAACATAAAAAACAAAAATAAAATATAAGGAGTATTGTTCGTATAAATATATTTTACGAAAAAGTAAAAGTCAAATGGAAATATACATAGTGAAAGCTAAGATAAATGAATACAAAGAAAGAGGAGGGTGTAAAGAGTAAAAAGTGAGAGAAAAAGAAAACCAAAAGAGAGACTGAAAAATTTGGGTGGGAGGAGGAGTGATGTGGTGAAAAAGGAACAAGCATGAGGGTGAACGCATCAATCGCTATCGTTGCAGCCTCTCTCATCTCCCTTATTGCCTCATAACGACAGCCTGCAAGTTTTCATTAAGCTTAGCAAATAACTAAAATTCACATTGAGCAAGACCTGGACTCTAGTGTCTGTGAGGAACGCTGTTGTAGCCAATTTTCGTCAAATATAGTCTGTGATGTCCTCTGAGAACTTTTGAAAGAAACGTAGCTTAAACCATCCGCATCTTCAGTTCCTAGCGAATAAGTGTGTGTACAAGTCTTTCACTGACATCACCATATCCATTATTGTCTTTATAAATACTTGATAGTCTTTATCCATGTTATTCTATTTTTGGTATATCAACACTGTTCTAAGTTTCTTAAGTCTCGCATACCCCTTATCAACCCCCCTAGATCTGTTGCCTTCCTTGAATCTGTTATGATAGTCAGAAACTAATCCTCGATTTTTGCAAAATCGTCTAAAAGCAATCTGAAGCGTTTTGTATCATTTCTCTTAGTTAAAATAGCATAAAATTCTTAGTTAAAATAGCATAAAGTTTTATAGCATACTAGTCTTCGTGCCGGCGTTATCCGGGTTTTAGGAGGTGGCTGTTAAGCAAAAAGAAGAAAAAAGTGGTAGTAGGAAGGAGGTTAGCACATAGAAAGATGACAGACAGAAACAGCTGCGAGAGTCTAGGGTGGTGGGATAAAGCCGCTGGTAGCATACAATTAATTTTTCTATTAACGATGGTTGCATTAGAAAGCTGATACGGTGTGTATGTGAAAGTCATGGACTTGGCCAGTTGTTATCAGTCAGAAGAGAGATACGTTGTGAAGGAAATCTATATATCGATAACCGCTAGGCTCAGTAACGTAACTAACCGTTCGGGTCCTATATTAAAGGATATCTCTGCAAGATCGAAACAAGAATTGCTCACTTTGCTTAAGAAGATAGAGCTGTTGAGATTATTAGAATTGCATTCCCAACTGGATCGAAGATGTAAGAGAATACATAGGGGTGATTCGGACAGCTTATCTCACGGGTATCGCAATGGGAATAATTTTAGTAATGGTCAGAATAATAGTGGCGCTGTAGATGAAAACGAAGCTGAAGAATTGCTTGGTGCGTAAAAAGAGGAGTCTGAAAAATGACTTTATCACAGCATGAAACACGACCGTTGTTTTTTTTGTTTTTTACCCTCCTCCTTATATTGAATTCGAACTGGACGCTGGATTGTTTTCTTCACGAAAGAACTATAAAACCATGACATTTTCGGTGGATATTTTGTGGAAAGAGTACTAACACTCTAAATCAATTGGTAAAATATCTAAATTGCGACCCCGACGTATCGATGTTTGGGGGAAAACAAATAGCCTGGAAAATTATCTGTAGCGTGATCAATCGGTGAACCAATTGCGTGTAGCAAGTGAGAGACGTCTGCACAGTTGATTGGTTAAGGAATCTACTTAACCATCTACTCTCTTGGGTATAAAAAGTGGGCGTAGCGATTTTAAAAGGAATTCCCGCCATTCTCGAGAACATTTCAAACAGACTTCTCTGCATATGTTTTTTTTATATATATTTTTATGCACGAAACTTCATTTATTATATTTTATTGAATATTTTATTGTATCGTTGTTTTTCTTTAGCTGGATTGGAGTGTGATTAGAATTTATTTCAGCGAAAGGTTTCCTTTATCGGAGAACAGGGTGTGAATATTTTAGAAAAAAAGATAAGTTATCGGGTATGAACCAAGCGATTGTGATATTCCCACTAAACAAGAAGCCAGCATAGTTTCTTCTATTTGGACCGATTTGAGAATTGCAAACGAGAAAGGTAGATATTTCGGATTTTTTCTTTTCTGTGAACCATTCTAGTCTTGGACACTCGGAAATTACCACAGTTATACAAACTTTGTAATTGTCGTGTTCAACTTCGACCACTATCTACCAACTCATCCGCTAAATTGATATGCTATAGAAAATCATATATACGCAATCATTATAGATTAAGCCCGTGTTCTTATTCTGAATATAATTATATTTAAAGTCTTTTAAAAATAATTTATATATATATATATATATATATATATATATATATATATATAAAAATAATGGATATTTATTTTTATCAATATTATTACAAGGAGGATTGAACCATGAGTTATATTCTCTTCTCAGTCTTCTAGACTTTAACATTTTTAATTGTAAATTTCATACCGGTTGGTAGTTTATAACTTACCTCCTATAATTAATTTCTTTATTTTTAGAGCCGTTTTCTTAAATTTATGTTGTTAATCGTAATATTATTGGTAACAATACATGAGTGATTCTCACGTTTATAAGGGTTAAAACGAGAATAATATGTTCATTGAAAAAATCTGAATTAAACATGGCATTATTATAAATATGAAAATAATGTTCGAAGATCGGAGGACCGACCGTAAATTTAGATAATATTTAACATACATCATGAATAATAGAATTAAAGTGGGAGTTAATATTGTTTGATACATTACGTACTTAGAATAAGGATATGTTTGGTTTATTACTAGAGCCAAAATACTCAGAATTAAATAAAGAGGGGCATAGATGGAAATTATATTTTGCTCACTATAAATGTAATACATTTACAATTTAGTAATGATTTTTTTTATTATATGTTCTGTACTTAGGTCAGAAAATGAGCAGTAGATCTATCCATGTTCTGTGTATGAATTCAATTGTAAATCCATTTAAAAAAAAACATAAGCCAACGCTCTTGACGTAAAATTTTAACTCAATCTCAGATCAAAAGTCTCAAACACAAATCCAACTGTTCTTTTCTCCCTGCACTTTCCACACTAACATCCAGAATAAAGAAGACGGCTCTTTTATAGAGAGACCCAAGCGCATCTCATTTGCAGACCCTCTCTCGTCACATCACGAGATTTTCAGTCCATAAATACCAGGAGGATGCCATTTTTATTTTCTCTTTTTTTTTCTTTCCTAACAGGAGCCGCACGATGCATGAGGTAAGGTTTGTCATTAGTTCTATGTAATTTACATCGTAATTATTAAAATGACAAATAAAAATACATGTTTAACTACATCTCTCTTTAATCTAAGCAAAATCAGAAGCCTTTAATAATATCCAAATTGTCCGATGTACTTTTTTCGTCAAAAGTTTGTTGTCAAAATTTGGGAGAGAGAGAGAGAATTGCACGCAAGTTAAAAAAAAATCATTTGTCAGGTCAGTAAAGTAAGAATTGTATTCACTACAATAAATGCCACATAAAGAAGGGCAGCAGAAATAGATTGATAATAGATATAAATACCATATGCGATAAAGTTAAAACAGTACGTATGCTTGCGTTTAGAAATCCAATTAATTACATTTTCTAACTCCTATTGAGAGAAAGTAGTTTTCAACTTACGTATAATTTTAATATTAGCCCTGATTTTCCCCAATCAAATTTAAATGTATTGTTTATATGACGATGAGTTTACTTACAAGTTTTTCATTATGTTCTTTAAGAAAACCTTAGATATTGCTAGAGTTAAAGTTTCTAAGATGATTAAATACGTTCCAGAATATGAGTACAAATTAGTCTCATTATTAATGTGATCAATCTATTTGAGGAGGCAACAAAAACAAAAAAAATAATAATAAATCCTATTTAAGATTTATTAAATTTTTGTACAAAGGAGAATAGTATTATGATCATCTATTTTGTGATTTTTATTATTTTTATTAACAAGTAATACAAAAAGCTGGTGAAAGTTGTATTGTTTTAGAGATCATGAATTTTATTAAAAGAATAGTTTATATATGTTGTTCTTCTTGTATTTAATTGACACGCTTTCAGATTCGGCAAAAAGGGACACAAGGAATAGGGTAATAAAATGCGTAATGAGACGCCGCTTGTCTCGAAGCTCTTCACAGGGAGATATGTCTAAAGATTTAATATTCTTGGCATTATTAATGAATATAACACAGGATATTTATTATTAATATATTTTCACATAAAGATTACAAAAAATATTATATAATTATTAGAGAAATGTTTATAGATGTACGTTGTTAGATTGGGTTTGTATATTCTTATTCCAGAAGAAAAAAATGAACTATGCATCCACAGAATAATTTTTAATGGTGAAATACCCAATAACAAAAATTAGAAAACATGTAATAATTAACGAATGTGTGTTTGTCACAGTAATATGTAAATTAGTTAACCCCCATGAATTCAGACGGTGAGTCAATACTGCATATGTTTAAAAGTTTGTTTTAAATTAGTTTTAATATATAAATTGCGTATAAATATTGATCTCAAATATATACATATATATATATATACATATATATATATATACATACATACGTCGACATTATTATTTAGACCTCTACCATTGAACTATTGAAACATCTAAGTGGGAACTTTAAGTCATTATTTTTATGTAATTTTCATTGTAATTATTAAAATGACATATAAAAATATATGTGTTATATATCCGCTGCAGCTGATCAGCAAATGTGTTTTATCTCCTTTATAATTTCTACAAATCTAACCTTCCTCTTTCTCGATAAGTACACTTATAAAACACATACAGCTGATTATAAAATATTTTGTTTCGTCAAAAATATATTCGTATTCACAATGGCATTTTTGATTTTAGTGACGGCGAAATTAGTGGAATCCATGTATGTAGAAACATTGTTGCTTAGCTCTTCCAGCGTAGTCGATTTCTCTCTTTCTCTTTCCCTCTTTTTTCTCCCTTTTTCTCTTTCTTATTGACTCAGAGGACATCGACATTAGAACTAGCAAAATCATGAAACTAACTAAATCCTAAGAATTTTACATTCAACCTTTTTACCTCCGCTGACGCCATTCGTGGGCAATCCTTTAGGGTTCTGACCATGTATCGATTTGGAAATTATTCCAGGGGTGCTGGAATTTCAACATGAATATTTCAACCTATTAATACATATATATATATATATATATGCATATATATATATATATATATATATATATATATAATGCGTTCGTTTGTAACATTTTACATGCGAATATATTGTATATATGTACACAGATATAAACATGTGTGATCCAGCCAAATCTAATGATCCAAAATTACATCAGCAACGATCACAATCAGAGCTTTCTATTATGTGACTAATCCAGGGTAACACGCCATTATCTTGATGGTTAAATTTGTTGATTTGTGAGACAAGCCAAAAAAAGGAAAATGACTCTAGCAGAATTAGGGAATTGATAATAGTATTTTGTAATATTATTGTTGTCTGAAGCAAACCATTGGACAATGTAGAATAGTAGACACGTTTGTTTTGTCTCAAATACGAGCACGATGTAAAACACTCAGAATTCTGTTAGAGAGTTTATTAATAAATATGCACAGGAGATTATATAAATTTAGCCAATTCGGGCGAAATAAATTTGGACGATATGAAGATATATTGGTAAATGAAATCAACATACGTTGTCCGCTATCACCCGTTACCTGCAATTAGAAGATGCGAGAATCTTTTTTCTTTTCCAGTTTGGAGCATATGAGTGCTTGGTCTGGACACCCTTTAAACCACGCTACATTCAGCTAACTGACCGCAAGAGATGGAGACAGAGAGCGTGAGAAAGGGAGAAACAGACAAACATACAGGCAGAGAGATAGACAGACAGACCAGACAGAGACAGAGGCGGATAGAAAACAGAGACGATTCATCGTTGCACAAGTTTATGACCAACTGTTCATGCTCGATGCGTTTTTAAAACAAGAAAAACGCATATATATATAAATATATATATATTGTTTTTATTTTCTCATATCTATAAACTGATATTATTGCATTCAGAGTATATTTTATAATTAATCTTTATAAAAAAAGAACTCACAACTGGAGTTGTTTTATTATTGCCTACGGTATTCGTCACAGTGAAACACCTTCCAATGGAGTTGATTTCTTTCATGGCAGTTTTATTGTTTCCTAAAGATTTCATAGCTCAATAACAAACGAATTCCAATCCATTTGAGTTGGTTTTCTTCAGGAGACAGCAAGCAGGAAATGACGGTCAACCAACCTAACGGCAGTGGACAATATTTTCCTGGACACTTTGAGTTGTTCACTTATTTTTTTTCAATATTTTTTTATTTCTTTTGCAATTTTTTTTTTCCTACTGATGAGGTAAGTTATCCAAGAATCTCGCATCGTAGAAGCGACCAATGCTATGCTATTGAACGTTTTTCGTGTTCCGAATTACAACCCACCAAGAAATTTCCTTATTAAACTGTGAACGCTACGGTAGTTACCATTTTATATTGTTCCCCTTTTACGAGGATATGGCATTTGACTGTGGTACGAACGATCCTTGCATCTGTTATGAACGTTAATTGCAATAACATATACACTCTTAAAATAATTGACCTTCTCGCCATGAACTACCTTTAGATGTTTCGCTCTTGAAATTACAGTTTAAGACCGACGAATAATCGAAAATTGAGGTAATCTGATTAAAATTTTTAATGAACTTCTTTTAATTTTTATTTTCAATATATATATATACATGTATATATATATATATATATATATATATATAGACATCCACATACAGTACTGTTTCGCTGTTTCACAGCTCATCAGTGCGGCTAGACAGGCAACTACCTCAAGCCAGGATTGAAACCCGACCGTTTGTACGTATGTATATTGTAATAGCAGTAAAATTCACTTGATAATAATGATTATTAAAAGCTTCCCAAATTAAGAAGGGCAGAAATATACATATAGGAGTATATATATATATCGACCAAAAACATATCCAGATTTTAAACGTTCAATATATGTGATAAAGCCTAGTACTTGTGAACTCTTTTTAATTTAAACCCTATATTTTAAATATAAGATTCTTATGTCTCACCGCACGAAAGCTAAATAAATTTGAGTTTACTCTCGCATTTGACTAAAAGGGATTATAAAAGATATATTAATAAAAACAATTTGGATTCAGAAATCGCCATTCCTTGTGCGAAATTTTGCATACTACTAGTTATTAACAACCATAGACATTGGACGTTGCTGAGTAGTCCCTATTATTTTATCCATAAACTTCAACTTTTATTTCAATTTCATTTAGCGAATATTTTTAAAAAAGTACTTGACTACCCAAAATAGATAGTATTTATACTTATTTTGGCTTACTTCTTTTTCTCTAAGTTTTTCTTGCAAACTTCATAGGATAATGAAATAAGGAATCATTTATAATATATTTCGTACTCCTTTTTTAAAATAAAATATTGTAAATTAAATTCGTACAATATCTTCAGTTTCATAATTTCACACTCGCACACGCACACACACGCACACATGCACATAAATATATATATATATATATATATATATATATATATATATATATATATATATATATATATATCTTACATAGGAACACCACTACTCAAGACCAAAAACCACTCGAAGATAAAGGTCACAGTGTACATAGTAGTTAAATACACAATATAGTAATCGTTAGTAATTGAAATTCGGTAAATGTTTTTAAGTGGACCGGCTCATCAGAAATTTTCTTAAGCAGGACAATTTTAATATTTTTATCATATTTTAATCAGCTGGAAAGTGGGAAGACGGAACACAGTTCCACGGGCTGCAGTAATAATAAAAAAATGTTCATGGAATTGTCGTTTAGATATTGGCAGAGATAAAATGTTGGGTACGTTATCTATAGTGTTTTCAGATAGACGATTATTTCCCGGGAGATTTTGGCGTCCAGACGAGCATTTTCCATGAAAATAACGATAAAGCGGAGACAGGTAGAGAAATGAATCAGCAGTGAGATATCTACTGGATTTTTTATTACGAGCTTGTCAACGGATTTGATGTATGTGTTTCATTTCATATCAGAGAAAAGGTCAAGTCCAGAAGCTTGTAAAAACATGAAGAGAGAATTGATTCAATAATTGAGAAGACATTTCCAGCTGTACCATGGATGGGGATCTTGTGAAGTAAACGTTTATGCCACTATACCTATATGTATGTATGTATGTATGCATCTATCTGTCTGTCTGTCTGACTCTCTGTATGTCTGTCTTTCTGCCTGTCTGTCTGTCTGTCTGTCTCTCTCTCTCTCTCTCTCTCTCTCTCTCTCTCTCTATATATATATATATATATATATATATATATATATATATATATATATATATGCTTGGTTCTGAGTGGATTAGACATCCGCATGCGTGGTTAATATTAAAATATGTTTTATAAAATATATCTACTTTAAAATGTCTTCATTCACCTATGCATTTTGTATATATATATATATATATATATATATATATATATATATATATATATATATATATATATATATATACATATATATATATATATATACATGAATACATGAAAATTAATGATTGCATACGCTCTTTGCATTTGTATAAGGTTGCATTTGTGCGACAAAGTATGCAAATTGAAGCCATTGTTCAAGGGAATAACATGGAAAAATCTGCTCGCACCGCCATCGTAGTTCATTTTGTTCCGCGCGCTGCTTATTCATAAATGCTAATTAGATCCAGTTCCCATATAAAAACTTTGAAAATGTATAAACTTATTTTTGAATGGAAACTGCACACGGGAATATTTTTATTAATTCATCTATGAAAATTATATAAGTTATGAAACCCAACTAAGGTATTACGCACGCAAGCGAATGTCTGTTAAAGAAAGGACAGCAAGATATTTCACAAAAAATCTTCCATTAATACATACATGACCACACCAAACCATACAGATACACACACACACATATACACACACGCGCATATATATATATATATATATATATATATATATATATATATATATATATATATATATAGATGTTTGTATTCTGTAACCTTAATACAAACACATTCATATAAGATGGGTATATATGCTGATGACGCTGCACTCTATATTAGGCACGACAGGAAAACAAATGAACACCTATCTAAAGAAATGGCAGAAACACTAAAGGATGACCGCCAATCTGTAGTGGAATGGGGTAAAAAATGGATTGTCACGTTCAATGCCGCTAAAGCCTAAACTAGTGTCATTCAATAATTACAAGAAACCTTCTCCACCACCTATAGCAAGGACCAACCACTCTTTATCTGAGAGTACATCTTTCAAAATCCTTGGCCTATCGTTCACAGGAAACATGAGTTGGAACAATCACATTGAAGGCATTGCCAGGGCCGCTGCAAGGAAAGTATGCTCTCTCTACCGTAATAGAAAACTACTAACACCGGAATGTATCCTGTACCTCTATAAGGCCACCATTCGCCCATGTATGGAGTATTGCTTTCATATTTGGGCTTGTGCATCTGCTACTGGTCTCTCGCTCCTAGATAAGGTTCAAAAGAGAGGCGCAAATCTGATAGGTCCTGAACTGTCATCTAAGCTTCAGCCTCTGTCCCATCGACGAAACGTTGCATCCCTCTGCCTGTTCTACAAGTATTTTAATGGTGAATGCTCTAACGAAATGCAAGCTCTTGTAACCCCACGACATGACAACCCTCGACAGACCCGACAGGTCGCCAAATCCCACCTCCACACTGTAGAGATCCCTAGATGTAAAAGATCTTTCTACTCCAGTAGTTTCTTCCCAGAACCGCTAGACTTTGGAATTCCATTCCAGGTGCCTGCTTCTCTAACTCTACTGATGTGCAGAAGTTCAAGTGCAACGGGAACCGACATCTTGCTGCCCAAATCCCTTCATAGTACACCAGTAGTTGTTGCCCCTGATATTAGCCTCCTACACCAAAGGGGCAATGTGTCTTGTTTGGAGTGAAAATGTAATATATATATATATATATATATATATATATATATATATATATATATATATATATATATATATATATATATATATATATATATATATGAGTGTGTGCGTGTTTCAGTATATATCAATCGTTATCTATTTGTTGTTATTTCTTTCTGTCAATCAACACTTCTTTCTATGAATATATGAATATTATCTGAATTCTTTTTCATAGAAGTATTGGCTAACGAAAAAGAATATTGCAGTAGGCAGGCAGGCCCTTACCTGTACCGCGAGAGAGGAAAAAATGCGACAAAAGAATTGTATTGCCGTTGCGTCCATCGGCGGACAGGAAGTGGCGAATGTTTTAATTAGGCTAGAAAATCAAAAAGAGGGGATAACTTTCGAAAAAAAAGTGAAAATTCGTCGCCTGTGTAAAAAGATGTAGTCAGACATCTAAACATACATACATACGTATATTTCAACAGAGATGAGATTTATATTATAGTCTGGGTGCCCGGGGTTTCCCGGGTGTTTGGATGTCTGTGTTGGACGGAAAATATCTGCTAGTAGGCAAGCAACCTAGAGGGTCAAAATAACATGACAATAAAACGTGACGTCTTTGCTGTTGCGTCCACCAGTAAACTTGAAGTGACGTAGGTTTAAATAAATACATAGATACATACATTTAAACATACCTGTGAGATTTTAATTATGAAAAATGATATAAAAATTTGTGTTACATATAATAAACAAATACAACGGATTTAGGTGAAACTTAGTACTTTAATTGTAATACTCGCAATCAGCACGAGTTAAACCAGCATATGTATACATATGAATATTTATATATATATATATATATATTTACATATATATATGTGTGTGTGTGTGTATATGTATATGCATATTTTTCAGAATGTGAGAGACTATATTATTATATCGACAGCGAAACAACTAAGCAGGCCACAAATGCAATGGTAGCCAACAATCCGGAAGTCCAAAACTAGCATTTTGCCGTTATAGAGTTTGATTAGGAGAATAATTAGCTGAATAGGATAACATATTATTAAATTATATTATATAAAGTCTTATAAAATATATAAATATCTATAAATATGAATAAAATACATGAATATATGTAAATATGAATACAATTCTAAGTATTTTTCATAATTCATGAATTTTGGATGTTGGCTAATCTCCTCAGAAAAAAAGTCATTAGCAAAATATAATATATGCAATCCTTGAATGAAATTGACTGATTTTGTTAGATTCAAAAATAAAATAAGAAGAAAATATTAAAGGGGAAATCCAGGCTATTTCGACATAGAAGCCTTGGAATTAATAATTATCCACTGGAAATGAATTATCATACATTTATTGCGCGTCATTATTTGGTGGTGCGATCTTCGTAGAAAATATTCGAGGAAATACGTCCTATATTATGAATTTAAATGTGTAGAATAAATATCACAAAACAAGTTCGGTAAAATAAATGAGAAAATTAGACGAATAAAACGAAAGTGATTCATATGGTGCAATTCAGTTTTTAACCTTCAAGTTAAAAACATACATGCCTACGAAATTTTTAAATTGTAGAAAATATTTTATATACCCGCATGACTACACTACATTATAAGCCAAATACTCCATGAAAATACCATAGTAAACAATGCCGAATTCAGCGCAAAAAACCTACATTTCAATGACAGAAAAAACAACGCTCAGACTCCTCTCACACCACGAGTCGTATAAGAAAATATAATTCCTTAAATAAAGAGCAGTGATCTCTAAATAATGATTACATACGCAAGGGCGTTGTACAATCTCGGGTGGTAACACAAATCCTCATGCATGAAACCTACTATAATAGTATAATAACCAGTCACTCCAAAATACTCCAAATTCAATAAGTCGTATGGATATCTACAATAATAACAATCAACAAAACAATCCTGATAATCGCCCTTCCAAAATTAATTCACAACAAATTCACCAATGTACATCTGAATGTTCTCGTAAAAATTATCCAATTCAAATCGGGCTGAGAGTGAGAGACCACTAAGATGCTTTAATAAGCTAAAATAAACATACTACTTATATTGAGTATACTAATAAAGACAAATCATACACCCTATTATCTTAATATCGTATTTTGTGTACCTCCTGATCAGGTAAAATGATCACTTTCTTCAAATCTAAATTAAATACTAGAAATGAATAGGTGTCAAATCGCAGACACAACACACAATTTAAATACATGAAATTTGAAATAACATAAGTAATTAAACATTAGAAAATTAAAAATAATACACACTACATCACTTACTAAATATACGCAATGTTACTATATTATTTTCTGTATAATCTATTATATAAATTTTGACTCTTAAATCAAGTGAATAGAATGTTCCTTTTTTTTAAATAATTCTCATCAGAGAAACTAATTACATCATGTAATATCTTAGTGCAAGACTCCTACTCTTAAAACACGTTATTCAATAATATCTAAATAATTATATTTATCTACATGTAGAACTATTTCATTCCCGTTTTATTCTCCCACACTAATTTATAATTTGCATATCATTGATTAATATGCATCGTAAAAAAATTCCGACTTATAAAAATAATAATTTGATTCGCACAATCCGAACTCACTTATGTACAGTTCCACATTCACTTTTCGCATACAAACTTGCATTCCTGGACAATTTCCTCCAATGCAGCTGAACAATATTAACGGGCTGATTTTTAAACAGTCTTAAATGATTCGAATAAAAGATATCCTAGCATTCCTTTAAAACCTTCTGTAAGAATATCTTGGAACTGTTTGTTATATTTATATTTAAAGCAGTACTAATCATATTTTAATATAATTAGTCCAGGCATTCTAATCAATACTTACACTTGCTCTAGATTTTTTAAAAATATTTTTCCTTAAAAATATGCTGTTTAAAAATCACAATCTTTGCCTTATTGTCTAACGTTGTAGAAGTAAATTATCACCTACAGTTTTTTTTTAATTCATAGTAATTCGTAGCTAATATAATTATATATTTTTTTATGAAACTTGTACTCATGAAAAAGGTCTTATTCATTAATATGCACAGTTTCATTTTGTTATTTTATTTTCAGGATTCAAGCCTATAATGTTATATATATATACATACTAGCAAAATTACTCGTCGTTGACTGGGTTCAAAAACAGCTTACGGAAAATGGACTCTGATTTATAAAAGTAAAATAGGTTATGAAAAGAAAGGATTGTAAAGACATAGCCTCGGGCTTGGGGGTATAAAAACCAAAGCAAAATATGATGAAATAAAAATAAAATAGATAAACCCCATAATTTATTATACCATACCGGTCCACACTGAAACACTTATCACAATATTCTATGGATCTATATAAAGAACCTTGTACAACTTTATGAAATATTTCTATTCTATGGAGGTCAGGCGCGAACGAACATCCCATATTTTATCATACCATATTTCTTTAAACTGGAGCATAATTATCAAAGTATACTTACGCAGATAGATATAAAAAATCGGTATTAAAGTCTGTGCCTATTACTATTCTATGTATACCAGGCGCATACGCAGACCTACAATTTTATTATACCATCCCTATTTAAGTTAAAACATACTTATCAAAGTATTCTTATGTACATCAATATCAAAAACACTTGTAAACGTTTTTTTTTTAATATTAAAACTGTTTATTTCCATACTTTGTGGACAAGGAGCGAACGCAGTCCCCACAATTTAAATGAAGCACTGTTCTGCCAGATCAAACATACCGATTCCTCTGTCACGATAGCTCTTCTATCATTACATGTAATCAGTTTTTTTTTCAACTAGTCAACCATATAGGAGCCTATTCGTGACCAGACACATCCACACTCACTCACCCACAAACACACCCACACAGCTTTTATATATATATATATATATATATATATATATATATATATATATATATATATATATATATATATATATATATATATATATATATTATGGTTAGAGATCAGATTTAGTCGTTAAGGAATGCTTTAAAGCTTCACTGCTCAATTATTTTTCGACGAAATTTCGAACAATTGTTCCAGTTTATTGATCACCTTCTCAGCAATTTTGTGAAAACATAGCCAAATGCCTTCCATTTAAACAAAAGTTTTCAAAAAGAAAAGTAGTAAGTGACACAGAGGTTATAAAAGAATGAAAGGAAGATACTTTGGTGGATTATTATTAGCAGACGAGTGCCGTGAATTGCTATTACATATGTGTATGCTATGTTTAGTGGGCAAAAATATAAGACTGAAGTTTAACAAAGTGAATTCTGGAAAAATCATGGATTATAAAAGAAAAATGCGAGAATAAAAGATAAGTTTAAACATGAAAAAGTAAAGGACTAGTTTTTTTTTTAGACCGGAAAAATGAAATATTTCTCCTAGGAAACGCCCCAGAGTGTGCGATTCTCTACCCCGTCTAACTACTTTATCATGCCTGGATATCTCCCACATTAGCGTAAGGACTCTGACAGACATATACACGTACTTGTAGCCTATATTCGAAACACCCTCCTCTTGACTTGAGACACAAACAAGAATTATACCTTTATGTGCTTTAAGCTTTCCATGCAACATACCATTAGCTATTTTAATTTCTCTACATCTCTTCCTCGAGCCAGGACTTCAATTTAATAAACAACATCTCTGACAGCATAGATACAGCGCTCTCCCTTGATACTTGCGCACAAGTACATGTATTTGATGACATCAATATCAACAACAGCAAGCTGCTTGGATTCTCTACGTATACAGTTGTAGCTGGTAGCACAGCATATACCTTCTGTATATTTCATTCCCTCTCACATAGGATTAGGTTTCCAACCCGGAAGAACAACATGCATCAATATTAATTTATTTTTATTTTGGACTACAAGTCTCATCTTTATTAGTTGTTGTTTTTCATCTTTTAGTGGTTTGTTTATTCACAACGTTTCGGCCAACTAATTGCTCTGGCATTCGTCAGGTGGTAACCGCGACGGATAGGAACTTCGAATCTCCAAACTGCATTCTCAGCCATCACTGCCATCCGTAGTTGTTGTCGTCTCACCACATTTTGGCCAATTAACCTCTGGCACGCTTTGGGTGGGATTGAAACCGCTATCTTCAGACAATGTTCATCTGGAACTGTAGAGATTCAACGTCTCTATCAAATGGGTATATTTGCTGATGACACCACGCTCTAAAAAAGCACGACAGGTTAACAAATGGACACATATCTAGGAAAATGGCAGAAACTCTAGTGAAAGACCTCTAATCGGTAGTGGAATGGGGGCATGAATTAATGATCACATTCAATACAGCCAAGTCTAAGTTTTTTCCTTCAATATTCTCTACAACCAATAGCAATGGCTTAAGACACATTACCCGAAAGTATTTTTTTTAAACTCCTTGGCCTAACGTTCACAGGGAACATGAGTTGGAACAGTTACATTGAGAGCATTGTAAAAACAGAGAGAGAGAGACAGAGAGAGAGACAGAAAGAGAGATTGTTAGTCCGTGAGACGTAATGACTGTTTGATTTTGTTTTCAAATAAAACAATAAAAAACAGTAGTATCGCGTAGGCCGTCAAAATGTGTGCCGAAAATATTCTTACTATTTGGTCTACGAACATGTAATGTGTTATATAGTAAATTTGGAATTTTGGGTACAGTTTTCAATCTTTTTTTGTACAATATATTCTATCTGGTCAAAATCAAAGAAAACAAAAGTGTAAGTTGAAAGACGTATATCGACTGCATTCTTTGTACATTTTTACAGTTTCTGGCACTTCTATAGTTTTAAGTCTTTACACTACTTCGTCGATAGCTGAGACTATAACGGCGATTCTTGAAGGGATATTGAATGACCAAATCAGGAATGCATACTTTTTCGTTTTCGATCTAAGATATTGGTCCAGCGTTATTTTCTTAAATGAAAAAAAAAACTTACTATACGTGTACCAAATAATACTCAATAGCCAATTTTCTCTATATTAGTAAATATTTAATCTTCACTGCACACACACACACACACACACACACACACATATATATATATCAGATTTAGAATGTCTTGCGGTTTTTAACTATTTAATTTATATTAATATGACTTCTAAAACAAAACATTAATCGAAAGCACTATTGAAATAAACAAACTAATGCAAAACAAGTGGAATTATGCCAATAACGTAAGGATCTCTCGTTCTAGTGGCAATGAACTCGTTGAAGTCATTTTTGATATTGCTTTGGTTTCTGAACTATTTTTCATACAGAAAGTTTTCGCGATGCTAAGAAAAGCAGTATTCTGTAGATGAGATATCTAGAGAGTATAGTGCACTAGGAAGAGCAGCGTGGCCTAATTCGTTCTACTTATGAATCGTCGGTTTAGCAACGTGCTGTCGGAAATTCTCGTGAAGGATAATTGACCCTTTTAGGCTAATGCGTGGTATTGTCATCATTTCTGATTCATTTTATATATTTGTTGACGGTACTTATCGATGTAATGGTTTTGCATGCATTCAAAACACTGTAATTGACGAGACCTGTCGCAGACTTCATATTTGTCGGCATAACTTTCCTTTTGTGCAACCCTGGCTTCTGGGTGTGATGTGGAGCTTCGGTCGCGTCAAACTACTGAGCTAAGCATCGCCGGAAATACTAAAAACAACAAAAAAAACACACCCTTTTCATCGCAACTCACAACCCGGTCGAGAAACAGGTCCCTCTTTTTGTGTAAAAGAAAGGAAGAAAACACATCGTAACGGCGTTTTTATTTAATATCCATTCACTTCGTTCGTCACCCATTTATCAAATAACTTTACCATTCTAATCTCGCCAACCACTACGCTCATCATCTTCAAGACTCTCGTCGCCGCCATGAAATTCTTTACACCACTATTGCGCTGTGCGTTCAGTAGTGGTTTCTGTTCCACACGTTTCGTTGATATCGAGAGCCCTTTCAGCAGCTTTTAGGTTATGGCTAGAATTGAAATAATAAAATTGTATGAATTTGCTTTTTTTCTATCTAAATCTCTGTCATAATTTATTAAGGTAGGTGGTGACCGTGTAGAATACTAAATTCCAGAAAACAAATGACTTCTCGGTTTGTTATTCTGGAACACTTGTAATAAAAAAGCATAAGGAGCGGATTCATACTTTTCTAACTAAAATAAACATTATATATTTTTTTTAATCCGTCAGTTGGGTAAAATTCAATATTGAATCACAGCTTCGTAAATCGTATAATATTTCAGATAACTTACTATCGTTTTTGCTTGGCACCTCCTTTCTATGTAAAAAAAGAACTAACCCCATTCCTATAATAATGTTGTACTGTTTGTCGTCTGAATGGAGAATAAATAGTGAAATTAAGGACGATTTTTACTCTTTTATATATTATCTTTAATTTCCTACGTTAATTGACTTCTGTCAGCTGTTTCTATCTTATTACTCTATGAATATCGGAACAAATTTCAAGGTCTTCAATGTAAAAATTAGTTGCATATTGCCATTCCGTTTTCTTCTACCCATGTTAAAAATAACACTTCTTTTCTTATTAAATTGTAACTATTAAAACAAAGCTAAATGAATGACGACAATAACGTGCTTTTTATATATCTACCGTTATATAAAAATCACTTATTTGTGCGAGTTCCTTCCTGATAGTTTCTTAAATGGCTTAGATTTTCTTTTAGCAATTTCAAACAAAGAAAATTAATATTCTTGCACTGTTTTTAAATATTTTTGAACAGAGATTTACCCGATTATATCGAAAACAGAAAGAATATCTTTAAAACTCTTATTTCTTATAGATTATAAATACTTTTTATAGGCTAATTTCATACGTTACACCGGAAATAGAGATAATAAAATATTAGCAAATAATTTCTTTTGAAAAAAGAAAAATACAGTGTTATTGACAGCTTGAAATACAGCTTAGTTAGACCATTCGACTACTGATCGTATCATTTCCTGTCCAAGCCCGCGTGTATCTCACCATCTTAGTTCAAGTGATTCTTATTAATGGGTTTAATTTATGAGAAAAAAGAAAAAAAGAGGTACTATAAAAGAATCGCTGCAAATAAGTTCTTCATTTGAATTTCTTTTTTTTTTCATTTTTTGAGAATTAGGCCACTAGGCAAATTATTTCTATTAATATATAATATTCATTAGAGGGTTCATGTTATAATTCACATACGCAATCCTCATATATTAAAACATCATGTCTAAGCGTATTGTACGACAAGAAAACACTGGGCGACGCCGGGCGTCAAGCTTGTAGATTTATGGCTCTGTGTGTGCGTGCATGCATGTGCGTATGGCTGTATTCATATATTTGTGTATTTATGTGTGTTTGTGTGTAAGCAAGCATTTATGCATTTAATAACAGTCTTTACATATAGTTTTATGGTCCACATGCATTTAAATGAATAATGCACATTACATATATGCATTTAAATTATTTACTACAAGAATATTTAAAGATTAATATGGTAAAGGAAACCTACCTCTGTTTTAGATGCCTAACAACAACATGGGGGAAATATGTATTCTTAGCGAACACCTAGAAATAGTAGTCGTGGTGGTTGTAACGTTAAGGATAATGTCGCAACAATGTACTCAGTCAACAGAAACAAAATCCGTGTTAATATATGTTTCCGCACTCATGATTATATTAGGAAATGTTTTCGTTCTAAAGAAAGACGTGATAACGTAGTCGATCAAACTAAATCTTTCCGACCCGATGAAAATGTACTGATCAGCATTTGGCCTGCACGTTCAAGGAGAAAATCGGCAAATCCTTGATCGAATGATTTTATAGTGTCGGTTCGTTATTCACCCATGTAGATTGGATTCGACAAAATTTTCATAGGATCAACGAGAAAAGTATAAAAAAGACCTATAATAAATGTGTCGGTTGATTAGTATGCTTTCGTTCGTTCGTTCTTTAACTGTCAGTTCATATTTAGTGTAGCTTTTTTAACTATTAGTTTGTGTTTAGACAGTTGTTTGTGATCGTTTATGATGGATATTGGGGCAATCGCCCGTGTTCCTCAACATTAAAAGAGGCTACAAGTATATTTTTGTTAATAATTACTTGGGCAAATTGTCGTTGTAAGCAGCCAGGACATTCGTTTTAATTGACAAATACTTTTACCACAGAATTTGAGAAAGAGTAATAGCAAAGGAAATAATCCTATTAGTTTTTCCTTTCACGCCGAGTTTGGGTTTAAATACAACGAGTTTCCGAAGACCGTACAACCCTCTACCACTTACGGCGACAAAAATCCGACAATTTAGTTTTTATTTAGTATTGGTTTGGGAAATCAACTTTGTTATCATTATATAGGAGTCTACGTTCCAACCTTAAAGAGGTCGGATCCACATTAAAGATGACCTATTATTCCTATGAATTGGACCGACAATAACTCTAGATGACTTCTTAATTGAAAGATACTCTAATTTAACATCCAAATCTAATCCTCAAGATAGTTATAGGCATGGACTATGTGCCTATATAAAAATGGCTTTCCACGTGGTACAAACATCTCCAGAAGGGACCCTAATTTACCCTATATGTGCTTCCAGGTTGCACTTGCTTACACTACATCATTTATATTTGCCCTCTACCGCCACCTCAACAGGGGAGTTACCATCTTTAAGAGCATATCTGAGAAAATTGACCACATACTATATGGTCATCCTTCGGCTAACATTCACGCCTGTGGTGACTTCAATGTTATCAATGTCTAAATGGTAACTCACTCAAACAAGACAAAGATTAGGGGAGGTTTTGCCACGATTTCTTCGTTGCTAATGCCCCCGATCTTATTGTTCAAGAACCCATCCGTGTGCCTGATATTGACAGTCAGTATGCAAGTCTCCTAGATCTTTTAAACATAAATTGCCCTGAGTTATGTTTATCTTTCGTCCTATCACCGCTTAGGTGTTTTCCATCAGTCGGTTGTATCAGTTAAGATAAACACAAAATGTAATATATCCTCGGACGAACATTTCTATCCTACTGTATGTCTATACATTATAGCTGATTGGGCTAGTTTTCGTACATTTATTACAGATCTTCCTCTGATTCCATGTTTTAAAATTTATGTGTCCTCTATAATATCAGATCTGATAGAAGGGTTAAGTGTAGGTATATACCGTTTTATACAATCCAGAATTTCTTAAAAAACCTAACAGCCATCCGTGGTTCTCGTCAGAATGTGCTGTTGCCAATGCGCACAGAAATAATTTTTCCATTGCTTCCGACGTAATAGATGTACTGAGAATAAAGTTACTTTCAGGAAGGCCAGCAACAACTTTACATGAGTAAGAAAACCGCGAGAAGTTGTATACCCAGTCCGTTTAAACTAAAGTAGCTGAGCAGCGGCATTGTTCCACCCAGTTTTGGCAAATAGCAAACTTAAATTAAAATTAAAACAAGCGAATTCATTGAGAATTCGAGAAAACAAAAAAAAAGTCATTTAGAATTCGTTTACTGCGGAATTGATATTTGCCCTAATTCATCACGTTTTTTTTGTTTTTTCTTTTTTTTTTCGCTTTCGCCTAAATAATTCGAGTTTGACCCCCCCCCCTCAAACATTTTTGGCATTTTTCAACCACCCGGCCACCGCCCGACCGTTCGTATTGCATCACGTTCATTTTTTTAATTGTTTTTTTTTTCAGGATTTTTCTTGATAATTTTAACATTGTTTTTATAAAATTTAAACAAAGATATTACTTCGCTTTGTTTTCATTTTAACCCCTCCGACCACACAGGCATCTAAAAACCCGGACAACGACGGATACCCACCGCTAATATATATATATATATATATATATATATATATATATATATATATATATATATATATATATACAATGTAACACTCCGATATTGGGCATTATAAATTTTTATTATTAAATTATTTAGTCATATATATATATATATATATATATATATATATATATATATATATATATATATATATATATATATACATATATATATATACATATATACATATATATATATATATATATATATATATATATATATATATATATATATATACTAGACTACCCATAACCCCTTACGTTTGTATATGTTATAGCTAGCTTTGGAATAGTGAGTATACAGATTTTATATAAATACACAAAAATTGAATGCACGCACACATGTGCAAACGTACGTTGCTACCAGAAGAAAATTACAAATTATTGAGCGTACGCAAAAATCGAATGCAGGCACGAAAGAAAACAAACATTGCAACCAATTAAAAAATACGATATAATTTAGATAACAAAGGTGTTTATCATCATTGAATGTAAGTTAATAAAATAAAAATCACTTTTATAATAGGAGTGAAATCTGTTTTAAAAACTGGAAAAAATATAATCCAAAATTTAAAAGGAAAGCGTGTATGTTACAGATTCGCCAAAGTTCGCTTTGCGTGTGTGTGTATGTGCTTGTGTTAACAGTATTAAAATATCAAGAAAATCATAACTAATTGATTCAGTAATATTTTACGGTTAAACCTACTCAAAGCAAATCTTAAAAAGAATAATTCCTTCACATAATTTAGTGTTTCTGCCCCTCCCCACAACCACCAAACTTAAAAATATTGCTAATTATTACATGTCTCGCTACGTCGCAAAGAAGTTGGGTCACATTTTCGTTAAATCTATATAGAAAAGTGATCCCCAATTCAAAAATGTAAACATTTTATTTAAAAAAAAAAAACACTCCTTCGTTTGTTATCTCTGAAGGCCGTTGAAACGTGTTATCCAAAACATTTCAATAAATTAGAATATAATAGCACTGGCAAAAATCAAATAATACCTGCAAAACAAAGACATTATCTATTGCGATGAACCATTTCAAATATAAAAATAAATTTAGGGTGAAGCTAGGCTAAAACTCCGGAAATATGTTTTAAAGACAATAAGTTTCAAAGCTTATTGTTAAACATTTTACATTTGCTCTCAACACTTAACCTTAAAATTTGTAGTATGAAATGTTTTTTCTAAGTATTTTATAAATGCTTCATTATTTCCGCCATATATATATATATATATATATATATATATATATATATATATATATATATATATGTATAGCATTAAAAAAATATATAGCATTAAAAGTAATATATATATATATATATATAGCATTAAATTAAATTAAGTAATATATATATATATATATATATATAGCATTAAAATATATATATATATATATATATATATATATATATATATATATCATTAAAAGTAAGGCAGATTTATCTTTTAATTTTTCGCATTTTGAAATCAGGAACTATCGTTAAAGTACCCATATAGATACTTGCTATAGCTTTTCAGTTTATATATATATATATATATATATATATATATATATATATATATATATATATATATATATATATAAACTGAAAAGCTATAGCAAGTATCTATATGAGTACTTTAACGATAGTTCCTGATTTAAAAATGCGAAAAAATAAAAGATAAATCTGCCTTAGTTTTAATGCTAGGTTTATTTATGGTGTCTTTTAAATTTAATGAAACCCCTTCACAATTTGCTGATGAGACAACCTTCTTTATTAAAAAACTATATGTAATAATTATTGTCCGTAACTTGATGTCTACTACAATAAAAACACTGTTTTCCGAAACGATCGTACACATAGTTGATTTTGTTGTTGTTCTTCTTATGAAATGGATTTTTAATTTAATTATAATTTGATTTTTAAATTATCAATTACATTACTAAATATTAAATTAACTCTAGGATATTTACCTATCGAGCTCATTATATATCTAAATTACAACGAGCACTTTTTCTTTCCTGTATTTTAATTAAACTAGTAATTTAACTATTACATGAAGATACACTCTGCTCTTTATACTATTGTTCTAATCTCCTTTAAATATATATATATATATATATATATATATATATATTTATATCTAAAAATGTGAACGTATCTGTCTGTTTCTGTGTGGCTGTGTACATTTTTCTTCGTAATAACTCTGTTAATTTTAAGTCTACAGACTCAAAGTTTGATATAGAGGGTACTGAGATTTGGGAAAATCTATATGATGGGGTTTTGGCCAGAAATTGTTTAGGAGCTAAAAGTTCAACGATTTGACCTTTGAAAAATCTATCAAACTCCTCCGACAATTTGGTGTCTAAAGTCTTGAAATTTTATATACAGACAAAAGGGGGGTACTCGGCGTTTCCCGGGTGTTTGTAGGTGTGTGTATGGAGGGGGTAATTAATAATCCTGCTTAAATATTATAAAAAACGATGTAAAAAAAATCCAAAACCAAAACGGAAAAAAATGGCATAAATAAACCTGTGTATTGGGGAGGGGGAAACTAAAGAATAAGCGAAGTAGCACAAAAAAAAAACGTTTGGTCGGGAGGAGGGATTGCACCCGCAATCTTTGACGCGGTGGAAACCAATGCCAACTACTTAACGGTCTCGACAACGAGTGAGAGTAATTGATTAGCGTATTAAGTTAAAGCTTATAAAGCTAAAAGAGGTTTGATTGACAGGAAGACGCTAAATGAGGTCATGGCGGGATCGTTATTTTTAGTTTTCACTTCACTCCAGATGATAGTGGGAAGGGGGGAAATAGAGCGAAAACTGATAACCCAACGTTTTTCACTGTATTTATACTAAAATGCAGGACAAACCGGGGACAAAGCGAAATATGCGAATCTCATAAAAGTCGACGTAAATAAATCTAGAGACGACCCGCGTTCCCAAATCCTACATATTATGATATAAGACGCATATAAACAGTTGTAAGAGATAGTAACGAACCCGGGAGCGGGTGCGAGAAAAGCCTTTTGAAGACATACACGAAATGGTCACACAAATTTTGCCTTTTATATATATATATAGATTCCTTGGGCATTGATCTAATTTAATAACTTGATTTAACCCTAAAACAATAAATTTTAAGGAGTCATAATGGGGTCAAATTAAAAAAAAAATACCTTTTTTTTTTGCTCAGCATACACTTCAAAAGACATAGGCAACGCCAGGATTAAATGCTAGTATATCTATGAAAGTGAACGTGTATGTGTGTCTGTCTGTGTGCCTGTGTATCTGTCTGTCTGTGTAGATTTCCCTACGTAATAACTCTGTCATTTTTGTAATCTACAGGCTCGAAATTCGATATACAGGGTACTAAGATTTGAGAAAATCTTTGTGATAGGTTTTCGGCCAGCAATCTGTTAAGGGATCAAATGTTAGCGATTTGAATTTGGAGACCTCTACCAAACTCTTCCGACAATTTTGGGTCTAAACACTTTAAATTTTAGATAGAGTTTTCGTGGGCAAGGATCTAACTTCATAATTTGATTTGAGCCCAAAACAATAAATGTTAAGGGGTCATAATAGAGATCAAATAAAAACAAATACGTCTGCGGTCTCAACCAAATTACTCAGACAATTTCTGGTCTAAACATTTGGAATTTGACATAAAGGGTATTCAGATATAAGGCAAGCTTTTACATCGGTTTGGGTCGAACATTTATAGCTATCAATGTGTAAATGTATATATGTATGTTTGCATGTCTGCCCAAGACATTCGACAGAGGCGACAGATTTTCTCAAGGTCAGTATTTCAGGCGACAAATATCGAAGAATTGGCTACAATCATTAATATCTACACCTTAAACTGGGCATTTTTCTACAAGGTGGGGGATCGCTTTTTTCGCCGACACTTTTGTAAGTCATTCTCTCCTTTCGATTGTGTAGCGTTTATTTTTAAAAATGCAACTTCAAGCTTGGCGGTGGTCGTACAAACATAGACGTCAGGTGCTTGTTCCTGTTCTTTTCCTCCTTTGCGGTACGCGTTCGAGCCTGCCTTCCTACTACCACATTTTTTTGCTCTACATACACATCCACACACCCGGGAGACACCGGGATAGACCGGGCTGAAATGCTAGTATATATATCATGAAAATAATGGAAATTGCATTCCGACAAAATAGAGAAATAACAAGAACAAACCGTATTATGTGTTCATTAACGTTCCGTCTTTATTTCGATTCATCCAGAGGAAGTCTCGAAATAAAGATGAAACGTTGATCAACACATAATACGCTTTGTTTGTTGTTATTTCTCTCTCTCTCTCTCTCTATATATATATATATATATATACATATATATATATATATATATATATATATATATATATATATATATATATATATACATATATATATTTATAGTAGGTTGGCAATTTCACAAAGGAGACTACCAAACAAAGAAACCCCCTTAGCAACATTTTTCACAGAGCACACAAGTTTCAGCTAGCCTGCAATAATACTATATATACAGATATAGACCAATTTGGAAATTTAGGCATACTTTATTGGTTTGAAATGATTTTTCATGACATTTTAACCAAGGGATAGTATTATAATCATCACAAAGCCACCCAATTTGGAGGTAGTTTCTTCCAATAATACAAAAGATTTGAACATAGAAATATTCAATTTTGTTACGAGTATATCCATGTATATATATATGTATATACATATATATTTATATATATATATATATATATATATATATATATATATATATATACTGAATCAAGACACAACAAAGGAGTCACAAAATGCAACAGACAACGATGTGGAATCTGCAACATAATATTAGAGGGAAAAATAAACACATTCACGAACCCCATACAAACATTCAAAATTAAAAAAAAAATAAATTACACCTCAAAAAACGTAGTATATGTAAGAAAATGTGCAGCATGCGATGAATTCTACATAGGTTCCAAAAAACCTTAGTAATAGAGAAGCCCTACACCGATCCAACATCAAAATCGCGAAAATAGACACCTGCATATATCACATCATATACACATATGCAGTGGAGGAAAATTCGAGATAATGGCAATCTTCCAAACTGATAAATCCTTCTACTTACTAACACAACAGAAAAAAAAAACTTCATAGTAAAGTACAACCCCGCTTTGAACATCTCTCAATAATTATACACATAAATAGGCAAAAACACACAATATACTTACACGCATGCATACTAAGGTAAATGTGCAACCTCACACACGAAACTAAACAAGCACAATAAAACACGCGCACGCTTCCACGGGCGTGCACATCCATATCCAGTATAATAGCATTTCGCTAAATTAAACAAGTAATTAGAAATTATGCGTGTGTATGTGTATGTGTATGTACACACAACCATACATGTATATATATATATATGTTTGTGTATGTGTATGTATGCATATATAGGTTTGATTGTGTGTGCGTGGGTGTATATATATATATATATATATATATATATATATGTATATATATATATATATATATCATCCGTTATCTATCCTCCATCTTGTTTGTGTGTACGTGGACTTATGTCTGTGTGACTGAATGCCTGTATGCATATGTGCTTGGATTAGGAAAGAAAGAAAACTACAACCAATATATGTGCCGTATGAGGGTATGAATATGTGTGTGTGTGTGATGGTGAGTACGTGTGTCCATATATATATATATATATATATATATATATATATATATGGGTGGGTGAATGTATACGCATCTGTATATGTGTATAAATATGAATATATGTGCATATATATGGGTGGGCAAATGCATTTGCGTGTGTATGTGTGTATATGAATGCATGCGTATATGTGAGCCCCTGCATATGCGTATGTGTGCATGTATGTATGTGTGCCTGCATAGTATGCCTATGTATGTGAATTTGTACATGCATACATGTGTATATATGTGTGTGTGCATCCATATGTATGTGTGATTGTGTGTGTATGTGTGTGTGTATCACCTTCTGCCTATTCTCCATCTTATTTGTGTGTTTGTGCGTGTACTTATGTTTGAAGGATTAAGTACATATATGCATGTGTGGTTTGATTGGGAAAGACAAAAAATTAATCAATATGTTCGTAATATGTTAGTGGGTGGATGTGTGGGTACGTGTGTGAGTTTATATGTGGGTATTATATATGTATGCTCCTACATATATTTCTCTGTATATGCGTGTGTATATGTGCATATACCTGCGTGCGTATGCGTGTGTATATGTATATGTACATGTATGTATGTGTATGTGGGTGTGGGTGATTGTGTGTTAGTGTGTGCTATACATCAGAAAAGAAAGTAATTAAAAATATAAAAACCTTCACCAAATGGACCAAAAGCCCCCTCTTTGAACTAAACACTTACTGAACACTACCAACACTTACTGTTGAGGACAGAATGTATGAGACCACGTCACTCTGAAAAAACACATGTAGTATCAGCTGATGTAAAAAAAAAAACATTTCAAACTTTCATTTAAAAAAAAACTTATCTATAGGGAGCAAAACAAAGCTTGAAACGCGTTATAAAAATATCTTTAAATAAAAAATATTATAAAAGACTGACAACCTACAATTGCTGATGGCGGCACTCTTTTAAATATACATTTTTCTCTCAGTGGAACTACACAATCATCAATTTATATATATATATATATATATATATAATTATTTTCTACTATAATAATTAAATACCTACAGACACTAGTGTTTCATCCTTTCGGGAATCTTCAGTGCAGGGTGTCACGATTACTACCATTCGAACGATTCGAACCCCGTATCACGAGATATCTCTGGCTCGATTAGCGGCGACCTAATCAATTCGGCTACCATTAACCGCTTGAAATAACGTTGAATTTTAAACATCTTAATTTTAAGTGTTCATTTACGTCAGTCAGACAGTGATCTAATCGTTATACGATGATCTACGCATAAGAGCTAAATTGACCGACTTTTAATTCAACTGAAAGTGCTCAACGATAAAAACGAATGTCTTAAAGGGTCTGTCATAATTATTTTCTACTATAATAATTAAATACCTACAGACACTAGTGTTTCATCCTTTCGGGAATCTTCAGTGCAGCGTGTCACGATTACTACATATACTATATATATATATATATATATATATATACACACATATATATATATATGTATATATGTGTGTGTATGTGGGTATGTGTGTTCATTTATATATATATATGTGTGTGTGTATATACATATATATCGCTAAATATCGTATAAAATGTTAAACAAAAAAATTATATAACAAAATATATCAACGAGCTATGAAGAAAAAAATGAAGCCAAAGTAATTCCACTTGAGAATTAAGCTTCATGTTTATTAGTTTCTAATAAAGACTTTACCTAAAGCGTTTACAAGAACAAAGCAACCAAAAAACTATATCATTATATATATATATATATATATATATATATATATATATATATTTATATATATATATATATATATATAACTACTTCATTTACTCATATAACATTAATATACGAGAGTACAAATTTATGCGTAAGCTTTACTTAAAAAGTGCTCAATACGTACGTAGAACTATTTAGTAATTTATGAAATATATATGGCGATTAAGCTACACTGAATATACCGCGTTTCATCCATTCTAGGACTTTTCAGGCTTATGCGCCTGAAGAATCCTTGAGTGGATAAAACGCGGAACATTCCAGTGTAGCGTAATCGCCATATATATTTTATAATCTCTCTCTCTCTCTCATATATATATATATATATATATATATATATATATATATATATATATATATATTATATATATAAAGAGAGAGACTTATATAGATAGATAGATAGACACACTGATAGATAGATAGATAGATAGATAGATAGATAGATATATAGAAAGATAGATAGATAGATAGATAGATAGATAGATAGACCATGTTTTCGGCAATTTTTAAAGTCCTATATGTTAGCGAATATGGATCAGAAAGGTTGTTGGAAAGTTAATGCCACGAATTGTGTTGTTGGCTTTGAGACATTTGCCTCATAGCTCGCACATTAAATGGGTCATCTATCATCCAGAGGCTATTTTTGGCACTTTTTACAGCCATAACATGTTCCTATAAAAGTGCAGTATCTTTCCATCATCCAATAATTCTTTAACATTTAGTGGGCGCTGAAAACGAAATGAACGTTTTAACTTCCAGGAACAAATAGTTTTAAGGTATCAGATAATTATATTTAAAAAATGATGAAATCACCTTTTTATATTAATTTAACGTAAAATTAGCACCAAGTTTTTGGATACTTTTTTTGATGAGGGATAAGTGTTTTTTTTTTAGGCATGGTGCTCATAATTACCTGGTTTCCAAACACGGCACCTACCTTCAAAACTTGTTTTTAATATCTTTTAGGTATGCTGAGAGCGAATTTAGGGTTTAAATTTTCCGTAAATAAGTATTTCTCTAGATATTGAGCAAGAATATACGCAATAGCTTGTACAAAAATAACAAAAACTTATAACATAAATAATTACATTTTTTTTTAATACCCGGATAAATATATTTTTGCGAGAAAATGTAAATGTGATATTCGTTTTAGCACACTCGACACCTACGGAAAGGAATTTTTCTAAGGTAGCTTTTGGCGTTGGTCTATTTGGCCCATTTGCCAAATAAACACCACCATTAAAAAGTATAGCAGACGCCACCCCGCGCTAAAGGGTAGTTAAAATGGATGATCATTTCATGTAAAATTTATATAGACTGTGGTACTCTAATTTGAAAACTATAATTTCTACGTATCTTAAAAACTACTCTGTTCCGGGAATTTTAAACGGTATTTACGTTTTCAGCCTCCTCGAAATCTTATAATAGTGGTAATTTTAAAGGATTTTCCAGCTTGTCACTGCGTTAATATCCGGCATATGTTTTACGAGTTTTGCATATGAATTACACGATATCCCAAAATCTCTGGCCTTAGTAGAGGGTGAGACTAAGGTTTGTGCTATGGTTGCAAATAATCTGAAATAACAGGAAAGGAAGATGTGACGTGATTCCAAATATTTCTCATGTGTTATATATCCCCCTCTGGGGTTTTGATACAGAAAGTAAATTGCACAGTGTATAAAGAGTATTTGATACTGGAGATATCAATAACTGTTCTCTTATTCCAAAGCAGAGCAGATATAACGTATAAAAATACTTGCTGTTATTTCCGATCATTTGAAAAGATACAGGAAGTTTCAGTCTCCGCTTCATTAAGGCTAGTGGCTTTGGGTATATATATATATATATATATATATATATATATATATATATATATATATATATATATATATATATATATATATATATATATATGTGTGTGTGTGTGTGTGTGTGTGTGTATATATATATATATATATATATATATATATATATATATATATATACGCGTGAGTGTATGCTCATACAGATCTTTATTCCTCCACGCATACATCTACAATAGACAGTGGCCAAATAAATACTCTGCAGTAAACATAATATCGTATAAATATATCATCAGGTATACTACCTAGTCTTCGATAAAAGATTCCATTACAATTGTTGAAATTTTCACAGCATGTGTTCCATCTAAACTTACTTTCAATGACGTGTGTTCTCTTTAATTGTCCTTCATCATCCTTGTTTATATTAACGTCTTTCACGTCTTCTTATTCCGTAAACAGACATCCTCTTTCACCAGCAACCGGATTACGTCCACCATTAACTTCAATAAGGTGTGGTGGACCGGTATTCAATATGTCTACTTTGAAAACCATTGAAAACATTATTATGATAAAGGACATTTGGCGCTTGGCCAATTTTCTCATGATCATTCTCATATCTGTTGACGCTAAAAACTGGCTTTTTTTCTTAAAGCGAAGCAAGTCCTGTGTAAATAGCCGCTATTTAGCTGGCATTGAATGTTTTGTTGCCTCGTTTTAAGTCATATTTCCGTTCTCGTGTTTATAAAATAACAGTGAGTGATGGCTATTGATATCTATAGAATAATGCACAACGTCTTTCTGTCTTTCTGTCTTTAAATGTTACTTTATAGTTTACTATCATACAGAATTGACCACACACCCCGACAAAAGAGATATCAGAAATCTAAAATTGGTATAATAGATGGGGCCTTGTTGGGGGCAATCCACTCTTTATTGCCTTTTCACACACGACAAGAGAGTCTTCTACTTTGATATAGGGATTACTATTTTGGACATAATTTATATATAAGAAGTTCAATAGCAAGAGGTGTGTTTATATTACATATGAACTTCTGCATGTTAGTACGAACGGGAAAATATAAACAAAATCTAACAGTTTAGCAGTTATGAGGGAGAAAATATTAGAGTAGAAGCCTTTCTGGCATTAGGGGTCTCTACTGTATAGGGATGGGATTTTGCTGATTGTCTAGTTTGTCGGGAGTATTTCCCTGGAGGGGTTTGTCAGAACATCTGCTCAAGAAATACTTGTAAAACAGGCAAAGGGAGGTAATGTTTCGCCGATGTTGAGAGTCTAAAGCCTAGCTGACAGTTCGGTAGTAATTAGGTAAGCAACTCTTTGTGAACACTGTCCAAGAATGAAAGCCTAGTAAAATGGATTATGCTAAACAATTGTCGCCCTAGAAAAGACGACATGATTCCAGTTCTATTTAATGAAAAAAAGTTTGAGATTTTCGTTTCATACCATGCACTAGTGATGTGAAGTACGAGTTCATATTAAAATAGATGACGGGAGTGTTCATATTGGGACACATAAAAGACGCGACTCATGTTCAGACATAACGATAGTGATGATGAGGGAGAGTAAATTGATATATATATATATATATATATATATATATATTACAGTTCTGTAATGCTTGCTACTTGATATATATATATATATATATATATATATATATATATATATATATATATATATATATCGGTTGGAGATGTATACAAGTTCTCAACATATAGGAGGTGGAATGCATACTTCTCGAAGCGTTACACAATGTTCATTATAGATAATGATAAAAATAAACTTTTTCTGTTATATCTGAATGGCAACATGAGACAATACGTACAAAACATGATGATGACGTCTTTATTTATGGGTTCGACCGGTTGAATGGCGTCAGAAGTTCAATTGTATCTACATAATTAATCTTCTACCCCTTCGACTCTAATGGTACTCTCGCCTGACTAGGTCAACTCTTGGCTGATCAACTGTCTCTCTCTCTCTCACTCTCTCTCTCTCTCTCTTTCACTGACTGACTCTAAAGGTCGTATCCATAATATGGAGAAATGTTCTTTTATCTATGACACCAGAAGTGGGTTTTTAAACGTGACTAATTTCACGTGGCTATGCATATGTTATTTTATAACACACTTCTGCAAACAAAGGGATCCTCTCATAACCTATTTTGAACATGCGCTATTTTTAAACAATATCTTTTTAATTTGCATTGCCCATTGCGTTACTGACATATTTAATATTAAGATTTCTAAAAGAATTAACAATACACTTAATTCCTCACATTCCATTTCTTAACTTTGTCCACAGGTTTCGATTCTAAGCTTATCCTAATCTCCTTTTCAATTGTTTAATATTCTTTTATTTATATGGAAAGGGACATCCCTTTTCATGTAACACTGGTACGCTCGTTTTGTACAAATTCCTAGAGTAATAAGATATTTTTATATCGAAACGTGACAAGATGCTCGACAAACCAGATCGTAGATAATCAACCATTAAACATGCTCCCTACCAATACAAGTTTAAACACATAACCATTGCTTGCATTATTAAAATGCATAATTGGAGTGCCATAAATAATAAGTACGTGCTTGCATGACAAATATAAAATTTAAGACCACGGCTTGAAAGTCAACACCAAAGTGTACCAGGATGGATGAATAAACAGTATAGTAATTCCCAGATAATTATTATTTGGCAGACTCTGAGTGTGGCAACATGATTTCGTGGCAGTCTACATGTGCAAATAAACTCATGTTTCGTATCAGAATAAGTGATACGGCTGTGTAACATATACTCACTGGCCCGCCCTGTTTACTCTCGGCATACGCGTACTATACTACTTTGTTTGTCCATACGCCGAGAGTTTTTCCAACATGATTTTAAACAATACCAAAGCACGCCAACCTCCGAGTATTTGCCAAATTCTCTTTGGCGCTTGTAGAAAAAACATGACCTAGTTCCGGAACTGAATCGAGCGGCGAATTGGGTTGCGACTTCATTGAATAAATATGTCTACTACATATTTTTGTTACTTGAATGTCAATAAGCATTTTAAAATAAAGCCGTAGTGATTCTTTCTGTGTTTATATATATGTATATATATATATATATATATATATATATATATATATATTTAAATATAAAAAAGGACGAAACATGGGTACACATATCTTTATTCTGATTATTTAGTGTGTGTGTGCGTGTAATGATGATCATACTATAAAAACATTTTTTTTTATTTATTTAACAAGAAACGTCCACCTTGTTATATATGGGTCGTGGAATTACATTTATTTGCACAATACTTAGCTTATTCTCATATATTTTGTAATAAACGTTCATTTTAATGAATTATCTTTTAGTTTTTTGGGTTTTCTCACGCGCGAGTCATTTTTTAAAAACTGTTCACCTTATTACTATTTATTAGTTCCAACATATTATAATAATAGATACGGACTTTGAATATTATGCTACTACTGATTTTACGACAGGGTATGAACGGATAGTCTGCTAGTATCATATGTATGTGTGTATGTATGTATCTATATATATATATATGTGTGTGTGTGTGTGTGTGTGTGTGTATGTGCGTGTGTGTGTATCTGACGAAGAAATAGATATAAAAAAATGAACTATCTGGATAGATACGTAGAGATAGATGATAGAAGGAAAGAGACATCTTCTCCGCGACAAAAACAGACTCATATTATGCTCTTCATTTTTCGCTCGAGTATGTGAGAGTATGAAGTGAGTTCTCGTATATATATATATATATATATATATATATATATATATATATATATATATATATATATATATACATACATACAAGCAGAATTATTCGCGCTTCGCTATACGCTCGGGTACCTGTTAAGATAGCACCCTTGCAGAAATCTAATATTTTAAAGCAACAATTCGTTAAGGTGTTTAACACTTATTTAACTACCTTCTTAAGTAACTGAAATCAAAATATGAACTTTAAAGCAAATTGAGTATATCAAAAGTTGCATTTATATTGTTACTAATAAAAATTGAATGAATTACAACAAATCGCATTTCTTTAATCGGTTGACGAGTCTAATCTGATTGAAATTCACAAAGAAGTTTTCAAATGCAATGGATTGTGAAGAAACCCAACCGAGTACAAAATAGACGTCGTGGTTAAATGGGGGATACACTTTTCTCTTCCCTGCAACCTCTCTCCCACAGAAGAGACGTTCCGAGCCTGTATTTGTTTTATCGTTATTTCCATAGCCAGCGCTCGTCCAAGCTCTATATATGATATAAAGCTGAACTTCTCTGTGTGTGTCTGGTCACGCATAGATATTTTTGACTATTATGGAAAACTGATCTACTATAATGATAGAAGATTTATTGAGGCACAAGTATGGGTATGTTTTATCTGGCATAATGATAATTCATTAAAATTATGGGATCAACGTACGCGCCTGGTCAACAAAATATGAAAAAAAACACGTTTACAAGTGTTTTTGATATAGATGTACATAATAATACTTTGATATGTTTGTTTTAACTTGAATAGGGATGGTATAATAAAACTGTGGCGCCTGTTCGCGACTGGCTTCCATAGAATGGATATAAGCTAATATTTTAATAAAAAAAATTCATATCTATTTGCGAAAGTATACTTGGATAATTATGTTTCAGTTTGAGGAAATATGGTATGTTAAAATTTTGGGGTGTGCTTTCCGCCTGATCTCCATAGAATGGAAATATGTCACAAAGTTTAACAAGGTTTTGTTTAATATAGATCCACAGAATATTGTGATAAGTGTTTCTGTGTTAATAGGTATGGTATAATAAATTATGGGGTTTATCTCTTTTATTTTTACTTTCATCATATTGTGCTTTGGTTTTGATGCCCCTAAATTCGAAGCTATCTCTTTCCAACCTTTACTTTTCATAACCTATAATACTTTTATAAATCAGAGTCCATTTTCTGTAAGCTGTTTTTGAACCCAGTCAACGACAGGTATTTTGCGAATATATATATATATATATATATATATATATATATATATATATATTAAGTAATGTGATTTATAATTTAAAATATTGTTGTTCCTTCTTATGAAACTGATTTTTAATTTAATTAAAATTTGATTTTTAAATTTTGAAATTTTTTTTAAATTTTTAAATTTTAAATTATAAATCACATTACTTAATATTGAATTAGCTCTAGGGCATTTAACTATCGAGCTTATTATATATCTAAATTACAACGAGCATTCCTGTATTTTAATTAAACTAGTAATTTCACTATTACATTAAAATACACTTAGCTCTTTAGACTATTATTCTAATCTCCTTTAAATTATATATATATATGTATATATATATATATATTTAAAGGAGATTAGAACAATAGTCTAAAGAGTTGAGTGTATTTTAATGTAACAGTTAAATTACTAGTTTAATTAAAATACAGGAAATAGAAAGTGCTCGTTGTAATTTAGATATATAATAAGCTCGATAGTTAAATGTCCTAGAGCTAATTCAATATTAAGTAATGTGATTTATAATTAAAAATTCCAAATTTAAAAAAAAAATTCAAAATTTAAAAATCAAATTTTAATTAAATTAAAAATCAGTTTCATAAGAAGGAACAACAACAAAATCAATTATCTGTACGATCGTTTCGGAAATCCATGATTTTCATTGTGGTATGCATGAAGTTACGTAGAACAATTATATATAGTTGTTTGGTAAGCAAGGTTTCCTCATCAGCAAATTTAGGAGGTTTTTTATTGAATTTAAAAGACACCATAAATAAACCTAGCATTAAAAGCAAGGCAGATGAATCTGAAAAAATTGAAATAAAAGGTTTGGATTTAAAATTTATAAGAAAATGAATATGGGTTAGGGATAGAAATGAGTAGAAAAAATATATATTTTTGAATTTACATAATAAATTTGATTTAAAGATATATAGAGATAGTTACCTTTTAATTTTTTTTTTTTGAAATCAGGAACTGTGTTTAAAGTAGTCATTTAGATGTTTGCAATAGCTTTTTATTTTATTGAATGATGAATTTTAAAAGGGCGACGCTCGTGCAATAAATTGTTTCCGTTAGCGTATTTTTGATTTAAAGACGCTACAGTTTATATATAGAGAGAGAATATTTCTATTACAAGTTTTTAAGGGGAGATAATTGTCATGAAATTGATTTTTAATTTAATTAAAATTTGATTTTTAAATTTTGAAACTTTTTGCAAATTTTTAAATTTTAAATTATAAATCACATTACTTAATATATATATATATATATATATATATATATATATATATATATATATATATATATATATATATATGAGGGGTAGTTACAAGGGTGCTTAGGGTATTTTGCGAGTATATATATATATATATTTTGAAACCATATATATATATATATATATATATATATTAAGGGAGGTAATTACGAGGGTGTATAGATAGCGGACGCATGTACCAGACTATATGAAAAGAAGGTTTGGTGAGGGTTTTAAGAGAGCGCGTGGGCGTGTGTGTGCACACGAACACGATTTCTAAGCACCCACATCACCACCTCCTTTACGATATATATACACTCATCTATCTCTCTCTATATATAAATATATGCGCATGTGTGTGTGTGTGTTTGAGTGTGTTAAATTCAACTGTCTTTCCACACTCACATTTTTCTGATTCAAACAGTTTACTCCGTTCAAATAAGGGGATTAAACAGGTCACACTTTTCTTGTGTGAACAAATTTCCCTTTTGTATTTATTAACTCATCTAGGAGTCAACAAGCAACAATACGACTTTATATATATATATATATATATATATATATATATATATATATATATATATATAGAGAGAGAGAGAGAGAGAGAGCGATATATATATATATATATATATATATATATATATATATATATATACTTAATTTACTCACATAAAATTTATATACGAAAGTATAGATTTATGCGTAAACTTTAAGTATTTACTTCAAAAATGCTCTCGCAAATATTGTTGCCTGATAAACGACGCTTTTAGTTAGACATTCATTTTGAGCTGGGCAACGTGTGCGGTGTCTCCAGTTGCATTTATCTTGTTCGTTATTAGTATTTTTATTTATAGTATGGTTGTTCTTGTCCGGGGTTGGTTTATTATTATTATTATTATTATTATTATTATTATTATTTTTATTATTATTAATATTATTATTATTATTATTATTATTTCTACTAGTGTCATTTTTATTTTTGTCGTGGTGTTTACTTTTTATTGTTTATTTTGTTGTTGTTTACATTGTTTTATTTAGTATTTTGTTATTATGTGCTTTATTTATCATCTCTAAATTTTTCCAACAATTGTAGGATAACTTTAAGGTATGTTTAGTGAATATTTTGTGTAAGAGGTTTGTTGCGGGAATGTATTTTTCGATTAAATCTAAAAATTTCTTGCCAAGTTTTGTTTTTAACAAGTTTTTGTTTTGTTGTTAGACATTTATTTAGAACTGGGCAAAGTCGGTAGTCGAATAGAAAACTGGAACCAAATGAAGCGACTAAATAGATATAATAAATACTGAAAGTAAACAAACTACCGATAACTTAAAAATTGCCGATACAGTTGGCAAATTGAATCCTCTACATACATTCTCCTAAAAGACCACAACAGAGACTTTAATAATAATCCTAGCACACACCTGATAAACCCAACTAAACCAGAAATAGGTAGAATTAGCAAAACTATACTTTCTAGAGTAAACAAACAAATCAAACAAGACCTAGAACTAAACCAGTGGGCAAATACTACCGAAACAACCACCTGGTTTAAAAATATAGAAAACAAAGATAAATGTACGTTTATACAGTTTGACATCATAGATATTTATCCCTCGATATCCGAAAAAGTTTTTAACATTGTCCGAGAATTTGCCGAGGCATACACTGATATATCCTCGGACGAAATCAACATCATTAAAAAATGTAGAAAATTTGTTCTAATAAAACTTCAACCTGAACTAGCGCCCATACTTACAAAACAGTGTAAACGTTGTCTTAAGGAGAATAGTTTCCCATCTTCCTTGAAAATATCATCAGTATGCCCTGTATTTAAGAATTAAGGTGATTGCTCATCCTCCTCTCAGTACAGGCCAATAAGTTTCCTGTGCGTCATGAGTAAGTTGCTGGAATCTGTGTTAAATACAGAAGTAATCAACCATCTCAACAAAAATAATTTTCTTAGTTACACTCAATATTGTTTCCGTTCTGCTAGATCTACAGCAGATGTGCTTACAGTTATATCTCATAGGATTATAAAATCTCTCGACAGAGGCAACCTTTCTAGGGCAATTGCTCTTGACATATCTAAAGCCTTTGATAGGTTATGGCATAAAGGTTTACTTCATAAGATCTCTAGCTATGGTATTACTGGAAATGTCTTCTCAATCATTAAATCATTTCTTTCTGATAGGTTTATAAGAGTAGTAGTTGAGGGGCAAACATCAGAAGCTCACAGTATTAATGCCGGTGTCCCTCAGGGGTCCATCCTGGGCCCCTCTCTTTTCCTTATCTACATTAATTATCTTCCAAATCACATCCTTACATCATTTGTAGACATTTATGCTGACGGCACTACCATTTATGGTAGCACATCTAAGACAGTATACGACCAAGTTCTCTCCAATTCTCTCTCCTTTGATCTTGAGCACGTAGTACAATGGAGGAAGGAGTGGCTGGTTAATTTTAATGCATCTAAAACAAAGCTTTTCTGTTTACATCATCAACATTCTGATCCCCATCTGGCATCAATTGAAATGTATGGCTCTCGTCTTCAGGAGGCCTCATGTTTTGACAAGCTTCTTGGCTTGACCATTACTCCTGATCTTAAATGGAAGATGTACATCAAATCTGTTGCTAAGACCGCTGGAAAATGGTGGGATCTTTCTATCGATCCGGTAGATATCTCACTGCTGATGCTATTCTCGATCTATATAAGAGCCAGGTACGTCCAAGGGTGGAATACTGTTGCCATATCTGGGCAGGAGCTGCTAGAAAGGACTTGGCCTGCCTTGATAGAGTTCGTAGCCTCGTAAGAAAATGGCCTTTTCTCTTCCTTGCAACCTCTATCCCACAGAAGAGATGTTGCGAGTTTGTCTCTGATGTATCGTTATTTTCATGGAAACTGTTCGAATGAGCTTCAATCTATGGTCCCCCCTCGCCAAACTTTCACAAGAAACACTCGTCTAGCTGTAAACATTATCAATAATCCCCCTTCTCTTTATCTGTGCCTAAACCTAAACGTAGATTCCATGAACAAAGCGTCTGTCTTAGAACTGCACGCATGTGGAATTGTTTTCCGTTTTCCTGCTTTCCGGCTGACTACAATATGGTTGTCTTCAAGTCTAACGTAAATAAGTTCTTGTGCAGCTGTTCCATATAAGTTATCAAATTTACCAAATTTTCATTACTAATGATTACTATATTGTCAAATTTCTACTGTATACTGTTTAACCCTTATCCATGAGTGGCCTCTTGGCCTTGATAATGTGGTGATGCCTATGTAAAAAACATTAATAACAATAACCAATGGATAAGAACTAAAATGACAAATTCGTTTGATTTGGCCATGGGTGCCAGAGCTTCTTCAGAGGCATCAGATCTTGTGAGATTATACATTCTATATACCCTCACAAGCATATTCGATACTACGGATATCGGCCTATATAGAGATGACGGAGTAGCTATAATAAAGTAATCAAACATCTCAACAAAAATAACCTTCTTAGTGACACTCAATATGGTTTCCGTTCTGCTAGATCTACAGCAGATGTGCTTACAGTTATATCGCATAGGATTAGCAAATCTCTCGACGGTGGCAATCTTTCTAGGGCAATTGCTCTTGACATATCTAAAGCCTTTGATAGGGTATGGCATAAAGGTTTACTTCATAAGATCGCTAGCTATGGTATAGCTGGAAAAGTCTTCTCAATTATTAAATCATTTCTTTCTGATAGATTCATAAGAGTAGTAGTTGAGGGGCAAAAATCAGAAGCTCACAATATTAATGCCGGTGTCCCTCAGGGATCCATCCTGGGCCCAACTCTTTTCCTGATCTACATTAATGATCTTCCAAATCATATCCTTACATCATTTGTAGACATTTATGCTGACGACACTACCATTTATGGTACCACATCTAAGACAGTAAACGAGCAAGTTCTCTCCAATTCTCTCTCCTCTGATCTTGAGCACGTAGTACAATGGGGAAAGGAGTGGCTGGTTACTTTTAATGCATCTAAAACCAAGCTTCTCTCTTTACATCATCAACATTCTAATCCACATTTGTCATCAATTGAAATGAATGGCTCTCGTCTTCAGGAGGCCTCAAGTTTTGACAAGCTTCTGGGCTTGACCATTACTCCTGATCTTAAATGGAACACGTATATCAAATCTGTTGCCAAGGCCGCTGGAAAAATGGTGGGATCTTTCTATCGATCCAGTAGATATCTCACTGCTGATGCTATTCTCTATCTATATAAGAGCCAGGTACGTCCAAGGATGGAATACTGTTGCCACATCTGGGCAGGAGCTGCTAGAAAGAACTTGTCCTGCCTTGATAGAGTTCAAAATAGACTTCGTAGCCTCGTAGGAGATGGCCTTTTCTCCTCCTTGCAACCTCTATCTCACAGAAGAGATGTTGCGAGTTTGTCTCTGATGTATCGTTATTTTCATGGAAAGTGTTCAACTGAGCTTCAATCTATGGTCCCCCCTCGCCAAACTTTCACAAGAAACACTCGTCTAGCTGTAAACACTATCAATAATTTCCCCCACTCTTTATCTGTGCCTAAACCTAAACGTAGATTCCATGAACAAAGCTTCTTTCTTAGAACTGCACGCCTGTGGAATTGTCTTCCGTTTTCCTGCTTTCCGGCTGACTACAATATGGTTTTGTTCAAGTCTAAAGTAAATAAGTTCTTGATGAGCCGTTCCATATAAGTTATTAAATTTACCAAATTTTCATTACTAATGATTACTATATTGACCAACTTCTACTGTACACTCTTTAACCCTTATCCTTGAGTGGCCTCTGGGCCTTGATAATGTGGTGATGCCTTTGTAAAAAAAAAAATAAAATAAAATAAAAAAAATAAAAAAAAAACTCCAACAAAGTCAAGGGAGAATTTTTTTTAGAAAATCATACACAAGGAAATGAAAACGTTAGTCCTTAAAGCAGACGTATCAGTTAACATAAAAATAACAAACTTCCTAGATGTCACGTTAAACTTAGATAAAAACAGATATGAACCATACTTAAAAGATAACGCTACTCCAATTTACGTAAACCCTAAGTACAATCACCCACCATCAATCATAAAACACATTCCTAACTCGATCGTAAGTAGACTCAGTAATAACTCAAGCGATGAAAATGCATTTAACAGGTCAACCAATATCTACGAAACAGCCCTAAAAAATAGTGGATACAAAAATATCGATATCAAATATGAGCAACCAAACACCAACAACTATAATAACATTAAAAATAGAAGAAAAAGAACTATAATTGGGCATATGGCCCCATACAATCAAATGTTAAAAACAAAACTTTGCAAGAAATTTCTAGATCTTATTGAAAACCACTTTCCTGCCACCAACCCCTTACACAAAATCTTAAATAAAAATACCTTAAACATCCTACAGTTGTTGCGAAAATTTCGAGATGATAATTAAAGCACAAAATAATAAAATACTAAATAAAAACAATGTAAACAACAACAAAATAAACAATAAAAATGTAGACACCATGAGAAAAATAAAATCAACACTAGCAGAAATAATAATAATAATAATAATAATAACAATAAAATCAATAATAATGACAATAAAATTATTATTAATAATAATGATAATAATAATAATAATAATACCAATAAGAAACCAACCCTATACCATAAATAAAAATACTAATAACGAACAATATAAATGCAACTGTAGACACCGCACACTTTGCCAAGTTCAAAATAAATGTCTAACAAAAAGCGTAGTTTATCAAGCAACAATATTTGCGAAAGAAAACCCGAATAGCAAGAAATATTACGTAGGCATGGCTTCCTTAGATTTAAAAACCCGATACTATGACCACAAAACTACATTCAACAATAAATAACACCGTGTAAAAACAACACTAGCGAATAAATACTGGAAACTCAAATAAAGCGAACATTCGCCGGTAGTCGAATGGAAAATAATAAGACAAGCTACCACGTGGAGACATGTAGACGACCCATGTAGATTATGCCTTCATCTACTTTAGAGACCCCCAAAATCTATTACTGTAGAAGAGACATAGCAAACAACTGTGTTCACAAAATAAAACTTACTCTAGGATAGCGATACAAAATAGCCTTAATACTAAGAAAAACATTAGAAAATAAACAAATAAATAAATTAAATAAACATCGATATACATAAACGATAACAAACACACATACACACACATATATATATGTGTATATATGGGTGCATGTATGTATGTATATATATATATATATTTATATACATATATTAAAAAAAGAAAGAAAACGTCTGCCTTTAACACCTAACCTAGTTCTAAAACAGATTATTTTTTCGATAAAATGCATGCCCATTGGCTGATAGGAAGGGGCGCGGTGGATACTATAAAGCTGATTGGCGAACTAGAATCCTCAACAGAAAAGGGCCATATAAAAAGGGGAAACAACCACATAATTCGTTAATAAGCCTGACGAATCCTACGGTGGGTGAAATGCCGAATATTCAGTTGGGCTTAATCGCCATATATATTTTATAAATTACTATATATATATATATATATATATATATATATATATATATATATATATATATAGTATCACGCAGTAGAAAAGGAAAGTTGACTAGACAAAAGCTAATGTAAACTTCAATCTAATATACATATTTGTAATAATATTTATCCCACACAAATAAAAATCCCCCAACGGAGACAATATAATGTAGAGCTTAATATAAGAAGCTTAAATGTAACTGAAGAGTATATTTACACGTAAAATTTTTTTTTTCGACAACAAAACGATGAATCGTAAATCTTATTCCTCGACGTTTTAAAGAATGCAACAATATTCTCTTAAGAACACTGACATATTTTAGCCAACTTATACATATAGCAAAGAATAGCTGTTTTTTTTAATTATATGAAACGAAATTATATGACACTTGTAATAAAATGCTAGACAATTCATGAACATTAACTAAAATGAGAAACACACTTAAAATAGGCAATTCCAGATAATTATTAAGTGTTTTAGTGTAATAACAAATAAGAAATGGTTCTTAAAAATATGCATATATATATACATATATATATATATATATATAACATTTATGTATATATTTATATACATGTGTAGAAAGATATGTATATAAATAAATAGATAAATAGTGAGGTTGTTATTGGACAATTTTTAATTTTTTGGGTTAGAAATTAAATAGATACATTTAATATTTTATTGTGGTTAACTTTTCTATAGCGGGTAATAGTGCATTTTATATTTATGGATTAAAGTTCCCTGAAAAAATATTCAATTCATTTTTAGACACAAACATCTATATCCGACGCATTGTACACAGATAATTTGTTATATAAATAATTGGCGGCCATAGTAAATTATGAAAACTTATGGAATATTATTATTACACCTTAAATAGTTGGTAGAACAATAAGAAGTTTTATTGTTATTACTCAATAATTTAGACTAAATATACCTCATTTTTGTTTGTAGTTTTTACAGTCAAATAATTTATGCCCCTAAATTTTACAATTAAAAAAATGATATCTCTGTTTATTTGTTTGTTCGTTTGTTTACAATTGGATTTTTTTAAGCAGATCATGTAAATAAAAAAAGCGGACGCAAAACTGTCAGCAGAATGAGAAAAATAAAATTCCTTTCTCATTTCTTTTGTAAAAGCATTTTATATAACTTGCCATAGTTTCATAGTAAACATTATTTCACCGGAAATAACTCCGATAGAAATGTAATATTTTAGATTTTTTAAAACGAAATATTGTGTTATGAACAAAAAAGTACTTTTTGTTTTGTTGGTTATGCTATCAACAATTTAATTTGTTAATTTTTTTTATTACATTTTCACTCCAAACAAGGCACATTGCCACTTTGATTAAGAGGGCTACTATTAGGGACACATGCTACAGGGGCACTAGGTGAGGAGTTCGGCAGCAAGATGTCGGTTCATGTTACACTTGAACTTTTGTATGTCAGTACAGTTGAGGAAGCAGGAACCTGGCAGGGAGTTCCAAAGTTTAGCGTTTCTGGAGTATACACTACTGGAGTAGAAGCCTCTCTTTCAACTAGGAATCTCTACTGTGAAGGGGTGTGCTTGTACTGCTTGTCGGGTTTGCGGGGGGATTTACGTAGAGGGGGTACAAGTGCTTGCAGCTCGGCGGAACATACACCGTTAAAGTACTGGTGGAACTGGTAGATGGATGCTACATTGCGTCGATGGGGCAGACGCTGAAGCTTGGAAAGTATAATAAATATATAAATAAAGGTGAAATAATGCTCTTAAAAAATACAATACAATAATTTTGCTATAAACGGTAACAAACGCACACCTATGTATTAGAATAGATTCGCTTACTTTAATATAAAAATGGGATAACTTCTTTAATATAGATTTCTTTCGAATCCTCTCTCTCTCTCTCTATATATATATATATATATATATATATATATATATATATATATATATATACATATATAGTCATCCACATACAGTACTGTTTCGCTGTTTCACAGCTCATCAGTGCGGCTAGACAGGCAACTACCTCAAGCCAGGATTGAAACCCGACCGTTTGTACGGCAGTCAAGGCTCCTAACCATTACGCTATTGGCGGCTGCTTGAACGAGTAGTGAGTTTAACGATGTTTTTGATATCGTCTGAAATACCTCCGCTCGATTTGTTTACACAAAGAGCGTCGCTTATATGCTAATGGTAATTCGTGTTTCACTTCTCAATATGCTCAACTCAAGGTGAGGAGCACTATAGTCATCCACATACAGTACTGTTTCGCTGTTTCACAGCTCATCAGTGCGGCTAGACAGGCAACTACCTCAAGCCAGGATTGAAACCCGACCGTTTGTACGGCAGTCAAGGCTCCTAACCATTACGCTATTGGCGGCTGCTTGAACGAGTAGTGAGTTTAACGATGTTTTTGATATCGTCTGAAATACCTCCGCTCGATTTGTTTACACAAAGAGCGTCGCTTATATGCTAATGGTAATTCGTGTTTCACTTCTCAATATGCTCAACTCAAGGTGAGGAGCACTATAGTCATCCACATACAGTACTGTTTCGCTGTTTCACAGCTCATCAGTGCGGCTAGACAGGCAACTACCTCAAGCCAGGATTGAAACCCGACCGTTTGTACGGCAGTCAAGGCTCCTAACCATTACGCTATTGGCGGCTGCTTGAACGAGTAGTGAGTTTAACGATGTTTTTGATATCGTCTGAAATACCTCCGCTCGATTTGTTTACACAAAGAGCGTCGCTTATATGCTAATGGTAATTCGTGTTTCACTTCTCAATATGCTCAACTCAAGGTGAGGAGCACTATAGTCATCCACATACAGTACTGTTTCGCTGTTTCACAGCTCATCAGTGCGGCTAGACAGGCAACTACCTCAAGCCAGGATTGAAACCCGACCGTTTGTACGGCAGTCAAGGCTCCTAACCATTACGCTATTGGCGGCTGCTTGAACGAGTAGTGAGTTTAACGATGTTTTTGATATCGTCTGAAATACCTCCGCTCGATTTGTTTACACAAAGAGCGTCGCTTATATGCTAATGGTAATTCGTGTTTCACTTCTCAATATGCTCAACTCAAGGTGAGGAGCACTATAGTCATCCACATACAGTACTGTTTCGCTGTTTCACAGCTCATCAGTGCGGCTAGACAGGCAACTACCTCAAGCCAGGATTGAAACCCGACCGTTTGTACGGCAGTCAAGGCTCCTAACCATTACGCTATTGGCGGCTGCTTGAACGAGTAGTGAGTTTAACGATGTTTTTGATATATATATATATTTATATATGTATATATATGTATATATATATTTATATATATATATATATATACATATATATATATATATATAAAGTAGTAACGTCCACGTGTCTGTGTCTGTGTGTACAATACACCTCAGCCTCCCCGGCTGAAGAGATTATGACAAAACTTTGCATGATGCTGCCCCCCAGGTTTGCATGCGCGTGTATATATTTAGTTACCGGCGACTAAACTGGTTCCCCCACCAGACTTGTTTGGTGAGGAGGGTGGCTAGTCTCCCTGAAGGATTAAAAACAAGACCTTCCAAAGGGCGAATGAACTCTTTTTCTGGGTCAACGGCCAACTAGCACCGTGTATATTTGTGTGTGTGTGTGCGTGTGTGTATTGGGTGGAGAGGGCTCCCGTAAGCCGTGGTGAAGGTAACCTTTCTAGGAGAAGCAAATCTCTGATTAAAAAAAAACATAAAGCGGAAAACCATTACCCGAATTAAGCTGGTCTGCAGTTTAATTTGTTGATGGCTATCTTGCTCTTGCATGTTGCTGGATCTCAACATTTTGAACCAAGAGACTTAGCTGTCGTACAAAGCTAAGACTCTTTAACATCATCTTTGTATAGATACTCCCTCAGGTATTTGGGCTTATGGATTTTAAATGTCTGAGGGGGTGGCACTCGTCTGACAAGACGGTGCAATCATATATATATATATGTATATATATATATATATATATACATATATATATATATATTAATAGCGTTCGTGTGTGTGTGGTGTGTGTATGCGTATGTGTGTATACACCCCTACACCTTTCACCACCGAAACGATGGTGTCCAAAATTGGATGATGATAATTCATCGTCCAGGGATGGTGTACACATATGTTTATAATAAAGATCAAAGATCAAATACATAGCCTATGTATACATGCTATCCTACAGCCCCCAGCACGATCATGACTAAACTTTACATGATAATAGTCTCCGACCTAGGGATAATGCAGAGCATATTAAGAGTCAAGGTAAAAGGTTAAAGTCGCATTCATAAACTTCCTCACCTTGGGATGGTGCACACCAGATGTTTTTTTACATGGCAGTCACCACTTATCAAGGCCTGGAAGCCACTCGGGAATAATGGTTATTGCCTGTACAGTAATCAATGGGATATCGTAGCAACCGTTAGTAATGGAGATTTAATAAAGTGTCTAACTTAAGGGGGCGGTTTATCAATAATTTGTTTATGTTGGACTTGAGGACATCCACGTTACACTCAGGTGAGAAACAGGCAAACGGAATAGAGTTCCACATGCGCTCCCTTCTAAAAAGAAGCTTTGTTCATGGAATCTATATTTTGATTTAGGCACAGATAAAGAGTGAGGAAAGTGGTTTAATCTAGACTAGTGTTTTTCGTGAAATATTTGCTAGGGGGCCAGAGATTGGAGCTTGGGCGAGCGCTAGCTATGGAAATAACGATAAAACAAATACAGGCTCGGAACGTCTCTTTTGTGGGAGAGAGGTTGCAGGAAAGAGAAAAGGGTATCCCCCATTTAACCACGACGTCTATTTTGTACTCTGTTGGGTTTCTTCACAGTCCATTGCATTTGAAAACTTCTTTGTGAATTTCAATCAGATTAGACTCGTCAACCGATTAAAGAAATGCGATTTTTTGTAATTCATTCAATTTTTATTAGTAACAATATAAATGCAACTTTTGATATACTCAATTTGCTTTAAAGTTCATATTTTGAATTCAGTTACTTAAGAAGGTAGTTAAATAAGTGTTAAACACCTTAACGAATTGTTGCTTTAAAATATTAGATTTCTGCAAGGGTGCTATCTTAGCAGGTACCCGAGCGTACAGCGAAGCGCGAGTAATTTTGCTAGTATATACACACACACACACACACATATATATATGTATGTATATATATGTATATATAATGACAAATATATGTAGCGTGTTCAAAGATGCAAATGCGTGAAAGAAGAAGTTTCGTATGGGTTAAAGGATAACTCTGAATGGAGTTGTAGCAAGACCCTAAAGGGGAATGACTCGTTTCCTGTAGATCAGATATAGCTATACGTATCATAATGCATATCTATGCAGCGTAAAAAGACGCTCGTAAATAGTTCGTTATCTAAGTACTTTTGCACATTATACATGTAAGGGTGTTGTCTAAGGTTGGCTCATAATAGTAGATATCGCGCGCTTTTTGCTTGGAATCTTTTATTATTTATATGCTATTTACGATATGTATTATTTATATCCTATTTACGATATGTATTGTTTATATCCTATTTACGATATATCTCGAGTTGGTTGATACGGTATTACATTGAAAAGTCTGAAAACGCAACTAAAAGCCCAAGTTTTCAATATTACTTGATACTGCGGCCAGGTTTAGAATGTCTGAACACACAAACAGAATGAAAGGACTCATCTTCAAGCGTTACTGAGAGGGGAGACACGTATGGCGGATGTATGCGAATGACGATCTGTGTAGGAAAAAGCAAACAACAAGAAGGAGCACGTGTGCACATGCCAAGGATAACATTTCAGTGGATTACAGTTACGTTGAAACAGTAGAAATAAATGTTGTTTTGTCGACGGAAAAAATGATTCCAGTTATTCCTTATATTGGTCTTATTTCAACGGATCAACCATCTGTTGGGTCCCGAGTTAATTCCTGTTAACACTTGTGTAAACGTGCATAACGTTACAGGAGATAGAAAAGTATGTTTTCTGACATGCATCTTATGAGAACTTCAGATACATGTTTGGATTCATTTTCATATAGAAAGAGGGAAATATAGTTGGAATATTGTAGAGAACTGTAGGATGAAGACGCAATGTCATTTAGGATTACCTGGTGAAGGATTGTAAAGCTTGTTATGGTGACTTGTATGTGCAGTGGAGAGTCTTTCGAGAGAGTGTGATTAAGTGTTTTTTCAATGTATGGGTAACTTCTACCGAAGTATATTGTATAGTAGCACGAGTTTACAGGTTAATGTCATGCGGTTACTTTGTCAAAATAAACATTTAACGAGTAATTGTCTTTGGGGGGTCATATTATTTTCATGTGTATAGATAAAATTAGAGGAGGAAGATATTTCTAGGTGGCGTCCAGATGCGCGGGGTGATGTACGATGTACGGCTGAGAAAATGTATACATTAGTATTTTTAAGATATATAATTATGCAAATATGCATGTAGGGGTTATGTCTGAACGAGATGCAATAAAGTTTAACACGTGAATAAGATTCCTATAGTATGACATAATGCGTTGGTGACACCATTTATTCGAGTTGCGTCAATCGGTGGCGTTTAATCCTGGAGTAGATGGAAATGAATAGGGCGGCATATACAGTTAGCTATTCTACACCCCGTGCCAGAATTTTATGCACATCGATATTTTGGTCTAACTCCGTTAATTTTCATATGTGAAATTTAGCACGTTATATGTCAACATTAACACAAGCGCAGCTCTAAAATGTTAAGCTAATATGCATAGTAATAAATATTTGGCAGCCATTTTAGTGATTTGTATTTTTTTCAGCGTGGCAATTTTATATGCAAACCAATGCCAAATTACGGTGAAGTGCTGCAATATCATATCAAAGTTGAGGGTTAGTACAATATTGTTTAATTGTTCGATGATCACGGTGTAATTCTTTGACAATTTCTAAAATGCAAATTTGAGTATGCAACCTTTGAATAATTTTAGACCTCTCAGCTTGACTTAACGTACCTTTTCGTTCCATCTTGCATATAAAGTTGGAACGCGGAAAAAAAAACTGAAAGTCACAAAAATGACTGCCGTTTGCTCGTTATTGCGCAGATAAGATTAAAATTTTATATCTGCGCATGCTTTAGTGTTGCCGTATACAGCACGATGTTTCACGAATTTTCATTGAAAAGTATCGGAGTTAGAACAAAAATATCGATTTGGATATAATTCTGGCACGGTGTGTAGATAAAGATACAAGTCCTTAGAGTATGGTGGTCGTATGATTTACGTTTTGGGTCTCAATTTGGTAGATGTTATGCAAAAGAGTTGGATAGAGTGACGAGTTGTCAAATACTTAATGCGGATTACGTAACTGTACAAGAATAAATTACATTACACACGTACGCAGTCGTTGCAGAGAAGCTGTGTTGGAGTCAATGTAAGTTAAGTTTTAGCTGCTATTTATGATATATTAGGCATGTCTTATTTTAATTTTTAGTATATATATATAATTGTTTGTACCAAATTGGCAAAGTAGATAACATAATTTATACATACATAAACACACACATACACACACACACATATATATATATATAAATATATATATATATATATATATATATATATATATATATTTCAATAAGGGGGTAGTCACGAACAATGTGTATTTTTTAACATTCTTTTATTATTCCGTGTCGTGGTTTTTCATTGAGAATTATGTTTGGATCATTGTAATAATGTTTTTAAGTCATTGAAATCGTTTACGCGCGTTTCAGACGGTCTGTGATATATATATATATATATATATATATATATATATATATATATATATATATATATATATATATATATATACAGAATTACAAAATTCAAATGACCTTGTAACAGGTTTTGTAACCCAGCATCCGGTTTACCAATTCGGGTTGCGCATGTGTACATAAACTTTAACCGATAAATGCATAAACAAATAAACACAAATCGCTGGGCCGGTTTCGTTCGAACAAACGGACGTCCTTAGAAAAGCGAATGTCTTAAATTTATTGAATAAAAAAACTTCAACATATGGGAAGGAAACGCAAGACGTGATTTCAGATAATACGTATAGTCATCGATCTATTTTATATAAACGATATATATTATACTAAATATCAACGCGCCCATAAAACATATTGGTTTACTGTGTACGTTTTCAGCGCCCCAGTTTTTTTCTCGTTTAAATTATCCAAATAAACAATTGTTAAAAATTTCGGTTGTTTTTAAAGTCGTTCATTTTCGTATTACGTTTTAGTTACTTCAACTCAATTTTCTTAGAAATGAATCTACTTTAACTCGTTGACAACAATAATAACCTTTTACAACGACGATTACTCACCGCCTTCTTTTTTTTTAAATGTATTTTACATTTTTTAATACACCTTCCTAAAAAAATTCATAGAGTTTCTTCTCCACTACCAACATAAACAAATAAGCCCCCCAAATTTTTTTTTTAAATTTCGTTATCAATAAATAATTAACGCGACAATAAAAAGCATTGTTTTACTTTGTACGCTTTCAGCGTTCCAATTTTGTTCGCGTTTAAATTAAAAGATTTATCAAAATTTGAATTAAACTTTAAGTATTATGTTATCTGTTCAGTGCACATTTACCTACAAGTATAGCAAACCACTTATAATTTGATACCTGTATGTTTTTACCCAAATATAAACAATTATAAGCAGAACGACTCATCGAAATCTATCTATATACTTTTTGATTATATATATATATTTAATTGCAATGTTTCTGTTAAATCACAAAAACTATTTTCTTTACGTCATATGCGCCACTCTCATACATTAATTATATAGTTAATATAACATACTGACACAACGGGTAAGGGTAGTCTAGTCTAATATATATATATATATATATATATATATATATATATATATATATATATATATATATATATGCGATTAGTGAAAGAATAATGCTATTTTTGGACGGCAAATTTCAAACGATTATAACTCCTGGCATAATAAATGTTATAAATTAAAATAAGACCTAATTAAATTGGCATACTGTTGTCAATCAGAAAAGTGCATTTTCACCCTTCGCATAGAAATTCATAGTTCCAGAAGCGATGAAGTTATTTAAGGTTTATTCGACATAATATCGAGTTTTGAAGAAATTTTTCGCGCAAGAAGTTGTGGGGATACTCTGAAAAGTGACAATCGGTATGCGAGAGGCCAGGTGAGTATGTCGGATGAGGCAAAGTGGTTAGCCCGATTCATTCAGCTTCGGCGGGTCAATTGAACGATATGCGGGCTAGCGTTGTCATTGCGAGAATTGGCCCCTTCATATTGACAAATATCGAGCATTATACGTTCGAGCTTCTGGTGCATTTTATCAATTTGTCCTCAGTACTTCTCCGTCGTAATTTTTTCGCTTGTATTCAAACAAGCTGTGATTGATAAGATCAGTCACAGACGAGCAACAGTCACCATAACAATGTTTGGTGCAATTTCGGCTCCGGGAATTGTTGTGGGTCGTCTTCTTCATCAAACGACTGTAAAAATCGTCGCCGGTTGTCGTAGATGATGCAGTTCTCATCATCAAATGTCACAATCAGCTCGAAAATTTGGTCGATTTTGTAGGGCGGACGGGGCGTACGAAGACATCTAGAACCGACGACATTTTTTTTAATATCGTTGAATTGATGAAACACCTATTTATCCAACGTTTTTGAATTCCCCATTTGTTTTGAATGGCAATAAACTTGTGAGTCGTCGACCCCGAGTTCAACAGCAACTTCTCTTATTATTTGGAAGGACTATTTCAATGAAGGATTTTCATCGTTCGTTAGCAACTGCAGTCGCTCGCGCTGACCGTATTCCTTTACCAAACTCTCGTCACCATTGCGAAATTTCATAAAACACCGATCGGACACACGCCACTTAATATTTCCTGCGCTTTTTGCATATATTATATCAAGAGCTGTTTTGGCAGCTTTTTGAGTTCGTTTGAACGTAGACAAGAAAATTGTGTGGATTTGATTTTTATTCCATTCTGTCGAACAAACTGCAAAAAAAAGTAAGTGAAGATATTGAAAACGGTAAAGAATAACGCGATTCGATAGAATATAATACGCGCTTTCAAATTATATGTTATATGGCTATATATATATATAAATCAATGAATTAATTTAAAAAACAAACACGTTAGTGTTATATAAGAGTTCTGTATTAATTAATTGATATATATATATATATATATATATATATATATATATATATACATATATATATATTGGATTAATTATATATATGTATGTTACTACTTCATCTACTCACATAAATTTAATATACGAAAGTATAGATTTATGCGTAAACTTTAAGTATTTACTTCAAAAGTGCTCAATACGTAGGTAGAGCTAGTTAGTAATTTATAAAATATATATGGCGATTAAGCTACACTGAATATTCTGCGTTGTATCCACTATTGGATTCGTCAGCCTTATGCGCGAATTCTGTGGTTGCTTCTTGTTTTTATATATGTTGAGGATTTCTAGTTAGCCAATCAGCTTTCTAGTATCCACCGCGCCCCTTCCTATCATCCAATGGGCATGCATTTTATCGAACAAAGGATCTGTTTTAGAGCTAGGTCAGTGGTTTAAGGTAGATATTTCCCTTCCTTTTTTATATGTATATAAATATACCTATGTGTGCACACATACATGCACATATATATACCTATATATACATATATATACATATATGTGTGTGATCGTTTATGTATATCAATGTTTATTTAATTTATTTATTTGTTTGTTTTCTATTGTTGTTGTAAGTTTTAAACCTCTTTTTATCGCTATCCTTGAGTGAGTTTTATTTTGTAAACACAGTTGTTTGCTTTTTCTCGTCTACAGTTTAATATATTTTGAGAGTCTTTAAAGTACACGCTGACAAATTTTTCATGGAGGCATAATTTACATGGGTCGTCTTAATGTCTTCACGTGGTAGCTTGTCTCATTATTTTCCATTCGAATACCGGCGAATGTCCGCTTTCTTTGAGTTCCCAGTATTGTTTTTATACGGTGTTTTTTATTTTTGAATGTACTTTTGTGGTCATAGTATCGGGTTTTGAAATCAAAGGAAGTCATCATAATAATAGCAAACCAACCCCGTACAAAAACAACCATATCATAAATAAAAATAGTAATAACGAACAAGATTAATGCAATTGTAGACACCGCACACTTTGCCCAGTCCAAAATAAATGTCTAACAAAAAGTGTAGTTTATCAAGCAACACTATTTGCAAAAGAAAACCCGAATAACAAGAAATATTACATAGGCATGACTTCCTTAGATTTCAAAACCTGATACTATGACCACAAAAGTACATTCAAAAATTTAAAAAAACACCGTATAAAAACAACACTAGCGAATAAATACTGGGAACTCAAAGAAAGCGGACATTCGCCGGTAGTCGAATTGAAAATAATGAGACAAGCTACCACGTGCAGACATTTAGACGACCCATGTAAATTATGCCTCCATGAAAAATTTTCTATCCTGTACTTTAAACAACCTCAAAATATATTAAACTGTTGACGAGAAAAAGCAAACAACTGTGTTCACAAAATAAAACTTACTCTAGGATAGCAATACAAAATAGCTTTTAAACTAACAACAACAATAGAAAACAAACAAACAAATAAATTAAATAAACATTAATATGCATAAACGATCACACATATATGTATGTATATATATAAATATATGTATATATATATATGTGCATCTATGTGTGTACACATAGGTATATTTATATACATATACAAAGGAAGGAAAATATCTACCTTAAACTAATAACCTAGTTCTAAAACAGATCCTTTGTTCGATAAAATGCATGCCCATTGGCTGATAGGAAGGGGCGCGGTTGATACTAGAAAGCTGATTGGCTAACTAGAAATCCTCAACATATATAAAAACAAGAAGCAACCACAGAATTCACGCATAAGCCTGACGAATCCTATCGTCGATGAAACGCAGAATATTCAGTGTAGCTTAATCGCCATATATATTTTATAAATGTCTATATGTATATATGTATATATATATTAATTTTATTTGTACCAACATTAATGCCTACATATGTGCATACATGTTTCTGTAATCATACACGTTGGGGGATTACGTCTTCAGGCCAAGTTTTACCGTCGAAAGTGACATTTCCACCGAATACATTTTCCTATGTCGTTTATCAAGTTAGAATGCAACCTGGGTGGGAGTCATAACAAACGGTAAGAGGACGAGTGAGGTCTTTTAAGATAATAAACATCTTTTTCATTTTCCTTGCGCCCATCCAACCGAACTTTTGTTTTATATGGCATAAGGTACTTGAAAATTTAGTTTTCTTGTCTTGGAATCTGTAAGTTAAGAACCTTAGCTATCGTCAACTAAGTACTGACCGGTGCCTTTAATCTACATCCCCCCACACATACATGCAACACACATACAACACATACATACACAGACACCGCCACACACACCCTCACATTAATACATATATTCAAAAGCGAATCCATGCTGTATGCTTTTTTATTCACAACACACGTACTGAAACTAGACAATAACTCTAAAACTACGCAGGAATAAAGGTAAAATTTACATTAAGGAAAATAAAACAAAACAAAAAATCAATAAAATTAAATAAAAATAAATAAAAATACAACAAAATTAAAACAGATAAAAAAACAAAATATGAATAAACATAAAACACGAAAGTTATCTAAACCCCACGTGTATCTATATACATATATCAATACACTTATAAATGCATACAATTTGCTACACCCGCGCATATATAACACACCCATTACAGACATACGGAGAGAAATAATGCCATTTTTCTTTACTTCTGTAGCGTGGTAACCCCTTCGTGTATGCAAAAGTATGCTACTACACTCCAGACGGGTGTATATATATATATATATATATATATATATATATATATATATATATATATATATATATATATAAAATATACACACACATACACACGTACACATATATATATATATACATATTTATATATATACATATATACATATCCATACATTCTTGTAATCTATATTGTTAAAACAATCATATACGAGACATCCTATTCTAATAGTTCAGAAATGTATGTGCATATACATACATCTACACACATACACACATACAAATACATCCATATACAGACATACACACAGATATATAGATACACACATATATATAAATATACAAACATACATGCATACATAAAATGCACTTATACATACATACATACATATTCACACAAATATAGACATATACATATATACATGTACCCTGCCACCAAATGATACATCTAAAGTAGAAACAGACATGAATACATTTACTATATAAATTCCCTTTTTCTATCAAACTCCACACGCATAGTTATATTTCATGGCCCCACCCGCTTGTTACATTTTCCTAAGTTGTAGGTTTTTCCGTAAAAATTTATACTACGTAAAGATTTATATTGAATTCAGCAGGAAATTCATAGGCCTATCCTCATATTAAGTAAACACTCTTTCGATGGTAAGGCAGATATACATAAGATGTATCACGATACAATAATAACATATAATAACACATGACAGAATTAAGAGTATTTAGGTTATACAAACCGGGTATACAAGCTTATATATTGTAGTACTTACCTTCATTTTAGTTTATTCACCCTAATTTCCTTATCCACTTTTCTTTCATTGACCCTTCATTCCTTACTTTCTTTCATCTATTTATTTCGTCATTTTTTTATGAATTAATTTTACTACCCGGGTATATAAAGATATTATATCCATACATGCACACACCCAAAAATATCCATATTCATACATTATTACGAGGTTCGCCCAAAACAATCTATTACTCGTTAGGTTCAAACATACCTTCATACAGGTACTTATTTCGGTTAGTAATATTATAACTGCTCGATGAAGTAGAATATTAAGCGACTTACGTAACCCATACGGGTATGATTATAGTTGCGACCTCACTTATCCTCTTAGTGGGGGGACTTATTTGATGGGGGCAACTTGTACTTATACTTGTTCTAGTCTACTAATTTAGAGTTCTTTAAGTGCGTGTATTCTGAAATGTTTGCAGGATATAGCAGTGTCTTGTTTAATATTTAATAATTTTTCTCTGTCTTTATACCTGGTATCTCCAGTTTTTCTCATAAGCATAATGGACATGGTGAGATCAATGAGTGGCAAGTATTGGCCCACCTAATAATCTTCCATTCTATACTAGGTGTTTTATTTTCTCTAACTAATTTCCAGTAATATAACGATAAGGTTTCATATGTTTGATTACTCATCGAGCGTGTGTGTCCATAGAATCTATTGTTGAAAGTCATTTGGGTACTCCCTATGTAGAATCTTTCGTCCCTTGGGTTCTCCACCGGGAATATCCTAGTTTGGTATACCACTGATGAGGTCAGACATTCATTTTTTATTTGACATTCCTCAGGCTTTTTACAGTTACATTTATTCACCGTAGTGTTTGCACTAGTATTTTAACCTTCTCTATTAGTCGTCTTTAAAATTCTTCCATTATGCTTTTTTATCATCCTTTCTAAGTTATCACTACAGCTATAACTTAATTTGAATGTATTTTTATTAAATATTTCATGTAATATATTATTTGGTGGGAAATGCTTGTTAATAAGTTGTAAAAAATTTGTACCACGTTTTGTTTTCAAAATAATATTAAAGGGGGTGTGAAACAAATAATTTTCCTACCACGATTTCTAGATCCATTTGTGCTAGCGTTAATTACTTTATATTTTATCTCTATGTCCTTATACCCACTATTTTTAAGTGCTGTAGTATAAATAGCTTTGCAATCATTGAAAGTTACTTCATTAGATGAATTGTTACTTATTCTAGTTTCAATAGATAACGTTATATGTTTAATAATAGGTGGTGGATGGTTAGACTGCGGGTGTATATAAATAGGATTAGCATTATCCTTCATATATGGTGTATAAGTATTCGAATCCAGATCTAAAGTAACGTCAAGTAAATTAATATGTTTTAAATTAGCATCAACTTCTACTTTTAGGCCAAAATCTTTCATGTCCCTATGGATTGCTCTCCTAATCTGATCACATTTAACACTTGTAGCATTCTTCACTATTATCAGCCCAACAACACGATATAAGACCATGTCCCTTCTATCAATAATATTATCTTTTGTTAAATTATAAATGATATAAAGTCCAATGCTATCTGTTGCCTCTGCAGAGTCCAGCGATCACATTGATACCCCGAAAAAGTCGTTTTGCCCATTTTTGCACATTGTTCTCCGTTATAGACAAGGACAGTTGTGCGGCATTTCATAATGATATCAAAATCCTCGTCGGAGATTTTGGTATACGTCTTAGCAAATTCAATTGCCTTTCAAAAGAGATCCTTTGTGATGGACGGGTAGTAATCTATAATGTCAAATTGCACGAAGGCACATTTCACACACACACACACACATATATATATATATATATATATATATATATATATATATATATATATACATGTGTGTGTGTGTGTATACATGCATATATATATTTATATACATATTTATATATATATATATATGTATATAGATATAAGCGAACCCCCTTCTATATATTCCCTTTGTCAAGCAATAACTTCTTAACACGGATATATGTGTCTATATTTTGATTTTCAGAAATTAACTTTAACCACTAAACTTATATATATATTGTTTCGAAATGACAAATAGGAATTGTTCAGCCAAAAGTACTTTTAATCTTGCTTACTGTGAAGTTTCATTATATAAAACCTCTAATAATCTTATAAAATCTAAATAATATGAATCTAATGCGACTAAACGATTTATCCAGTAATTAGTGATTCTAAACTGTAATGCCTTTGAATAAACGTATGAATTTGAATAGAACTAATACTAAGGGATGAAAACCGAAGTCGGTCGTCTTTTTCTCTGCAAATTATTGAAATATTTAAAAGTAATGGATATAATAGTTCAAGAAATGTAGATAATTATATCCTAAAGATGATTCAGAATGAGGAAGACGACATAATTGAAAAAAATACCAGTAATTTACCAATGTGGTTTGAATATTAATGTTTAAAAAATTTCTACAATTTCCGAAAATGTAGTTCGATTATATCCACCTTTGCCTCGCTACGAGTTTATAGATTAAACTTATGTTAATAATAATAATGGGGAATCGGATGTTTCATGCGCGGACATCTTTATTAAAATGAAGTTATCATAATTATGATAATGTTAGATTTTATCTGCATATATCTTCTGGTGAGAGTATCAATTTCCCATCCCAAGTGTATTTATCTATTAAATTGTTATGTGAAAGGGGGTTAGGATATGCTGAAAACAAATATCACATGTAAAATTGGGAAAAGATGAATTTCCAAAAGTTTGATGTAATAAATAGATCCGTGTGCGCGCTAGCCTGTACAACAATGACCACCACTTAAAACAAAAATATAGCATTTAAATTTTCCGCAAATAAGTAATTTTCCGCAATATAATTCTACATCTTATGAGTGGTGAGCATTGTTATATGCGCAGACTCGCATAATTTTACCAACCCCAATCCCAACAAAAAGTATCAATTTCTCATCCCAAGTTCAATTATGTCTTATATTGTTTGGCTAAAGCCCAGTTAGTTACTAACTGCCCTCTTCAGGTTCTGCAGATTATTTAGAAAGCCATCCTTAGCTTAGTCTCAATTATAGCTTAAAAATAACAAAAATAAAAATACTGGAAGAAACCTTCCCAATTAACTTTATCAGAATATTTATTGAGTGTCTTAATACTAGCAGTTTGTTTTGTTTATATTTTAAGCACTTCTTGAGTCTCCACATGTATAACATGGTATGGCAGAAATGAACGCCGATGCTCAAAATGTATAACCATTTTGACCCCTTCCCTTTACTTAAAAATTCACCAAAAATCAGGAAATTAATTAATTTTAATGAACTTTTTAGTGTTCATAAAATAATGTTCAGAAAATATAATGAATGCATTATTTTATTAAAATCTTCATGAAAATGTACTTTTTGCTTAAACAAAAAAATACCTTTCTTAAATTTATGATTTTCTGTAGCAAACAAATGAATGAATTTATTTTTGCTTTTTTTGTGAAATTAAAACATCGTAAATTAAAACAATCCATAAAAAATTGCTTTTTACAGGGGCATTATGAAACATCCCTTAAAGTGCGTATTAATTCATTTGATATAACTCGAAGGAACATAAATTTCGCGAACTACCGATATTATCATTGAATTAAGCATTGTTTATTTAATATTTTCACACAAAATAATTATAATAACAAAGTTATTTCTACTTTTTTATTTAATTACAGATTACGCATAATTGTTATATGCAAAATATTCATGTGGAACTTTCGGCGTTACATATTTTCTATATAATCTTGAACAATAATGAAAAATGAAATAATTTAAAAACAGGAACATGAAAATAATTAAATTAAAAAAAAATGATAAAAATTGATAAAAAATTCAGAATAGGAATGTACGGATGCACGTCTGGGGGAAAAAGAACACTTACACCCTACCTCCTTTTAATGTCATAACATCATTTTGAAACAGCGTTTTGATGTGCTGTAATTTTGGGTTTCCGCATAATCGTGTTTCCAGATCTTTATTTGTTGCGTTTTGGTGAACGGCAGAATTACGTGCTTTTTGAGGGCTCATTCAAGTGTTTTTTTTAAAGTATGATTCAATATCTCAGGACATTTTTTACTTTTTATCTTTTAATTATGGCCAGAAAACTAATATTTATCTTTCAAACGATATTTACAATGAATTTATTTAACTTGAAATTTAGCTGAATTAGTTAGCTCGATTGAAACCATTTTTCATAACTTATTTGTACGTCTCCAAATATGTGTTTCTTAAGGAAATTCACTTTCGTCTCTAATCTTTCAAATACAAACCAAAAGTAGGCGGAAACATACACAACCATTATAATAAATCGGCTTTCGAACCTAGGTCCCTCTATGTTTATCCGCCCATTTTTGCACGTACTATATAACCATATCGTGTCGTCCATTTTTTCTTGCTCTCACATAACGCTCAAAACTCTTAATCTGTAACCAAATTGTCCTAATTTTCTGCAGTGTAACATTTTTTTAAGTACAACTCTTTCTCTTAAAAGCTGTGGCCGACAATAAGTTTCCATTTTTAAGACTTAATAAATAAAATTGAATGGAAAATATTAGATTTCGCTACAACAGAAAATAGAGGACTCAAATATGTTTTTAGGCGTATTCAAGGTTGCTGACGATGATAGAATAAACCGAGAAGATAGTAGCATAAACACATTTACATAAGATCCACTTGCACACTTTTTTTTAAAATGATTACTTGATAGGTTTTTTGCAATGCTGAAAACGAATACCACATTTCGCTGTTGAACTCAATGCTCGAGAAGTGCCATAAATGTAGGATACTATTTTGTTTAGGAGAATTTGGCTGAAGACGTATTTAAAAAAAAAGATGATATTCTTCTTCTTCTTCTTCTTCTTCTTCTTCTTCTTTTTATTCTTATTATTATTATTATCGTTGTTGTTGTTGTAAAGTTTCCAGGGTGAAACAATTAACGTAGAAAACAATACAAATGACGACTCAACAAACAAAGGTAGATCCAATAAGAAGTGTATTAGGAAAAGGTATATTTACAGGATATTTACATAATGGTGTCAAATAAGAGAGTCTTTTCTGGAGAAACATATCTGCTCTCGGCGGCCTTCGGTGGCTTCTAGTGAACACACACTCAGACTAACTGTGTCTTCCTATTTATGTGTAATTACTATCCACATATGCAAATGAATGTGTGCCACCATAACACCCTCCTCCCAAGATTTTAAGTCGCAGAGATTTCAATATCTTTTTCTCTTGGAATTTAACAATAAATGTTCATAAAACTTTTTTTCTACCTGATCTTTGGGGTTCATGTGTATATTGAGGCGGTTCCAAATTAAGGGATTTGTATATGATGCCCATGGTTTCCTCCTCTTCGACTGCTGTTGTATAATCACCAATGCGTTTATCGACTACTCCACATTACAGTAAGAAGTGTTATTCCTGTAGTACTTGAAATATACTCGATCTCCCGAGTTATATTTCTTTCTCATCATGTGTGTAGTGTTTCGGACAATTGCCTGTCTTGGCATTAGTTTATCAAACGCTGATTTCATCTTCTTATTCTTTACATATACGGTGGGGGCTGCCCAGTCACTATGTTCTATTTTTGATAGTATTCCTGTCTGTTCCAATCTGTCTAATTCTTTATTAATATTTTCCAACCCAGCGAACAGAACGTTTCGCTTTTTTGTAAAAATTGGGCTGGTGTTTTCTTTAAGTTCAAACGAGGCATTAAATTTATTGCAACGACCTAATTTAGTCATAAATATATCAGAGAATAAGTCCTCTTTTATATTTTCTGTTGTTGGAGTAGTACATTCTATTTTTTTACAGAATGTATTAATTGGCTTATCGCAGAGTCCAATTTTCTCAATTACATCTATCCCAAACAGGTATTCGCTATTTTTCAATACGAACATTTTTAATTTCTTCGTAAACCCTTTTAATTTTATCGGAAGGATAACTTTTCCTTCAAATTTTATCTCACCACCAGTTACCGTATGAGCTGATTTACTTGTTTTCATCATGGTTGGTTTACCCAACTTTTTCCATGTATTCAAATTTATTATAGAAATATCGGATCCTGTATCCAGTTGTAATTTTATTGGCGTTTTAAATATTTCCCCTTTTATTTATTTTCGCCGAGTTTTGTCTAAGTTTTCATTTGATTTTGTTTGCTGTACTCTCTTTCTGGTGAACTCTTTATATCTGCAACACTCGCTTTTGTGTCCGACTTTCTCGCACATGTAGTATTTTTTCCTCTTATAAGGGCAATCCGATTCCCAATGTCTTTCTGCGCATCTCTTACTGTTATATCTAGGAAGAGATTTGTTATATTCTTTACTATAATTATAATTATTATATTTGGAATATCTCGTTTCGTTTTGACTGATTTTATTTGTATAGTTCTTGGTTGGTGTGTATGATTTTCTAACCTTTCTTACATATGCCACTTCGGATTCTTCTATCTTTTTCGTATCCTTTTCTTAGTGTAATGCCCATTTCACAATCCTCTGCTAATTTCTGAAGTGTTAAATCTTGCTCAGATTCCAGCTTAGACAACACTCGTCCGCATAGTTCTGCATTTTTCGTGGAGACTAACCCTTGTGCGAAGATTAGACATTTGAAATCTTCTATTGTTAGTTCCGCTAGCTTAAAATTATCACTGTTTTTATTGACAACTGATGCGTATGTCAAACCATCTTGGTTGTCAATCTTCCTTAGATTAATACACAACAATCTCTTATGAAAAAGATATATTCGGATTAAATTATTATTTTATTAATTTTACAGCTTCCATGAAATCTAATTCCGTAGTTTTTTTAGGTAGTATATAATCTACGAACTTGCTGTGATCTCTGACACCCAACTCCCTGAGTAAAAGGCTCACTTTCTGGCTATTTGCCCAGCTTTTGCACTCCAGTTGAAAGACATTCTCGTATCTTGTATAGTATGCTTCAAAAGTCTTTTCTTCCTCCGGCACATAATTAAATGTGTCCATGCTATTAATTATAGTTGCATGCGAGAAATTAGTACCGTCGACATTTTCTCGATTAGTCTTTAATAGTTCCAGTGTTTTAGCAAAACGTTCATTTTGCCTTTCTTCATATTAAAATTGTAATTTCTTCTGCCTTTCTTCTTGTTCAAATTGTAATTTATTCTGCCTTTCTTCTTGTTCCATTTGCCATTTCAATAATTTCTCCTCGCTACGTGCATCTAGCTCGGATTGCACCTTTTGTTGCGTCTGCAAAAATTGCATTAACATTCTAGATAAATCTTACATTTTTTGTGTATTCTTAAGTAGCAGTAATGCAGTTCCGAAGAAAAATTGTACACTTTTACATGCAACACAATATCCGTAACATATAAAATGGCTTGTGTTACAAAAAGAAATTGTTCATAGTTCCTGTTTTCAATAGTAATATCGCTGCTCGAATAATATTTTCTCACTTCGCAAGCGAGTCAAGCTCATCCAACCACAACATAAGAACCGAGACTTTTGATGAAAACACAAAATACGATTTACTTTTCCGTTTTAGGCATTTCCTAATAAATAACAGCCGAACTTAAGTACCACTCTTTCCATAGAACAAAATAAATAAAAGTTTTTAAACTCGGGTCACAATTGAAAAAAATAAAATGTATGGAATACATTTAAATTTATTATTTTTTTTTGCGTGATGTTTTACTGTCTTATATCCGTTATCCAGTGACAACTTTAGTTTAACAAATATTTCCTTGATTTTAGTTTAACTGTGGTAGAGAAAAATTTGGTTCACCAAAAAGTATTTAGTTGGTATTTACAGCAATTTAGGAAATCCACTGGTGAACTTTTTTCTTCGTATGTTACTTCCTTGTAATTTAGTAATACGAATCTGTTTGTAGTTTTACAAAAATTACACTTTTACAGTTTTTTATTATGTTTTTTAAGATTTATTCCACGGGAAAGGGCGTAAATCCTCGCTTTTTTGCCACGTTTGAGTTTTTTTTTTCTATGAGACTGCAATTAAAGGATTTGGTGTGTCTCTTTTTTCCGACTAGTATTTTAGTAAATAAAATACTATTAATCGAGGCTACTTTTTTTAACCGGAATATAGTTTTTTTTCTTGGAATTTACGAAACAGCCGTTTCTTTCTTTTAGTGTTGTACTTCGCGAGGAAAATATTTTACAGTTTTCCAATGTTGGCTGAATTATTAATTTTTTCCGCTTGAGTCGAACTTCTCTTTAGCGTAAAATCCGTTTTACGACTATTTCGTTCGTCAAAACTTGTATTCCTGAGAAAGATCAACTGTTGCGTTGTACTTTTTTTTGGTGAGTTCTTTCCATTTCTTCGTCAAACTGTTATATTTGACGTTCATACACGTCGTCACTGTTAAGTTTGCAGGTTGAAACAAGTAACGTAGAAAGCAATAAAAATGACGACTCAACAAACAATGGTGTCAAATAAGAGAGTCTTTGCTGGAGAACATATCTGCTCTCGGCGGCCTTCGGTGGCTTCTGGTGAACACACACAGACTAACTGAGTCTTCCTATTTATGTGCAATTACTATCCACATATGCAAATGAATGTGTACCGCCACAACAATTATTATTATTATTATTATTATTATTATTATTATTATTATTATTATTATTATTATTATCATGATTATTATTATTGTTATTATTATTATTATTATTATTATTATTATTATTATTATTATTATTATTATGGTTTTGTTATTATTATGATTATTATTATGATTATTATTATGATTACTATTATGATTATGATTATGAATCTGATTATTATTATTACTTTTTCTATTACTGTAATAATAATAATAATAATAATAATTATAATAATAATAATAAAATAATAATAATAATAAAAATAGTAACAATAATAATAATAAGTAGTAATAGTAGTAGTAGTAGTAGTAGTAGTAGGTTTATATGGTAAAATATCTACTTAAATTCTGCATTTACATGAAAATATGACTTACCTGTATATGGAGAGTGGAAACATTTCAACCTTGAATTTGTGTGGGTTATATGTTCCAAGACAGACACAACTGAGAAAGTGGTTTCAATAATATTTTTTTAAAATGTTTTATTACTTTGTATCTTTACCCATCCCCAACTTTTATCTTTATTCATCCTCTAATTTAGAACTTGTTTTAATAACCAGTAAACAGGCAGCAGCCTCAACATGTAAACAGAAATTTCAAAAACCAAAGGGACGTTGTCACCAAAGCTTGTCTGGCATAGAAGTGATAAAACTTTCCAAGTATTATTTAATACCTTTCAGCAAATTCTTTTCAGATTTGTCAATGCTGAAGGAGTGACTAACCCGAAAGGTCATGTTTTATGGGTTTTTTTTCAAACAGCTAAAATAAATCCACATCGCAGTGTTATGTTATTTGGTTTTACTTCTACTGGTAGCTTAAAAATAAATATTCTCCATTTTATCTGTTAGTATAAGAAATAGAAAAGAGTAACATTTTTGTACTGACATGTAAGGCTAAAGGTGTTCTGATCCTGATATCTCAAAATATTCTGATTTCCAGATTCCGATTAATTGTCCCAACACTAATTATATGATTTTTCCCATAACAAAATCTGTGTTGCATTAAGAAAAAAATATGCAGAAAATTCAGTTATATCAACATACTTTTGTGACCATGGATTTATGTAAATACTAGCGAGTGTACCCGCCGTTTCCCGGGTGTTTGGGGGGGTTAAATAAAACAGGTAAGTATGAGGATCGAACCCGAACCGTTGAGGCAAAATTGTAAATTAAAGCGTGAAAAAAAGTGCGATGTTAACCATTGCCCCACCGCTATATACTAACGAAAAGACGTTTGAATTTATTTAATTAGTTGAATTTAGCAGGTGCCCGTTTTAATGAGTTAATAAGATCAACTGCGGGATAGTATTCATTCACTGCTGAACGCCTTTTTTCCACCCCCAAGATGTTATAGGAAAAAGACTAACCCACATGCTGCGAGCGACAAATATTGAATATTTATCTTCCCGAACTCGAGCAAATAAAATAGACAGGCGAGCTTCGTTTTTAACTGGGAAATATTACGATTTGTATTTGATATAAAAAGTTTTAAATAGTTTTTAAGCGAGCGACCGCTTCTCTTAAAAAAGCCTTTTGTTGACATACAAAAAAGCGAACACACATACATACATACATACACACATTTTCACTTATATATATATATATATATATATATATTAATCAGCATTAAAATAGCTTTACAAAGATATAAACATGACCATATTGTAAAATGTCAAAAAAATTTTATAAGAAGTAGCAGGTACTACATTCACTCATTTTAGATTTAGCGACTTTTTTAAAGGGTTTGTAGGAACTGTTCTAGTTGACAAGACGTAAGGAAATTTGGTATATATACTGTCATACGATAGACAAATCTTTTTTCAAAGCTAAAAAAAAAGTAACATGACGCTTTTTGAGATAATTAAGCTAAAAATACCAAGGTCAAGGTCAACATTTTAAAATTTGACCTTAAAAAATATACCCAGATAAAATTGTAAATCTATCAAAGTACTTTAGAATGATATATGAATGAAATTTGTCGGTTCATAAATAACAGCCATATCGTCTTGTGAAGTGGGTCACCTCTCCATAAAAATTGTCATTTTTGTAAAAAGGTCAAGGTCATTCTTAAGAAACGCCTTAACCTTGAGATGTGTAACAGGTGAAATTCTATTCCTTTCATGGAGATCTATAAATGTAGCAAATTTGAAAAAAAAATCTGTGTCGGACATGGTTTTACCGGTGCTCGGAAAAATGGCACCGGTAGAAATGTCACCGGTAAAAATGGCACTGGTAAAAATGGCACCGGTAAAAATGGCACCGGTAAAATTGTCACCGGTAAAAATGGCACCAGTGAATAACTAGGTAAAAATGACACCAAACGGTGCTACTGAAGCTATGGGATCCCAAATTCTAACCTCATTTTGGGTTTTGTAAAAGTTCCTATTTTCCTCGTTGACGGCAGAATTAGAACAAGGTCGATTTTTAATATCCCCCCCCCAAAAGGGGCAGTTTTCATCGGAACAAAAGATTACAATTACCTCAGTTTAGAAGCATTGTTTATCTAAAGGTTCTTATTTAATTGCACCCCGCTAGGGCAAAATTAGAAAAAAGGTTGGTCTTAAATCTGGGGAATATCCAGCTCCCCACAAAGGGGCATCTTCGATCGGAACAAAAAATTACAATTACCTCAGTTTAGAAGCATTGTTTATCTAAAGGTTCTTATTTAATTGCACCCCGCGAGGGCAAAGTTAGACACAATGTCTGTTTTTAATCTGGTGACTATCCAGCTCCCCAAAATGGGGTACTTAGGACTAATGAATCGCAACTCATCAAGGATAAAACACCCTCGAGGATAAGGGTTAATGTGGAAGTTTTCAATTACACTAAACAAAATGCATGTTTTCTGGACAAGCTGTAGTTGTATTTTTGACATGCAATGCACCATATATATATATATATATATATATATATATATATATATATATATATATATATATATATATAAATTATAACACGGAAATTACATAATTGTCGATGCAATAATTTATTTCAAACTTGTGGTATTTTCAAGCATCTAAATCAGACAATTACATTTTTGATACTGAAAAAGAAAAGAAAAGATCGGGCTTGATTTATTTGTCTTTTAATAGACCTACTTTCCATGACTCAATTAACTATAGGACGCGTGTACAAACATCCAGTTTATTTCCCTTACGTTTCTCAGAGTTTCTAGACTAATATAACAGTTAACATTAGATCTCTGTATCCTCTTCTTTTCTTCCTCTTTTTTTCTTCTTTTTTCCATTACGCGCTGTTCTATTTCTTTCACTATATATCCGTATACTTTCGCCCCTTCTTCCTAGGTTAGTAAACGCGTGTCAAGACATTTACATGTCAGAACGTACATCTTAGAGGCGTGTGTGTGTGTATGTGGGTGTAGGTGTATGTGTTGCGTGTGTGTGAGTGTGTGTGTGTGTGTGTGTGGGTGTGTGTATCTATGGTTACATCGAGCTGCCGCTTATAAGTGTCTAATCTAATATTTTTATTTGTTATTTTTAATTTTTAATTTTTTTTTTTATTTTTTAAATCCCTACCACCCTCTCTATAAATGTATTAAGTGGATTGCTACTACCACCACCTTTGGTTTTTTGAGGGTCGAAGCCCGATCTTTTCTTTTCTTTTTCAGTATCAAAAATGTAATTGTCTGATTTAGATGCTTGAAAATACCATAAGGTTGAAATAAATTATTGCATCGACAATTATGTAATTTCCGTGTTATAATTTTTATCTTATTGCTCTGTTTACCACATTGAGCTCTCATACCCGGATTTCTTCTGGATTTATTCCATTATAACACTATATATATATATATATATATATATATATATATATATATATATTTAAAAAATAATAATTTAAATATATAAATTACTAATCACAGTAGAGGTTTATAAGTAGTAAAATGGATAAAACCTAATCTCATATATAAACCACTGTTAAATTAAAAAATATATATTAATTTTGAATTTGGAAACATACGTATCTGGCATGTGAGGAAGCCATTTCTTATAACATGAATAGGCGAACCAAATTAATTAAGTGTGGAAAACTAGATTTAATATATGTAACATTATTTTGATCTTGAGGTTAAGGTAAGCGGTGTATGATCAATACTGCTTGAGAGCCATGGTTTAATATACTGTTTTGTTTTTAAATCCCCGAACAACAGTTCCATGGTAAACAACTGATGATGCAACTACTATGAATTCCAGAGAGCAGAGCAAGTTGATACATTGATTTCATGTGGATTAAATGCCTTACTGGCCAAAATAGTTTTCTAAATATAAAAATTAAATCAGTTTTTATATTGTTTTAACTGTTAGAAAAAAGTTTAAGACTATATATATATATATATGTGTGTGTGTGTGTGTGTGTGTATATATATGTATATATATATAGAGTGAGAGAGAGAGTGGGAGAGGGAGAGAGGAATATTATTCTTTTGTAAAGACAATGATATCTTGCTACGATGTGCAGAACTTTTCAATCATATTTGATATCATCAGGCAAGAAAAATTAAGATACAAAAACTGAAAAGGTTCAAGATCTTTTAAAATTTTGAGAAGAGAAAATTCGCCATGAGTGGCGAATGGCACAATTTAAGTTTATGTTGAAGATCAGGTTTCTATTTAGAGAAGAGGGGGCAAGAACGAGTGTTGAAAGGGCAGTTCAATGTATCGGGAAATAGTAAGGAGGAGGGGTAATATAATAATACAAAGAGGGGCGTGAATAGGGTGGGGAAGAGAGAATGGAAGTTGAGTTAGCACGGTTGTCATGGCTACCGACGAGGCAATAGTGAGGATCCAATTTCATGTCATTTTTGCGGTGTGTCAGCTATTGACAAATTTAAATAAATTAGGTCAACTGGTTTTTTTATTTTTTTATTTTGTTTATTTGTCCTTATCATTATGTATTATTTATACATATAGTTTTAAAATCTTTCTTGTAACAAGTTGGATCTTAAATGTATATATTTCTGTGTTGATGTTTAAGATTCTTGAATAGTAATTTTGTCTTTTTATTTTGTTTGCTTATGCGCGTATACACATATGTTCATACAGATAAAAACATACAATAAGCCCATATATGCGAAAACATACATATACATGTACGTAAATGTATATGGAAGAAACGAAAATATCACATTCAAGACATTTTCCGTCTTAGTAGAATTATGGATTTTCCATATATATTTACTAGTTTAACTAAATCAATTATTAAGTTGTATTTTGATTTTATTCTGATTGGTATTTTAATAATTTAAAATACCAAAGCTTATAAAATATGGTAATTTAAGCTTTAATTGTGCTATGATGCCTCTCTCTATATATGTACATATAAATATGTATATATATATATATATATATATATATATATATATATATATATATATATATATATATATATATATATATGCACATATATGTAGTAATTGTCTGTATTTTTGAGATGAGGTGTTTTCATTGATTGAGATTGTCGGACTGACTTCCTTATTCTGGTTGTTATAGTCACAACGCTTCGGCTGTTTTGCCCTCCGGCCTTCATCAGTTGTTTTGTATCGAATTGGGGAACCGTTTATTAGGGGTCTCGAACCCAACCCTTTATTATTATTACGGGGGTACCGTGTTCGGACTCCAGCTAGGCTTTGGGACATAGTGTTACAAAATGGATTGAGAGAGAGAGATAGAGAGAGAGAGAGAGAGAGATGAGTAAACGTGGAGTGTAGGCACGTTTACCAGAACCGAAGTTCAGCTGACCAGATTACGTATGAGTGACGTGGTCAGGTTGGCTAGATCGGGGAGATTTGATTTGGACTCAGAAGACAACGGACGGCTTCCCGTTGTCTTCTCCTCTCCACAGGCCGATTTCACTTCCACCTTCTGCAGGACCTCTGGGGAAAGTGAAATAAAAAACTATAAAACTAATTCCTTGTCTTGGAGTGATTGAATCTTCGTCCATAAACAGGTATCAAGTCTCCCTCCAGGATGAGAAATTTCCAGGTGGTCCAACATCGAAGAAACAGAGGTAGGTTCTGAAAATACATGTCACACACACGATTCCCTTTATGATAATCAAACACACAACCATTTATATTAGAGACAATCATACGCACACGGAATCCTTTTATGTTATACACCAAACGTAAATGGTGCCCCTCAATGATAACTCTATGTAACAATAGTAGCTGATTCTCTCTTTTGAATGTTACTTTTCACTGCCTTCGTTCAGGATTGAACATAGCATCTTTCGGTTACTGTAAACTTTGATTCAGCGTCTAGGACCACTCGGCCATATGTCACTAGGACAATTCTTAGTTGTTTTTTGTTAATATTCAACCTATGTTGTTATTCAAGGTTTTCTCTCTCTCTCTATCAGAGGTGTCCAACATGCATTCAGCTCTATTTTCCGTCCCCCCTTTAGTTACCGCTATTCGGTGTTCTTCCACCCTTACTTAAAGGGGGCGGCATGTTTCACCCTTGTAAATCTTTCTGCAACTGCATGGAATTGAGTATATGCAGTTCTTGGTGATGTTCTCCTCCATGCGGGGTTTCACTCGTACCAGGTTTCGTCTGAGTATCGACTCGCTCTTTAAAACATTCCTGATGCCACGTATGTATGGTAGGCTGACCGTTGGAGGTTTGTGGGTTTCATTCTTTTCTCTTATACTATTAACACTTTTTGTGGATAGTATGCTATCGGGGTAGTTGTTACGACGGAGGGTATTCTTCAATCTGACCATTTCTTGGTGGTATGTAATGGTGTCGCTACTTATTGTCTTTGCTCGATGTTGTAGGTAGCGTGCGATTCCATGTTTGATACTGTATGGGTGATGGTATTTGATGTTAAGGTATTGTCTGGTGAAAGTAGGCTTCTGATATACGGATGTCTTAAACTCATGCTCTGTGCGTGATATAATTATATCAAGGAAGGCCAGTTTGTTATCTGTTTCTTTCTCCATTGTGCACTGTATCGATTGTACAAAGACGGTATTCCAATCAGACCCATAATGAGCTGTCAGTCTTTGTGTATCTTCGTGAGCCTGTACATACGTGGTAGCTTACTGTAATGCTGGAGCACCTGTCTATATCTCATCGGATCGATGTGTTCCTTGTTTTTGTTAAGTATTTGTAACAACTTTCTTTCAGTTTTCAAAGTTGGGTCCTTCTTTATTTTACCGTAGCTACCATCTGCGATTACGCCTGCCATTTTTTCAGAGTACTTCGACCTGTCCATCACAACGGTAGCATTGCTTTTGTCTGCTGGCAGAATTATTATATTGCTGTCACTCTGTAGGGTTTTATAGCCAGCCTATCTTCTCGAGAGATGTTTGATTTAGGAGGTTTGGCTTTCTCGAGTACTTGTCTCACTTTCCATCTTATTTCATCACCTTGGGTTGATGGGATTCTCAAGGCTACATCTTCCATTTGTGTTATGATATCTAAGAATGGAACGCGTTTGGTTGTTGTTGCGAAGTTGCAACCTTTATTTAGTACTTCTTCCTCTGAGTGACTCAGTTGGCGGCTGCTGAGGTTGATGACTGCTTCCACAGGTGAGCGGTGTTTTGATGTTATATTCGTCTGGTCTTTGAGCTTTGTGAGCTTCTTGATTTGACGTTCTTTGACCTTCTCATATTCTTATCTGTACGATTTATCCAGATCTGATTGGATTCTCACCCTGTCTTCCTCTTGAGTCACCTTGACAAGGAACGATGTTAAGTTTTTTGTTTGTTCTAGTAGGTGTGTTAGATCCTTTCTCGAACGAGGACATGCCTTGCCCTTTCCGCGACTCTACGTGCCTTCCTGAAATGCACTGTTGTTTGTAATGCCAACCCTGATGGTATGAGTTTTAAGTCTCTACATCTGTAAAGGAAGGTTAGATGGTTAGCGAGTCTTGCCAGTTTCACATGACGCTTTTCTAGGTGTCGCCTTTCGATCCTAATGTCGGGCCCGTACTGATTGGATATTAATTGTCTGTGTTTTTGAGATTAGGTGTTTTCATTGATTGAGATTGTCGGACTGACTTCCTCATCTTGGTTGTTATAGTCACAACGCTTCGGCCGTTTTGCACCCCGGATTTCATCAGGTGTTTTGTATCGAACTGGGGAAAAACGGCCGAAACGTCGTGACTATAGCAACCAAGATGAGGAATTCAGTGCGACAATCTCAATCAACACATATATGTACTTAAAAATGCATTTATATCATGTTATAAACACCATTAATCTACCTTCACAATTGTGTATACTTTATAATTTATAGTTTTATAATTTTTTGTTGCGTATAATTTTTATTAATGTGCATTATTGTATGTGGATATTTTTTATCATAACCTCGTATCACGATAATTTTTAAAAGTTTTTTTCGAGAAACTTAATGTACGTGGGAGAACTTTGTGTAATTTCTACTATTTGAAAGCCGTTTCTGGATGGTATATAGTGTTTTATTTTAAGAAGGTAAATTATGGGTTTTCACTTTTTTATATATGTTGGGGAATAGGGGTAGTTAAACCTGTAGGGGGCATTCTAGATTCGTATATTTTTGCTTAATAAGGTAAATTAAGCAGTGTTAAGAGAAAATACTCGAATGTGGGTCGGTAATTTATAGAGGTTGCTATGCACTGGTATTGTTTAATTGTTGGTGGTAAGTTTAGTTAATTAGGGCGCTATGCTTAATAAATGCATTGAGTATGTGTTGTAAGCCAGCTCGATGAGTGTACATGTATTACAGCCACAATGTTTTTACAGTATAATCAAACGTTAGTAAGTAGATATACATACAAATGGATATACAAATATTTTAGCAAACATATGAATTATGTGTACACACATCCGGACAACACGTACACGGGTGTAAAGATAAGTCCATATATACAGAGACACCAATATATTCATATACAAATTTACAAAACGAACAAATATATACACATATGAATACTTAAGAAAACTAAATAGTGGGCGTATATAAATTCATTATAAAAATGATTATTTTTTATGGTCGATGAGGTAAATTAAGAGGTAATAATGGGATTACTAAGAAGATGTTCTCATAATGTCTGCAGTTCATGGAGGTTTCTTATGTTTATTGAACAACTTATCCCTGCCTATAAATCGTACGATAAATAATTTTTTCCGAAAGGCAAAGGTGAGGAATATGCTTTAGCTTTTTGAGAATAGTCTATGGTTAGTGTTAGTTTTTTTTTCAATGAGTTGTTTATAATAAGCTGGAAGTGATACACCTCACTGTTGTTTTTTTCAAATGAACTTTTGTGACCTCTAAACCGTTCCTTGAATGTTGCCAGCTAAACCGATATATTATTTACTATAACTTGCATTTCTTTTCCTTGGGATTTTTGAACGGTATACCACTGATATTACTAATCAATTTCATTCAATGGGAATTCGTGTTATATGTGAAGTTACATGATTTTGTGATACTATTTTTATTGGATTCGGATGATGTACTATTAAGAATTTTCATGTGATAATTATTTTTTTTTCTAAGTTTTCACTACAACTAGGGTTTGATTTATTATATTTTATTGAATATATTAGTGAGTACATTATTGGGTGGTAAGTGTTGTTTTATTAGCTTAGGGAATTTTTCCCTGAGTTTTGTTTGATGTTTAAATTTAACGGGGGGAGGTGAACCATATAATTTTCATTGTTCTCTTATTTCTAAATATTTTAGTGTTAGGTGTAGGCTGGATATATTCTAGTTTTGTATTGTTGTATCCGTTGTTTTTTAAGTGTTTTATCGAAGAACGGTTTATGAGTGCTAAAATGTTCACATCAGACGAATTGAAACCTATCCCACGCACATTAGTTGGTGATAGAGTTCCGGATGTGTTTAATTATGGATTAGGATTGTTTGAGTTAGTGTTTACGTATATGGTGTTTGTTTTATCTTTTTTTAGGTTGCGTATATATATATTTTTTAATCTAGTGACGTCCAAGAAATTAACAGTTCTGGTATTTAAAATTATTTCGATTATAAGTTTATTCTTCTAAATTCTTTGAGGATTATCTTTGTCATTTTTCACATTTAGGTCCCGTCGATTCTTTTATGACCATAAGTCCATCATATTTGTATAAGCCTATACCTTTTATTTCAATATCTTTAGTTTAATATACAAAATATATAATTCGACAAGCCTAGGTAAGTACTACAATATATAAGCTTGTATACTCAGTTTGTATAACCTAAATACTCTGATTTCTGTCATGTGTTATTATATATTATTATTGTATCGTTATACATCTTATGTATATCTGCCCAACCATCGAAAGACTGCTTGCTTAGTATGAAGATAGGCCTATGAACTTCATGCTGAATTCAATATAAATTTTTACATAGTATAAATTTTTACGTAGCAAAAAAATCCTACAACTTAGGAAAATGTATCAAGCGGGTGGGGCCATATAAATATAACACACGTGTGGAGTGTGATAGAAAAAGGGGATTTATATAGTAAATGCATTCACGTCCGTTTCTACTTTAGATGTATCATTTGGTGGCAGGGTACATATATATATATATATATATATATATACGTCTATATTTGTGTGAGTATGTATGTATAAGTGTATTTTATGTATGCATGTATGTTTGTGTATGCATATATATATGGATGTGTATCTATATATATATGTGTGTATGTTTTTATATGGATGTATTTGCATATGTGTATATATGTATATGTATGCTTATGCTTATATATTTCTTAACTATTAAAATAGGTTGTCTCGTATATTATTGTTGTAACAATATAGATTACAAGAATGTATGGATGCCCGGATGTTGTTTGAATGTATGTTATATATATATATATATATATATATATATATGTGTGTGTGTGGGTATGTGTATGTATATGTATATATCTATGTATATATATATATATATATATGTATGTGTGTATGTATGTGTATATATATATACACCTGTCTGGAGTGTAGTAGCAAGCTATTTCATATATGAAGGGGTTACCACGCTACTGAAGTAAAGAAAAATGTTATTGTATGTCTATGTATGTCTGTATGTGTGTGTGTATATATGCGCGGGTATAGCAAAATGTAAGCGTTTATAAGTATATTTATATATTAATATATATATATGTACATGTGGGGATTAGATAACTTTCGTGTTTTATGTTTATTCATATTTTGTTTGTTTATTTGTTTTTATTTTTATTTTTTTATTTACTTTTTGTTTTGTTTTATTTACCTTATTTTAATTTTAACTTTATTCCTGCGTAGTTTAGAGTTATTGCCTAGTTTCAGTACGTGTGTTGTGAGTAAAATAAAAGCGAACAGCATATATTCGCTTTGAATATATGTATTAACGTGAGTGTATGTGTGTGTTGTGTTTGTGTTCCATGTATGTGTGTGGATGGATGTCGATTGAAAGGCACCGGTCAGTATTTAGTGGTCATAGCTAATGTTCTTAATTTACAGACTCCAAGACAAAAAAAACTAAATTCTTAAGTACCTTATGCCATAAAAACCAAAAGATAAGTTGGAGATGGGGGAAAGGGAATTGAAAAAGATGTTTATTATCTTCAAAGACCTCACTCGCCCTCTTACCGTTTTATGACTTCCACCCAGGCTACATTCTTACTTGAAAAACGAAATAAGAAATTGTATTTGGCTGAAATATCACTGTCGACGGTAATTCTTGGCCTAAAGACGTAATCCCCCAACGCGGGTGATTACAGAAACATATATGCACATATGTAGCCATTAAGTTTTGTATAAATAAATTGAATATACCTGCTCTGTTCACTCATTGAGCACTATTTTGGTAGACACATGTTGTTTCATTGGATGTACTTCTAGGAAACTAAACTCTACTGGCTATATATATATATATATATATATATATATATATATATATATATATATATATATATATATATATATATACATGTTATATATACATTTGCAGCGCGCTTTTTACTCTAATGAATTGTGTTATTCCTCCTCAATTAGCTGAAAATGAAAGATAGGAAGTATATTGTCAGAACATATACTACATTCTGATTCAGAGATTTCATAGTGTTGTTGGTCTCGTAAAAAGTGTGTATTGTGCAGTGTATGAAATTAGAGATGAGGGGATTTTTGTGTGCTTGTGTGTGTTTTATGATTAATGAGTTGGGCTTTATACATGCCTATATACGAGTATGTGACTGTGTTTGGAATTTCGTTTTTGTGTATCTGTATTAATCTCATTACAATTTAGGAGTGAATCTTCTTTTAAAATTATTTTTTGTGTAAATAAAAGTAATTATTTCCTTGCAAAATTGTCATTATTTTGAAGTTATTTCATATGCGTGTATGTACGTGTTTTGAAACAGAAAAGTGTCTGTTTTCTACGATATTTATGTTTCTGATATAAAACCATTCAATTGCTGAGGTTTTGGTATCACATATGGTTACATACTGTGCATCGTAGAGCATACGCTACTTTTTTAAGGTGCAGTTAAGGTTTTTTTTTATTTTTAATGTTTCTATTGTTGTTGTTGTTTTAATGTTCCAGTTTAGTATTCTATCTGTCTCAAACTCCACATCGTTGTTGGTTGCATTTTGTTACTATATAAGTGTGTTGATTAAGTTTGAAAGAAGCTAGGGTGTGTTTTATAGTTGAGGGTTTGCGTTTGCTTTTTTTTTGTGTATAATATGTTGTTTATTGTATTATTCTGAGAGGGAATAATGAGACTTTTTGTTATCTCTGTAAACGATTATGCGTATTTATATTGTACGTTGAAATATATACTATACTTTGTTCTTTATTGTGCTTTTTGGAATTTCTGATTTGCTCTACTCGAAATTTTGTGCCGGTTCATTACATTTACGTCCTAGTAGTTGTGGGTATCTCCTTTACCTCAGAGTAATTTGCAGATAATTTAGTCAGGTTCATCGAAAGTATGTGTCTGCAAATATGGTGCATATTCTAAACACCAGGGAGTAGGGCATATTTTCAAACAGTCTATGAGGGGTTATGCGTTCTTTGTTGAGATATTACTGTGTGTCTGTGGGGTTGGGATAAATTACTTTGATTTTGTTTTAGTTTTTTTCCTAGAATGTCTAGAAAAACATAATTCTGTTGGACTTTGTTTTAGAGTTGATTCGATTTTGACGTTTAAATTTTGGAGTATAGTGTGAAAATCTTTGATGGCCACATGTTGTCTTCCAGAGGAAAAGAAATCGCCCAAGTATCTCTTCTAAGATGTTATGAAAAGTATATTCTAATGTCCGTAATTCTGCTGTCATAATGGAAGGTGGCGTGTGTTGATGACATTTTTTACCTATCGCTGTGCCATATATCGGGATATAGTTATCATAAGTTCGAAAGACTTGTTGACGATTCTATCTATGTTCTCAATCACCATTGTTTAGTGAATCTTGGGTGTATTGTTTGTGGATATTTATCGATCCAAGATGAGATTATTTCTTCAGGTTTTAAACACCGACACACAGACATACACACACGCACACACACACGCACACACACACACACACACATATATATATATATATATATATATATATATATATATATATAGATGTGTGCGTATACCTGAATGTGGATGTGTGTGTAACAATGGAAGTGTGTGCCGAAGTGTGTGCCTATATTAGTGTGTATGTAGACGCAGACAACACGAGAGAGATTTCGTGGGATTGATGGTGTGGTTTCTCATACGAAGGAGTAAGCGAAGCTATGTGTTACTGTTAATTTGTCTTTCCTATGAGCAATGAGCATATTCCTAAACATGAAGTGATAATATAAAGTGCCGAAAATATTGTTTAATTACAAGTTTCACTGTCACTAAAATATTTTATATGATGGATAAAACAGTAGAAGTATTATTGGTAACATTACAAAGATAAAAATGAAGCGTTTGATTAAATGTACACGCGATTACTCCGATTAAAAAACAGTATATAAATACAAATATACTTTAAAAAGAACAAGAATAAAAAAAGCATTGGAAATGCAAAAGGATATAGGGATGGTATGCCAAAAAGTATACAAACAAGATAGCTATGAATGGCTAGGCACATGGAAATAGAATTGCATCCAAAGTATAGCCCTATAGTTTTACTCCAATCTTCATTCCGTGCCATCATTACGGTTGTAATAGCTATAGGGCTATACTTTGGATGCAATTCTATTTCCATGTGCTATCTTGTTTGTATAATTTTTGCCATACAATCCGTATATCTTTTTGCATTTCCAATGCTTTTTTATTCTTGTTAATTAGTATTTTTACTTACAGTCTTATTTTTAAACTTACTTTCATGATAGTATTGTCTTTTTTAGGAGGCGGCTCATTGCCGCCTCCATTAGTAGCAGGTCGCTTCCTGCTGGGTTTTAGGTCTTTGGGTTTTGGGCCTTAAGAGTTGCCTCTTGGTCCTCCATCGGTTCTATATTACATAGAGAGTGCTACCGCCTCTCTGATAAAACAGTTAGAGTATTATAAAGTTCAAAAATGTTCATACCTTCACTATTAAATTTTTCTTGGTTCATTCTTTGGCGTTTTGGCAAAGATTTTGCAGTTTTTGATATTTATATTTATAATAGTTTGTGCATGAGGCAGCCTTTTTCCCCTTGGAATCCCTGTTATACCGTGCTTTTTAGTCAGCACGTGAGGCAGCCTTCGTTTTTTCTGGTTCTTTGTTATAAAGAGAACGTGAGGCAGCTTTTTTCCCTCGGAATCCCTGTTATACCGTGCTTTTGAGTCAGCACGTGAGGCAGCCTTCTTTGGTCTGGTTCTTTGTTATAAAGAGAACGTGAGTCAGCTTTTTCCCTCGGAATCCCTGTTATACCGTGCTTTTGAGTCAGCACGTGAAGCAGCCTTCTTTTTCTGGTTTTTTGTTATAAAGAGCACGTGAGGCAGCCTTCTTTTTCTGGTTTTTTGTTATAAAGAGCACGTGAGGCAGCCTTCTTTTTTCTGGTTCTTTGTTATAAAGAGCACGTGAGGCAGTTTTTCCCCTCGGGATCCCTGTTATACCGTGCTTTTGAGTCAGCACGTGAGGCAGCCTTCTTTGCCTCAGGATTTGCATGATACTTATTTTTTATTATTTCAGCATTTTTCTGATAGTATTCTCTTTGCTCAGATAATACCTTGACTTTGTTTTTTTCATAGTCTATATTTCTCTGAGCTTTTTTACTGCGTGCTGAATTTGGCATTTTTTATTAAATGTAAACATATAACACTTATGTGTATCTTACTCTAATAGCACTTATCTTATAGCAAGACAACTCTCGTAGAAATGAGATACCGCCCCGTCACCAATAGTTAATGTGTGGAACGGTATATACACCAATAGTGTAGTTGTTATCTTTATATAAAGTCCTAATCAGTTACAGTGTGAGGTTACTTGGTTAATTTATTGTAGTTTATTTTAGAAAACTTACTTGTTTTTATTAGTAGATTGTGTATAGTAGCCACGATGTCTAGTTATTTTTGTGGCTAGGGCTTGGATTTTGATTCTTTTTGGTCAGCTTCCAGTGAGTTCTTAGAAGATGACTTTCTTGCAGTTTCTTTTGCGGTACATTTAACTTATTTCCTTTGGCGTTTGGTGAGTTCTTAGAAGAACTGGTCTGATCTACTTTTCTTAGCAGGGGAAGAGATTCAGCTGCATTTAACAATGGTTCCTATAGTGTATTTTTGCGCATACGTGAGAATTTCAAGTTTCCTCCTTATTTTTCAATAGTTTGACAGTAGTCATATGTCTTACTGCCAAGAGCGACAGATGTCAGTGTTAGCCGTGATCGTCTAGAGGTTAGGACCCCACGTTGTGGCCGTGCTACCCTAGGTTCGAATCCTGGTCACAGCATTGACATTTTGTACATATTTTACAATCAAATATCTGAAGAATTATTTGTTTTTATAACATTATTTTTTGACGTCGTACTTGCTGATAGGTTAGTCTTATAACAATTTTGATCAACTGAGATAAAGATTTCGTGGTTTCATTAACGCTGGTGAAATACTGTTTAAAGAAAAAACCTTAACGTTCACCTCAAATATTCAGCGTCCAAGAAATATAGGCCACTGGCAAACTGGAACATCTGTGAGCATCCGGTGTATTATTTGGAGCTGCCCCTTTTGAGAGAAGTTCCGTGTTCGAAGTGGTCTGTCTACATTGGGTATATAGTGTTTAAAACTTGTTATTACACGTAATCTTATTTAATTATGGAGTTAGCTAAAACGCGATGGGTTACTGCACTTCTACGTGTAAAAAGCAGTCGATTGATGCTTGAACTGTTGTCAGAGACAGTTCGTACACCGAGATACATCGCTCAAAAGAAAGAAGAAAGCAGAAGAAGAAAGAAGAAAGAAGAACAATTGGCCATTTTTGTACCCTTTTTTTGCTCTCTTTTGACATTTTAACCGACGGTCTGACACTCGCTGGATTCGTAAGACGCTTCTCTGTAAGAATATGTGCTTTTTGAAACTTATAAGTTGATTTTAGTTGAGATTTGGATAGTTTTGTTTTGTAGGCGTATATAGGCGTGTACGGGGCATCCCTATATAGAGAGTGCTACCGCCTCTCTGATTAAGACGAGTATATAATGAGACTCAAGGCAATTATCCAATATCTTTACATTTATAAATCGTAATTAGTTTGGAAATAACGCAAAGGTAATAATTCAATTGTCACCTGAATTACACAAACAAACATATATATATATATATATATATATATATATATATACATATATATATATATATATATATATATATATATATATATATATATATATATATATACTTAGCGCCACAAACATTTGCCACTCTCAAAAAAAATTATTTCACGACATTAAAAATAGATATGGAAAGAGTTAATTTCGAAACATCGCTAAAAAAACATCCCCACACATAGCAAACATAGCTATATTACTAAATTAATTAAAAAACGATAGACAACGACAAAATTCGCGCATAAGCGTGAAGAGTCCTAGAGTGAATGAAACGCGGAGTATTCAGTGTAGCTTAATCGCCATACATATTTTATAACTTGCTATATATATATATATATATATATATATATATATATTTATATATATATATATATATATATATATATATATATATTAGTTTTAAATATAATTATCCACTGACATGTGTCTCGTTGTCTACGACTTATCAGATTGGCTGATGAGTCGTAGACGAGGAAACACGGTTCAGGTGGTAATTCTATTTAAAAAATAATATATATATATATATATATATATATATATATATATATATATATATATATAAATATATATATATACCGCTCCCCGTTCAAGAGAAAGTTATTCCCAACTTGCATTTATGTAACATGCACTTTCCTAAATAATTGAATTAATTCAAAACATATCGCTAAAACCAAAAAAAACAACAACATATATATATATATATATATATATATATATATATATATATATATATAGGTAAATTGAATGAAATCACAACCTACATGAATAGAAATTCACTTATTTTGTCGTTAAGCTCTTACAGATGTTTCGTGAAAGGATGGACAATTACCTCTCCACTATAGATCTGTAAATATTCCATCCAATCACTCCTCAGAGACGCTTACAACTATTCCCAACAAGTTTTTCAATCCGTTGTGAATGCGTTTATTTCTTCTCTCCATATTAAATGGAGCTCGTATTTATATATATATATATATATATATATATATATATACATATATATATATATATATATAGAGAGAGAGAGAGAGATAGAGAGAGAGACAGAAATAGATAGATATAGAGAGGTACATATATACACATATATATATACATATATATATATATAACTACTTCATTTATTCACATAAATTTAATATACGAAAGTATAGATTTATGCGTAAACTTAAGTATTTACTTCAAAAGTGCTCAATACGTAGGTAGAACTAGTTAGTATTTTATAAAATATATATGGCGACTAAGCTACACTGAATATTCTGCGTTTCATCCAACTATAGGATTCGTCAGGCTTATGCGCGAATTCTGTAGTTGCTTTTTGTTTTTATATATGTTGAGGATTTCTAGTTGGCCAATCAGCTTTCTAGTATCCACCGCACCCCTTCCTATCAGCCAATGGGCGTGCATTTTATCAAACAAAGGATCTGTTTTAGAACTAGGTTAGTGGTTTTAGCTAGACGTTCTCCTTTTTTTATACATATAAATATACCTATGTGTACACACATACATGCACATATACACATATATATATATATATATATATATATATATATATGTATATACATACATATGTGTGTGTGATCGTTTATGTATATTCATGTTTATTTAATTTATTTATTTGGTTGTTTTCTATTGTTATTGTTAGTTTTAAAGCTATTTTGTATCGCTATCCTAGAGTAAGTTTAATTTTGTGAACACAGTTGTTTGCTATTTGCCGCCTACAGTTTAATAGATTTTCAGGTTCTTTTAAGTACAGGATAGAAAATTTTTCATGGAGGCATAATTTACATTGGTCGTCTGAATGTCTGCATGTGGTAGCTTGTCTCATTATTTTCAATTCGACTACCGGCGAATGTCCGCTTTCTTTGAGTTCCCAGTATTTATTCGCTAGTGTTGTTTTTATACGGTGTTTTTTTTATTTTGGAATGTTCTTTTGTGGTCATAGTATCGGGTTTTGAAATCTAGGGAAGTCATGCCTATGTAATATTTCTTGTTATTCGGGTTTTCTTTCGCAAATATTGTTGCTTGATAAACTACGCTGTTGGTTAGACATTTATTTTGGATTGGGCAAAGTGTGCGGTGTCTACAATTGCATTTATCTTGTTTGTTATTAGTATTTTTATTTATGGTATGGTTGTTCTTGTCCGGGGTTGGTTTGTTGTTATTATTATTATTATTATTATTATTATTATTATTATTATTATTATTATTATTATTTCTGCTAGTGGTGGTTTAATTTCTGTCATGGTGTTTAGTTTTTTTGTTGTTTATTTTGTTGTTGTTTACATTGCTTTCATTTAGTATTATGTTATTATGTGCCTTAATTATCATCTCTAAATTTTCGAAACAATTGTAAGATAACTTCAAGGTATTTTTATTGAAGATTTTGTGTAAGGGGTTGGTTGCGGGAAAGTGTTTTTCAATAAGATCTAGAAATTTCTTGCCAAGTTATATATATATATATATATATATATATATATACATAAAGAGAGAGAGAGAAATAAAGAAAGAAAGATAGATTGGTAGGTAACATGTATTTACAATGTAACAAATACTGAACTATTTTTTCACCTTGATGACATTACGATATATGTTGTTATTGTTTTCAAATGTTTATTACGTTGCGTCCCTAGTTCAATGCGTAGATTCGCCAGGAGGTGAATGAGTACGCGGACAGAGAGAACATTCTTCTTGATATCTCGCTTTACATTTGTTTGTCTGGAAAAAATAATTTTTCATACTGTGCGTGCGTTAGTACAGCGAGATATAGATTTCGATGATGTATCGATTTTGTCTGCAAACAAGAATGCGCTACAATATACATTAACGTAATTAGGAAATAATCACCCATGAAATAGACATGCCTATATACAAATAACGACACACATATCATTTTGAAGATAAACAAAATTCTTGCATAGAAATGTTTATATTATTACTTTAATGAATATTTATCTTTGTTTTTTCTCTCTACGCACACCCACACGCACACGCACACATGTATGCACACACACACACACACACACACACACACACACATATATATATATATATATATATATATATATATATATAGTAAAATTATTCATAATTTTCCATTGGAAATGAGTCTCAAACGAAAAAACAAACAAAATTAATAGTTTGTACGATTGTTTCGGAAAGGAGGTTTTCTTATTGAAAAGCCCCATGAACTTCTACTGAGTCAACGACTAAATGACACGTAATTTATAAATGGGACTGATTCGGCTGCTCAGCCTACGAGAAATAAACCTATCTAGGACAAAATAAATTCCTATTTAAGAATACAGTGACATGTATAGGTATATCGGGAGTTAAACATAGGTAAATAAGGGGCTCGTTTGCCACTGTAGAGGTTATCTATGTGGGGGAAAGATAACTCTGAGTATTAAACGTGAGTGTATGGTTCGGACAATCATTTCAATTTTTGTGCATTTTTTTTTACATAAACGTCACCACTTATCAAGGCCGATAGGCCACTCAAGGATAAGGGTTAAAGAGTGTAGAGTAGTCAAAAGGACAATATAGTAATCGATAGTAATGGAAGTTCAGTAAATTTGTTAACTTAAGTGGAACGGCTCATTAGAAATTTGTTCACGTTGGACTTGAAGACAACCATATTATAGAAAGCTGGAAAGCAGGAAAACGGAAGACAATTCCACAGGCGTGCAGTTCTAAGAAAGAAGCTTTGATCATGGAATCTATGTTTAGGTTTAGGTACGGATAAAGAGTGGGGAAAATTATATTATAATTTTTTCAGCTAGGGCATTGACAAATTATCGCATAATTGAAAAGTAGAGTGCCTTCCGAACAAGGTCAATTCACGCACTGATATCTTTTTTACTTTTTTATAGTTTCTCGTGGTGAATTTTACACACATTGCTAAACTTAAAATCCCAATTTAAATGGCGATATACATTTTGGCGAGGCATACAGGCCTAACAAACTGGGATTACCGACCTCAAAGTGTGCACAGTGGCGAAGCTTTATATAGGATAACATCGCTTCAATTTGTTTTATCGAGATTAAAGGAATGATTCGGTGGAGTTAAGGATTCGGAAACGCTTATTTAAAGGGTCACATTTTGCTAGGTGAGCAGATTAGCAAAAGTATCCTAAACAGACATTTTGCCTCCAAATGTAACCCGTAGACACGCCTTACGGATTGCTCATTTGGTGGTAAGAAAATGAATGATAATAAATTAGCATTATAAAAATGACAAGCATATAAATCGGAACACAATCTGAAAAGGAGTTGTCTGAATAGAAATGCCCGTTTCTCTGTATGATATTGATATTTCTGGTTTCTCTAAGACACGTCTTGATGATGATGGTCAACTCAAAGACATACGCCTTGATTATACGTTATTTTGGATAATGAAAACAGGCTGATTAAAGACAAAATTCGGCGTAAATTTTGCCATTAATTTTACATTCATAGAATATAACTTGCAATTACTTCAATTTTGTAAATGAGAATGCATTTTTTCTTTGCGTCTCTGTCTGCAAGAAAAACGCGTTGTCACAATCGTATCAGTTATGCCGCAACCATAAACTCCCCTGATCCAAACATAATCTTTTTATGAAGAATTAAGACAACTATTTCTAAATATCTAAGATGATGATAAGATCATGCTACTTTGCAATTTGTATGCGAGAGTAATGATGAATTCCCAAACTTATAAATGTTTAGATGCACATGGTATGGACAACATTAACAACAATTCTTACTTTGGGAAATGAGGCATATATTTCATACTAAAATGACATAACCCGCCACAGGCATGCGAAAGTGTGGAGAAGTTTTGTTATATAGCTTATTGCGAATATATTCAAGAAATAACAAAATACTTTATTCTATTAGAGACTCATTTTATCCCTTTGCATTTAAATTATTTTAAATTACTAATAAGTGTAGTTAACATGCTAATGTTTTTATAATCATTGATTGATATTAAATCACATGCACTTTATCGTAACGACCCCGACAACAATCTGACAATACACACACATACAACGGTCAATTTTTAAAAATTTTGACCCCTATGATGCTCCCTGTACATTTATTGTTTTAGGCTAAAATAAAGTTATTAAGTTATATCCATGTCCAAGAAACCTATATCTAAAATTTCAAGTGCGTAGACCCAAAATTGTTGGAAGAGTTTGGTACAGGTCTCAAAGGTTAAATCCTTGAACATTGGCTCCTTAATCGCCAAATTTGTTGGCCAAAATCCGCCTACATCGATTTTCTCAAATCTCAGTACCCTGTATATAAAATTTCGAGTCTGTAGACTAAAATTTTACAGAGTATATGCGTAGGGAAATGTACACCGATACACACACAGACACGTTCACATTTATATATATATATATATATATATATATATATATATATATATAGATAGATAGATAGATAGATAGATAGATAGATATATTGGATATATTAACAATATAGTAAACATAGGAACTATTTCTTTATCTATTGGTGATGTTCACAGTATTATTTACGTCACCGTTTGTATGTTGATATATGAAGTAAATTAGTTATACGAACTAATAAATATTTTAAGAAAAGACGTAAATCGTAAAAACAAAGCTGATAATATTTGAAAATAAAATGTCCACAATTCCGTGATATGTTGAAATAAGAAAAGAGCATGCAATTTGAGAACAATTAGGATAAATAGGAACACCTCTGAATAGCAGGAATGATGTCACTCAATAAACTGATTTACACTATAAAATGCCTTCGAACTGAAAGGCGAAATTAAAGTTTAAAAAACAAACCCCACATATTTAAAAGATTTTTAAAAGGTATAGAAAACACCGCGAAAACTACCACAAATATATTTAAATTTATTGTAATTACTCGGTGGAAAATTATATAAATATACTATTTTAATAACTAATAGTGAAATGTTTTAAATCGTACTTCAAACCAGTCTTAAATAAAGATAAGTAATTACAGAAAGGATTCAAATATTCTAGATATACTGTCTAGTACAAAATATGACTGATTTGAAGAGTATCAATAGTTTTTTACCCACACTTTTAAATAATTTCATTTACTGATTTACATTTTCACGTGACTTGCAAATTATCATCACATAATATCTGCAAAGTTATTTAACTACCACTTGCTTCAAATGTAAATAACGCTTACTATTCTCAATTGCAACATAAATAATCTAAACGTTAATCATATGTATTTATAATATAAAGTGTTTAATACATGAAATTAATAAAACCTGCCGAATGTTATTTCAAATAGTTTAGTTTACATTTTTAATCGTATTCGTTTTAATGTTTTTCTGTTTAAGTAACATCCGCTGTAACGTGGGAAATATATATAATATACATAAACTTGTAAATAATAATAATAATAATAATAATAATAATAATAATAATAATAATAACAATCTATATATCTATAAAAGTGAAAGTGTATGTATGTATGTGTGTCTGTCTTTATATGTACATTTCCCTACACAATATCTCTATGAATTTTCAGTCTACAGACTAGAAATTTGATATACAGGGTACTAAGATTTGGGGAAAGCTTTGTAATCCGTTCTCAGCCAGAAATTTGGCTGTTAAGGGGTCAAAGTTCAACGATTTGTCTTTTGAGAGATCCATCAAACTCCTCCACCAAGTTGGGTCTAAGCACTTGTAATTTTAGATATAGGTCTCTTAGACGTGGATCTTACTTAATAACTTCATGTTGCTCTAGTCATTAAATTTTGAGGGGTTATACTAGTGGTCAAATTGTAAAAAAATTGACCTCTGCGGTCTCTACCAAATTACTCAGACAATTTCTGGTTTAAACATTTGAAATGTTACATAAAGTTTAGTCAGAGATAGGACAAGCTTTCCGATCGGTTTTCGTCGAAAATTTGAGCTACTAATATATAGATGTACGTATGTTTGAATGTCTTCCTAAAACCTTCGACAGAGGCGACGTATTTTCACAAGATCTGTTTCGTTTTTAAGCTCGAGAAATATCGAAAAATTGGCTAAAAACATTAATTTCTTCACCTCCAACTGAGTATTTTCTACAGGGAGGGGTCACTTTTTTCGCCGATGTTGTCGAAAGTTTCCCCCTCTCTTTGATTGTCTAGCTTTAATGTCAACCTACGTCATTCTGGTTTAGCGATAGTCGTAAGAGCAAGGACGTCACGTTTTTTCCCCACTCTTTTTCTTCTTCGCTTTTGTTTTTGCACAACATACACCTCCAAACACCCGGATAACGCCGGTCTCAAATGCTAATAATAATAATAATTATAATAATAATAATAATAATTTACTAATTTATTAATATGTTTTTTAGTGACCATATTTTTTGAATAGATTGTTTCAAATATCTGTGATGGCGTCTGAAAGCTCGGAGACACAATTTCATGTCGCCCACCTTGCGTTGCCTGTACTGGATGCTCTCTCTCTCTCAATGTTATAAAATTAATGAGATAAAAAATTCACGTCAACAAGTTTAAAATTTATTCCGAATCACGGAAGTTAACGGAGAAAATTAAAATTTCCAATGCACGTTTGACTAAATCGTTAAGTTATTGATTTTTCTTTTTGAATTCAAGTACCTAATGACACTAGCGTGTGATGGCAGTGTAACTGCGACCTTTGTGTGTATAACGTCTGCACTGTATTGCGCCATGCTTATGTGTATTTCGGCTCTGTCGGCGGGGTTACTTATGATAGTATTTGCATATACAAGGGATTTCATTTTTCAGTTTTCGTCTAGGTTCCAATGAAGTTTGGAGATGTAGGAATATCTGCCGTGTTGCTTTTTAATTCATTTCCGTAGCGATAATAGATTGTTTTGCAAGGATACTGAAAAAAGATTAATTTAAACGTTAACTAATTACACGATTTGTATATTATATGTGAACAGTTTTGTCTATCTGTGTGAAGCAGATGTGGCTAACTCCTGTTTTAATATTGAGGTAAAAAAGGGTTGAAAAATATTTTTTCATTTACACTTTGGTTTTGTTATGTGATAGGTGGTGTGTAATCTCTTATGATAATTTATGTATACATCATTATTTAAAACCGTTCTATGGTAATATTGTGCTATTTAGTAAATCACCAAACACTTGGTTTGTTTGGTTGGTTGTTTTTGTTTTATGGCATATCAACCTCTTTCGGGTTATTTAATGGCGAATTAATAGATTTTGAAGAAAACTTTTTTTAATAGAATATATTTTTGTTTTCACGTCGGTTTCTATTCAACATAGTTGGGACCCTAACAAGTGGACCTGGGAGCAATGGTAATTAAAGGGTGGCTCCACACTCCCCAAAGCCCACAAGCTGGGGCCTCACCACTGGATATAGTTTAAGGTCATATCCTTGAACCCCATTGAGGGACTTTTACCCTCTGCAGATTCTTCTACGAATATTAGTTATGAGAACTTTTATTCTATGCAAAGCGGCAAGATCCATTTAATATGTAATAATGTGTCTTTTTACGTTCAACTATATATATATATATATATATATATATATATAATAAATATATTATTTTTGCACCAACCTAATACAAGCTGTGTATACCTGTCGATACCCTGGAAACTATTTTCATACTTACACTTCCCTTTAAAAATTATTTAACTATGACGTCATAAATGACGTCCTCACATTTAATATCATTATAAATGACGTCATATTGGATAAATAGGTTACTGAGAAATAGGAAAAGTTTTGGACACGTATGTCCAGTACACGTGGAAGAAGGCACATGTTTTAACATGTGTATGACGTCACGGAAAATAAAAAGTTCTAGGAATAGAGAAAAAAACTTTAGAGTTAGTCAGTCAGTGAAGAAACTCGGAGAGGGACAGTCAGGCGTCTAGGGAGCGAGACGTCACTTCAAGAAAAAAATGTGAGACTTTGAATTCTTGGTGATGGAAACACGGTCGTGTAACGAAATAAACCATCAAGTGTTTTTTGTAAAGTTCGTCTTATGTCTTATGATTCTTACAAAAAGGTATAGTGGAATTGTATTATATATTTGTGTAATATGTCTTTACATACACGTCTCAACATCATCATGTCCGAACTGTCTGAACACTATCCCTTCACTCCAAGAGCTTTCTTCTTTTTCCATTCAACACAATTAAGGAATGAACATTTAATATATAAGAATCTCTCCTAACATGAACTAATATCAATCTAGTCTCTTACAACAAATCTCTCTCTCTCTCTCACTCTGAGTCTTATAACATCCCTCACTGTAATAAGACTATTTCTAAGAAATTCTTCCTAAGACTCTCTCAATGAAACTCCTATATAACAAACAGTATTTTGGTGCCGAAAATGACCAGACCACCCAGCAAGGGTGGGTTTGGGGGGGAAGAGGGAAAAAAGAACCTCGGTTACCACGTAAAAAATTAAAAACACAACGTTTTAAAAGGGTCCAAGATAATTTAAAAATATAAATAAATAAATAATACCACGGAAAAAAATTACACGATCACAGAAATGCGAAAAAAAGAACAAAAAAAATTGGACACACACGCACACAGAGAACAAAAGATGTAAGACATATCAAAAAAGAAAAAAAGAAGAAAAAGGCCGATATGCCGTAAAAGAAATCCGTAGTAATGAATGGAAATATAGTAAACAAGTCACCATGCGTAATTCATTGATAAATGAATTGGTTTGATAAAAAACACACACACACATACACGCAAATGCAGAGATTGGGGGTAACCCATTATTGTTTTGAAATTTGCATGAAGTGTTAATTAGAAAATTGTGTCAATATGAAATCGTTTGGACGAATTGTTGAATTTAATCTGTCAATCAAATAGGAATTTTTCAAAGGTCGCATGTAGTCTTTGAAACAGCGTGTTAATTCTTTTTGGAAATGCATTATTGTGTTCATAGTTGAACTTTTCGGCTTTTTTGTATGTTTCATTTGTTTTGTTTTTGAAAAAAAAAGGGACAATTGTTTTGTACAGACTGTTGAATTGTTGTTTGTTACAGATAATTTTTTTTGTTGTTGAAAAAAGTTATAACTGTTGCAAAATGTTTAAATGTATTAAGGTATATTTATTTTTGAAAATGTGTTTATGATGTTTAACAAATATTGTAAATTGTCTTATGTATGTAAAATGTTATTGATTTTCACAGCAAAAGAAGCTGACACCCGCAAGTTACTTAGCATTATGGATTAAATGATGGTTTGGCCCAGAATGACTTCCAAGCCTAAGAAGTCCAGAAGCCTCTCTCTTAGAAAAGGAAAAGTGCATGAAGATATCTGTTTTTCAGTGGGGGGTCAGAAAATTTCTACAGTCTCAGAAGAACCAATAAAAAGGCTGGGAAGATGGTAAGATAAAACCTTGAAAGACTCCAACCAGGTTAAAGTGACAATAAAACCCGTCGATGAGAGTCTAAAGACGATCAATCGCTGCCCACTTCAAGGTAAATACAAGGTATGGCGTCTTCAACACATGCTCATCCCAATTCTTTTATGGACTCTTCACATACATAAACTAACTATGAGTACAGTTGAGGCAATCGAAGCGAAAATCAACAGCTATACGAGCAAATGGCTAGGTTTGCCTCCAGGATTATCAAATGTTGCCCTATATAGCAAACACTCCAAACTAAAATTACCGCTCAAGTCTATTGCAGAGGAGATACAAAGCAGAGAAAGTCAGATACCAGATGATGTTGGACAATTACAACGACACTGTTGTAAAGACAGTACAACCCTCTCTTAAAACAGGAAAGAAATGGTAAGCCGAGACGCTATAAATGAAGCGAAAGAAAACCTAGCCTTCAAAGAAGTCATTGGGCTCACTCAGACAGGGAAATCTGGACTGGGAATGACCAGGATTCAAAGATGGTCCACGGCTACAACCAAAGAGCGCCGAGATCTGGTCATTCAGGAAATAAGGAGCAAGGAGGAAAGCAAAAGGCTCGTAAAAGCCATTCAACAGTCACAGTAAGGACAATGGACACACTGGGGAGAAGCTATGCAAAGATACATTACGTGGAAGGGCATCTGGCAAATGTCGCCGCTAAGGTTGAGTTTCATAATACGCTCCACTTACGACATGCTTCCATCAATGACTAACCTTGCCAAATGGAAGAAAGGGAGGATCCAACCTGTCCTGTATGCAAAGAAAAACCTAAGACTATGGAACATGTTCTTAGCTCCTGCAGAGTGGCCCTTGGGCGATAGAGTGGGCGATATACGTGGCGGCACAACAGGGTATTGGAAGAACTGACCACAACAATAGGTAACCATATGAAGCCCGAAGCAGCTAACATAAGCCACAAGTTTTTTGCTGGGGGAGGAAAAATGTGGATCGGATCCAAACGTATAACTAGCCGATTGCTAGTACAGAACCAAACTATTCTCGGAATCAATGATGATTGGATAGTCGCCGCAGTTCTCCCTGGCTGTCAAAGTAATTATCCAAAAATTATAAAAGCAAAGGGTCAACGGCCAGACATTGTTCTCTCGTCAATAACAAGGAAAATATTCGTTTTGACTGAATTGAAAGTACCTTATGAGAGTCGGGTAGAGAAGCAACATCAATACAAGATGGAGAAATATGAAGACCTAAAAAGAGAGTTTAGCCGTGAAGGTTACGTTACAATTCTTCGAGCTGTTGAAATTGGAGCAAGAGGTTTCATTTCAGACTCTTTATATCAACTTTTAGGACAGCTTGGAATAAAAGGCCGAAAAAGAAGCGCAGCATGTAAAATTCTAACAGAAATTACTGAACAATGTGCAATCTGGCTCTGGGTTAAAAGAAATACCGAGTGGTAATATATGCCCACAGTGCTGATTTATTTATTTAATGATTTTAATTTTTTATTTTGTTTAACAATTTTTTTAATTATTTATTTTCTTTCTTTCTCTTTTTTATTTTCTTTCCCTTTTTTTTGTTTTTGTTTTGTTTTTCTGTTTCTTTCGATATGAGCGCGTCTTAACTTAATGGACTAGATATAGACGCATCCTTTAAATTTAAACGTCATGCGCACAAAGCCGTTGTTATATGAAACTCTAATTTTTATACATTTTTACTGCATTGAACAGTTAATTCAAATGCAATTCAATATCTAAGCCTCGCATCAAGGAATGTGGCTAATGCGAAAAAGCCGTAACAAGGAAAATACTCACCTAGACTAGATTTACAATTACTTATAACAGCCGAAGAGAAACAACATTAATACGTGAAAAATAAAATAAATAAAAAAAGAGAGCTGCCGTTACAATCTGGGCGAAAAGGAACACCGCATGATAGGTTCGCAAGGGTCTAGAGTTTAGTTATTACTGTGAGTAGATTTTTTTATGTGCTCATGTATATATATATATATATATATCTATATATATATATATATATATCAATATATATCAATATATATTAATGTTATGCATGTATATACCTTTAATTATATACATATATATATGCATATATATAGTACTTTTTATTATTATTGTTGTTATTATTATTGTTTATTATTGTTAATATTATCATTATTTTCTTCGATATGTGCACATCCCAACAATATGTCAGACGTAGCCCTTGAACATTGAACGGTATGCGCAAAGCCGTTGCTCGTAACCAGAGCCGTTTAATTATCAAACATCTTTTCCTTTAACTGTATTGAGAAAATAATAGGGCCTCACATCAGTGAGGGGGCCCGATACGCGAACAAGCCGTAGAGAGGACGGCCCGGAAACGGTGCGTATTCTCTCCTGATGACCTAATATTATCTATAAGACGAAATACCCCTCAATATAATATAAAGTTTTAAAAGACATGCTATGAAATACCCCCCCCAAAAGCACCATCCTATAAAACTCAGACGAGGAAAGCCGTATGAAGGTGCTTTCTCTCTCCCTTGCCATTGACTTTTACAAAAAAGAAAACAACTAACACACATCAGTATATATAAGCCTATAAGGTAAGCTGTTTCTCTCAAATACTACATCTTCTGTTGTTCGCTTGCTTCATAGCGATTTTCTACTACTGTCCCGGTAGTAATTTTTATCCTCTACATGTAGAATGTAGGTTTGGGGACATATCAAATATCTTCGCTCCTGTATTTACCATGTACGCCAGATATCGTATTACATATATCCATACCACTGGTTGAATATATGTACTGTTCTAAACACTTATATTTTCGTTTAACGAATTGTGCACTGTTTAAGTAAATACTGAAAATCCCTATAGAAGATGTTTTATCATCCGGGGTTTAATGATGACCAACGAATGTTTCACACTTCTATATTTTTATAGTTATCAAAATCAATAAAATCGCTTATTTTACAAGCACATCGATTGAGTGACTGCACTAATTGGAGACTCAATATATTTCAATTCCCGAGAATTGCCACGATGACGGCTCGCCCTTATTATATGGGTTTAATATATTTTATGATTTGTGCTATGTTTTTTTTTCTTAAATTGTTTACCAATACCTTATATAGGTATTGATTTTAATGTTATTCCTTATTGTATTTGGAAGGTTCTATTTAATATACAAACAAATTTAGGGTACATATTTTGTATAAGTAGTTTATTTATATTTTCCGAATTTAGTATTATTAGTGTTTAAGACTTCGGGTGTTTTTGATATTATTCAGTGCTTGGTCTTGACGATTACTGTATTACTTGTATTGCGTTCAAATGAGAATTTATTACGTTATTTTCTGTATTAGTGTTAACATAGTCATTATTTCTACTCGTATTATAAAAATAATTCTATATTTAGCAAATCATAATAATCTGTGTGGTCGTGTTAAGGATTACTAACTTGTAGTGTTGAACGTTGCTAGCCAGTATTATATGCGAATCCCGTTAAAACGAGATAGGAACTATTTTGAAGTAATGATTTATTTGATATTTCTTGAAAGGATTTCTGACAATCCGATGTCAATGCAATGCACATGTTTATCATTCTTTTGTAATGGGTTAAGTGATTTGCGTAGTTTGTGTATGTTGGCGATAAACTCTTGGTAATAATTTGTCAAGCCTAAAAACTTTGTAGTAGTGCTAAATTTTCGGAACCGGCATCTTTCTCATAGCTGTCGCCTTGTCCGGATCTTGGCGCCTGCCCTTTTTATCAATAATATATCTAATGTATTTGATATTTTTAAAGAATTCAGACGTCTTCTTTAACCTCAAAACTATAATTTTGTGTTCGACTGAATATTTATTTCATATAGCCTGCGTGTTCCTCCCTGCATTTGCTCGCTATAATTATGCCATCAAAATATGCGATGACGGTGTCAAGGTCACACCGCATGTAGCCATGACCTTCTGGAATATAGCAGGTGCTACCTTGACCGCGAACGCGAACCTTTCGTATCTGTAGAAACCCCGATAGCTATTAATACAGAGAAGATTAGCGGTTTTGTCGTTTACATGGCTATTTGTAAATAAACATCACTCAGGTCAATCTAAAAAAACAACAACAACTTGCCGCCATTTCATTTTGTGAACACTTCCTTTGGGCTCCGTGATAGATCGTGGACGTCTCCTAATAACCCGGTGAGTTCGCTTGAAAGATTGGCTTGGATTGAATACATCTGGGAATTATTCTTACATCTACTCATTAGTTTCTTAGTCTCCGCTAGGCAGGCATCTATATATATTGCAAAATTTAGATTAATGTAGGTTAAAGTCATCATATATTTTGAGCTGTTAAATTTTTCCAAACGATGTGGCGTTGTTGATTATTTCACCCTCAAAATAAATTCATGTACTGTTGACGGGGTTTCCCGTTCTATAGGTTCTTAGTATAGAATTTTTTTAGTAAAATATTGTAAGATCCGATCAACTGTCTTACTGAAAATTCATATTCATGCCGAAAATGTTGACGTATTAACGTAGTTTTTTTCTAAGGTGTCTCGAGGTATGTTTTTGCGCACTCGGCTTTTGTCCTGTTTTTATTCTTACATTGAGCTTTTAGGTCTGATTTTATAGCATACAAGCAGGACCCATTGTGTGGTGGAAGCCCCCCCCCCGTAAAAAAGTAAAGTACTGTTGTTGGTGGTGTCACCTATGTAAAGAATGGTTTTCGGAATAGACACCCCAACCTCCGCATGTGAATTACAGTGCAAACTCCAGATATTTATATCTTGAAAAGTACCAAACTACGCCAAATATAAATGGTTTTGCCTTAATGTGTATATTAGATAACTTATAGAATTCGTAATACTCCAGGAAATTGAGGAGTTGGATGAAAAGAAAAATGGTCACGCCCTTCCAATATAAAAAATAAACGTTGTAGAGACCGAAAAGTGTAAAACAATTTAGAAACCGAAAAGTGGAAAAAAAACAAAGAAATATAGTCCCTCTTCTAAAAAAATAGGTTCCTCTAAACTTAAGCATGCACTATTTCTCCACTCTCTATCAAAGAACCCGGACAGTATGAAAATCACCTCCTCTAAATTGAATACCTTCAGAATGGTGATCTTTTAAGTTCTTCCCTGGTAGTAAGCAATGTTTGCTAATTTCAAAGTACGTAAGGAAGCTCACTAAATCATTGTTGCGAGAGAGTGTGTCTGTGTGTGTGAGAGAGAAAGAGAGAGAGAGAGAGAGAGAAATGGAATATCTTGTCTTTTTTTGTTTGTTTTTTTTTAGTTTTGTTTTCTTCCCTCTCCTTGTGGGTAGAGTTAAGCCGAGATTGGTTTTGAATGTAGGCGATAAACCATCCCCACAAAAAAAAAAAAAGAAAAATCAGTCATGATGATTTCTCCTCTGTTAACCGAGACCAAAAATATTAGCTCAACGTTTCAGATACAATGAAAAAATAATTAGAAAATGGTTTGTGCATGTATCTATTTCATAGTAACCGTAAGTTTTTTAAAAAGTTACACAGTTTAATCAATACATATAAAAATGTAAATATTGGAATTAATTATATTGTATGTACCCGTTATGGAATAAAGTTATCCGAAAGAAAATTTCATTAATTTTAATGCGGTATCATAACAATTTTTTTCACTGCAAAAAAAATCTTGATCAAATTAAAAGTAATTTTTTTCGGAACACTTTATTCCGTAATTGATGTGTACAATATAACTATTATTCGACAGTGTAATTGCGATGTATTGATTAATTTGGAATAGAAATATTTCGTCCTTATTAAAAGAGGGAGTGTGTGTGAGAGAGAGAGAGAGAGCGAGGGGGAGAGGGAGAGAGAGGAAAATACGTCGTTCTATCCAGAAAGCGACGGACCCTATCTGTGCAATACTGCAATACATAAGTATAAAAAGGCAAAAGTTATGATTGAATATCAGAACATCAAGTTTTATTTTTTTAGAGAGCTAGAAAAAGAAAAATAGAGAGAGAGAGAGAGAGAGAAATGAACAGTACGTCGTGTTTGTTTTGTTTTTATAGCAGTTATCGAAAACTCTAACGCCTCCATAGAACTGTATTAAAAACGCCAAAAGTTGTGGTTGAATATGAGAAGAAATAAAAGGAATATTTTGTAAAGTTTTATTTTTCAGAGTGGGAGAGAGAGAAGAAGAGGGGGAGAGAAAGAACGTGATAGAGGAACGGTACGTCGTGTTTATTTGTTGTTTATAGCAGTTAGCGAAAAATCAAACTTCCCACTGTATAATAAAAAAAGTATAATGCAGTTAAAAGTTATAGTTGAATATGAGAAGAAATAAAAGGAATATTTCGTCAATTTATTTTAAAGAGAAAGAATCGCGCTTACAGAAATATTGGGTGTAGCTTTTTTTACAGATAGATAGTGAGAGAACGATAGAGCGAGAGATAGATGTCAGATGACAAAGTAAATGCAAACTAAACTCTAAACAATAGAAAAAAGTTTTAATGGTGGTTTAGTTAAAATATATGCGTGCGGATAAAAATGTGTAATGGGGGTATCTCATGTGTAGATGGATGTAACAATCTGACGTAACGCTTGTCTTGCAGACACCTAGTTCTGACACACACGTGAGTGTTCGTTATTCGTGGAAAGTTTACATCCTGGAATTAGAGAATTACATCTGGCAGCCAATAAGAAAGGGTGAAATTTGTGAATGAAGGAATCATTATTTTATCAATCTGCGAACTGGAAGTGAACAATGTCACTGAGTTTGTGACACTTATATATATATATATATATATATATATATATATATATATATATATATATATATATATATATATGTGTGTGTGTGTGTGTGTGTGTGTGTGTGTGTGTGTGTGTGTGTGTGTGGTACACAGGCAGATAATGCTCCGTGCTGAAATAATAACGTTATTATTTAAAAAGCCATTATTAACGTGGAGATAGGAGGGTGTTGAAATAATAACGTTATTATTTAAAAAGCAATTCTTAACATGGAGAGAGGAGGGGGTTTTGTACATATTCTGTACTTTAGCCTCACAACTGAACTAAAAAAAAACATATAATAAAACTTTAATTAAACGTGGAGATACGATTTAAAAAATAGCGCGGATCACTCCCTGCATTAGCACAATACATTTTTAGATAAATAATGTCAATGTCAAGTTTCTTTCCAACTCCACAGAGGACTTTTAAATAACGACTTATATAGGTTTTCGGTGTTTTTTTGTTTTTGTTTTTTACAAGGTGGTCACCACTTATCAAGCCCCGGAAGCCACTCGGGGATAAGGGTTATTGCGTGTACAGTGCGTTAATGTTGAGATTTGATACAGTGACTACTTAAGGGGGTGGTTCATCAGGAATTTGTTTATGTTGGACTTGAAGACATCCAAGTTGTAGTCAGGTGGGAAGAGTCCGACGGAAGAGAGTTCCACATGCGTGCACTTCTTGGAAAGAAGCTTTGTTCATGGAATCTACATTTTGGTTTAGGCACATATAAAGAATCGGGGACATTTTTGACAGTTGTTTCAGCTAGACGGGTGTTTTTCGTGAAAGATCGGCGAGGGGAGTCCAGGGATTGGAGCTCAGACAAACACCTGCCATGGAAGTAAGGCTAAAACAAAGGATCGCCACGGCTCTCTTGTGGTGCTGAAAACGAATATAATATTTAAATTTGGAGCATGATATGAAGAAATTACTTTTTCAAAAAATGGGGATCACTGTCCTATATAAACTTGACGTAAAATGAGCAGCCACTTTTTGGTCACGTAATAATTTTTTCATATCATGAAATAAATCTAATTCTGATATTCGTTTTTAGCACCCCAGACAACCTGTATTGTTTTTTTTGTTTTTTTTTAACTAAGAGATTCGTTCATTTTTTTATAAGTTAGGACGCTAATAATGCCGTCAGTAAGCTTACATGACCGTTTTGTTTAGGTTGATAATCATTATAGAACTTGTATAGTTTTTAACAGGTGCTTCTGTAGTTAAATTAAACGTATTTCCGTAAGTAACGTGCCGACATTAACCATTACACGATTAAAGCAGAATCGTTTAATATTTCCCATGGATTCGTTTTACATTAGGGGGCTCCACAACCCCCTAATGTAAACAGAATTTTATGAAATATTTAACTGTTGAAGCACCTGTTAACAACTGTACAAGTTGTATAATGAAAAAAAATTACTTTTGTAAACTGACTGAAAGCATGTCTGTGTTGCTCGCTCAAACACCCACATATCGCTTACCTTTCCTTGTCCACATGATGCACAAGTGTTCGTCCGTGTAAGTAATTTTTTTTCTTGACAAAAGTCGAGGACTCCAGTTGGTTTTTCCAGCTGCTCACTTAAGGTTGTAAAATTCATGTTTTTTTTTTTTTTTTATGAAGTACTCAATGGTGTGCTTTTTCTTAATAATTTATTTTTTCTCTTCCTCTTCACAATTGTCGTCTGTTGCTTTTTTTACACAGGGATCACCACTTATCAAGGCCCGGAAGCCACTCAGGGATACGGATTATTGCAAGTACATTACGTTACTGTGGAGATTTGATAAAGTGTTTACTTAAGGGGGCGGTTCATTAGAAATTTGTTAACATTCAACTTGAAGACATCCAAGGTGTAGTCCAGTGGGAAGCAGGCAGACGGAACAGAGTTCTACAGGCGTGCAGTTCTAAGAAAGAAGCTTTGTTCATGGAATCCTCGTTTTGATTTAGGCACAGATATAGAGTGGGGAAAATTTTTCACAATGGATTCAGCTAGACAGGTGTTTTTCGTGAAAGATTGGCGAGGGGGACCATATATTGGAGTTCAGACGAGCACCTGCCATGGAAATAACGATAAATCAAGGATAGGCTCGCAACGTCTCTTCTGTGGGAGAGATGTTGAAGGGTTTAGGATGTTTTTAGCAGCCCCTGCCCACATATGGCAGCAGTATTCCATCCTTGGACGTACTTTGCTTTTATATAGATAGAGAATTGCATCAGTAGTGATATATCTTCTGGAGCGGTAGAAGGATCCCACCATCTTTCCAGCGACCTTGGCAACAGACTTGATGTACGTGTTCCATTTCAGATCAGGAGTAAAGGTCAAACCCAGAAGCTTGTCAAAACACGGGGCCTCACCCAGACGAGAGCCATCCATCACAATTGATGCCAGCTGGGGATTAGAGCGTTGATGATGTAAGGATAGGAGTTTGGTTTTGGATGCATTAAAGGTAACCAGCCACATCTTCCCCCACTGAACCACGCGCTCGAGATCAGAGGAGAGAGAATCAGAGTGAACTTTGTCATTTACAGCCTTTGATGTTTTGCCGTAGATGGTCGTCTCATCAGCATAGATATCAACGTATGATTTAAGTATGTGTTTAGGGAGGTCATTGTTTTGAATTTTCAACTCGCGCGAACGCGAGTCGCGTTGAAAAACCATCGCGCTACATTGTCATTTGTTCAACTTTATGTTTCGTCAGACGGCTTAATTTTCTCGGCGACGCTCGGCTTACTCCGGCTATTGACGTCATGTTCCGGAGAAAGCCGGGCGTGCGCTGAGTTACGTCTGGATCAATCTCTGCATGAGTGAAAACTTTTTTTTATTTGTTATTATTGAGTTATCCGTCACTGTATTTTGTAGTTTTACGCCGATATAATTCATTGTTCTATTTTTAATTGTTGATTTTTGATAAAAGAAAATAAATTCAGCCATTGAACTATAAGTGGGTTGTTTGCTATACTTATAGGTGCACTGAACAGAGAGCATAATACTCAAAGATTAATTCAAATTTGGATATATCTTTTACTTTAAACGCGAAAAAACAAAAACAATTGGGACGCTTAAAACGTACGCAGTAAAACTGTACGTTGTGAAATGCTCTTATGGTTGTAAACGGCTAAATGTAGATTTATTTGTAAGAAAATTGCGCTAAAATAACCTGAACGTAATGCGGAAATGAACAATGTAAATATAATGCAGAAAGTATTAACATTTTTTTGGATAATTTAAACGCGAAAACAAACAAACAATTGGGACGCTGAAAACGTACACAGTAAAACAATACGTTGCCAACGGGTTAAAGGTTATTTATATGTAAGAAAATGGTGACAGTATAGTTGAAATGCAGAATAGTTGCAAAACATCCCCACCCTTCCCATTTTAAATAGTAATTTCTAAATAATAGCGTTACTATTTTAGTGCACAGCTCAAATTCTACAAAAGTAGCGATTTATGCTTTTTTGTTTACGTTGTTATGATTTATGTTTAAGCATGCATACGACACCGGGAGTCGTACACCGGTTGTTGCGTTACAATACCCGTTACAAGGTGATTTGAGTTTTATAATTATATAGATTTAATATAAAACATAATTTTTTACCATATATGATATCACATGCATCGCCATGGTATAATTATTACCATAAATCGGTATTTTTTCTAATTTACCGATCCCTCAGCATTTACCTTGGAATTGTCGACTTTTTAAGGTTTTGGGGGGCGCTGAGAACGAATCTTGCATTTATTTCTTGCGCAAACGATTAGTTATTCATATTTGAAGAAATTTAGTATCGAACGTTCTCACTACAGTTTGGCAAACAAGATGGCCGCCCGTGCATTTACTAAAAAAAAACACCAAAAAGAGCCAAACGAGCCAAAAAATGACCCAAACCTCCTTTCACTTTCTCATGATTGGACAAATAATTCAAAAAAAGACATTTATTTTCGTTTTTTGACACAAACCGATCTTTCCTTCTGACACCAAATCTGATAATCAAACCGTCGCAAATTTACCGTTTGCATGGTATTAAATCCTGGACACTGGGAGTTTTTGTAGAAATGTTAGTTTCAATAAAGTGGGGGATCACTTTTCTATAATAGTTTAACTTAACATGAGTACCCACACGTTGCCCCCCTCAAAAAATATGGGGTTTATATTGGGGCGGGGTGGATGTCGCCGGTGGCCGGAGGGATGTTTGGGCGTTGTTGTAATTGTACTATATAGAAATATTTCCTGTGAAGGTGTGTTTTGCAATGAACATAAATGAAAGAAAAGGTCAGGTGTTTAAAACTATTGGCGTTGATCTGACATCAGACTCCTTCAGTCACGGAATGTTCTACGTCTCTTTCAGCCGGACAGGAAATTCAGAAAAACTCTACATTCTGACTCCAAATCAAAAAACCGAAATGCAGTTTACCACGAGGCTCTTCAATGAAAAGTTCTACAAAAGGATATGATTAAAAACTGATATGATCTGAATATGGTATGTTTTCAGTATTAAATGTGTTAGATAAGATTAAAGAATCGAGGTGAAATTTACTTCCCTATTACACCATCCACTTACTGGAAAGGTGCCCAATAATCGCGTGCCAACGTGTGCAGAAAAGTCCCGAGCGATGTGCGGGTATTTTTGCTAATATATATATATATATATATATATATATATATATATATATATATATATATATATATATATATATATATATATATATATATATATATATATAGATATGTGTGTGTGTGTGTGTGTGTGTGTGTACCGAAATTATTTACGCAATGTCGGTAATAATATATAACATTTGGAATTAAAAGGAGTTTCTATTTTTTGGTAAGCATTATATTATGAAAACTATTTTTAAAATCTGAGAATTCACTATTTAGTAATCTAAATTTAAAATGTGCTCTTAGTTCATATAATTTAATATAATTCAACATAATCATTTGGTTATGCCTCTAAAGATACGCTCGTTAAACTAGCTTGAACCTTTTGGACAATTACGTCTCCACACAAGGTAGAAATTAAAAAAAAAATATTGTATATTTTTTAATTCGATGAGAGCACACTTACTCGAATACATTGTATCAATTGAGGATCGTTCTATCTTTTTAATAACTAACTGGTGTTTGTTCGTCCTCTCTCTTGACTATTTATATATATTTTTTTTTAGAAAATTACAATGGTTTTTAATGAGCAGATTTTTAAGTTAAATATCTATAGAGCTGTACAATTCACTGAATATTAAAATAATACTGGTCTTATATATGTTTTCCACAGTTAAAACTATTAAAAACTAATCGAGTAAACTGTCTTTTGAATCTGATTTAAGGGAATTTAGTAGAAGCATTTAATATTAAATGCATTCCTGGTTTATTTTGGAGAATTATATTTCTTTGTAATTAAATGTCGTATTTAAAATTAAAACTTTTAACAACTTGTTCATTTAGTTGTGTTTATTTTTCTATTTGCAATTACATTCATAAATCCTTTGAGAACTCTAAACCACGTTATTTTTAAATATTTAAATTGTGTGTATTTTTGAAAATAACTATCTATCCTTTCACAATGTATCTAGGAAGAAGATATAATACGTTATATAAGGGAAAAAGAAATTATTGTAGAAATTCTGAATAAATTTTGAAATAAAATAGCATAACACTGTAAATAACCACGTCAACAGCAATATAAGTTCTCCAAGTTTACGAACATATGAATAGTCATATATAATATATAAGTTGGTAACCTCCCATTGGACTGCTTTTAAAATCACAAAAATGTCATGTGTCTTAACTCGTACTATTTGGAAGAAATGACTCGAGAGAATATATGTTATTTATTAAATGTAAAAGTCATGAGAAAAATGAGGCAAAATAAATTGATAAAACAAATTGCAAATAGTTAAAAAAAGAAGGTAAAAACTTAGTTTCAAAAAATATTTTCTACAAATAATATTAATAATATATTTTAAGTATATTGTTTTTGTATAATACCCATTATATTGTCACAAATAGTAAAATACGAGAAATCCATGTTTACATGGATTTCTCGTATGATATGTAAAATAGTTTGCATATAAATATTGTTCAAACAGTGCTTTCTATAGACGATTTTGTGGAAACATGGATTCATATTAGCCTACGGTAAAAAAAGTAGATTACGTTACGTTTGTGTTTGGATATTTTGTCCATATTTTCTCCCAACATGTATGTAACTAGTGGTTTAATCCTAAACCTGTTTGTGTGAATTGTTCAATTGATTTCCTAAATAGGAGTTACATAATACGTGAATATACAGCACATAAAACTCCAATTTCCTTAGTTCTATCATAAAATATTCGATTTGAAAGGCGAAAAATATGAACATGCACATAAAAGTACATTTCGGAACGTAAGAATGCATAACGTCATCTATTCTAAACTAAATACTAAATCTTTCTAGCAAATATAAATCCCAAATAACTATATTAGATGATCGAAGTGCGCTTAATAACGATAAGAGCGTGACGTTTCTGAATATATAAACGCAAAGATCCGACAACGTATATATAAGTTGATTAAAACAAAACTTGCGATTTTAAATGAGAAATCCATCAACTGAATTTAAGACATACTAATGTGAGACGCTAACGCAATCTAAATATTTAAGAATAAATGTTCTCTAAGTAAAGTCTGTATGAAGTAATATACATCCATCATCGATAAAACAACAATGCCTTGACTAATATTTGCCACTCAAACTCTTAATAAAATATTTATCTACGTTTTTAGCAACTTTTAACGCTCATTATTTACACTACATCTAATTTATAAAGATGGATGGCCTAAAGTTATCATTTCGATTAAGCTGATATCATCTACGTGTTTCCGAATCTTTATAACCACTATTGCACTTTAATTATGAGAACATATCAAACGAAGAGAAATGTGAGAGCACCCCGAATAAATCGATCTTTTCAAACTCATCTAGGTAGAAATATGAGTAGACATTTTGATGCATTATCTAAACTAGAAGGCTTGTGCGGTATTTATATTATTATGCTCACAATAAATCAGTCTACTAATATAGTAATAGCAGTATTGCGTATATAAACATAAGTAAAGTCAATGTAAAACTACAAACGATGTTTTACTTAATGTATTCAAAAACTGACGATACTTCATTAGACATTTAAAATAATATATTAGTATTGTTATTAGGAATATTACTTAAACTCTCAATATTATTATTATTTTATTGATGATAATAATAATAATAATAATAATAATAATAATAATAATAATAATAATAATAATAATACACGACTGTTGCGTTCAAGCAAACTAATTTGAATGGTTATAAAAAGAGGTTTTGTATAATGATGATCTTTGGAGACATGTTGTCACTCAGAATCCAAAGAACATCATAGATTGTTTTCGGAGAAAAAAAAACTTTGATTATAGCCTGTGTGAGTAATTCATGAGCATCTTTTTGTCACTTACTTTATTCCTTACATTTTGAAAATTAAAATACTTTTTAAAGACAAAGTTGCTTTCAAAAAGAAGACATTCGCATAATGTGATTATAAATCTGCGTATCCGGTAATCTGAACAAAAATAGGGAGTAATCTCCCTTTGGCGTAGCATAGTTTTCGAATTTAATTGCAATGCTATTATTAAAGTTGTAATGGTGTGAAAAAACATATAAAATGCTTGACGTGTATAAATGACACATTCGAAAGTAATAGTGCCTCAAATTTCTGTCAAGACCTGCTAGACTAAATATATAAATTAGAAGTTGCCTACTACAATGTTATTTACTATTTCTATTGAACACTGAATTACAATATTATTTACTGGTATTTAATTGTAGTTAGCTACGTATATCATATGTACTATTTGTATATTTCAAGTATATAGTACGCCATGTTCATATAGATATTCTTATCTCCATGGTGGCTTCGTGAGTCGAGTATTTATATCCTAAACCTGTTTTTTACGTTATCAAGAAAAATATCATCTTTATCATAAATATTCCTTAGTTCAATATATCTTTCATTCCAGAAAATTTTCTTCGAGTAATAAAAAAGACACAGTTTACCTTATCCCCGCGCACAAAGAAATACAGAGTGTAAATAGCCGCAAGACTTAAACACAGCAAACATGGAAACGTAAATCTATTAAAAACAGAAATAAACTATAACAAAGCACCTGAAGTAGAAAACATCATAGAACTTATGAAGGAACCTAAACACAACTCATATCCTTAAAGAACCAAGAGCGGAAGAAATTGAAAGCAGAAACAGAAAAAAAGAACATCCCCCCCATAAAAAAAACATCCCAACACGTAATTAAGTTAGCAAATTCTAAAGCAGAAGTATGACATTGAAAGTAGAAAAAGCTGAGGAAAGTAACTGAACTGACAAAATCTATATATGAATTCACGCTAGAGACCCGGATTAACAAACTTTAAACAAGAAGTCAAAGTGATGGATATTATGCAAGCAAATTGAAGAGGATAGAAAATTAGAAATGTAACCGGCACGTAAGGGCAACAATAAACACGAGTAACCGCATCAAAGCTTAACATCAAAACAAGGGAGCTTATGATTATGCAAATACAAATACGAACAGTGCGAACGCAAAAGCTTCGAAAACAATAAATAGTAATTCTACCAATATGTACATACATGAAAAACAAAAAAAACAACGACTCGATTCCACAGTGACAAAACATTACTAGAGTAATAAACCATCAAGAACACAACACCCAACAAAATATTGCAAGCCAGAGAGAACCATATAACAACGATGTATACGCATATTAACACTTGCACATTGTAAAAGTTACTGCTTCCGTGAAATATGTTAAAAGAAGCAATGCAGAACAATGAACAGACACCTACCGAAGTAAGACAATGGAAAAATAACATAGAAAAAAGACGGGCATTAGAGAATACATGAAACCATGCACGGAAACAACTACACTGATGATTCATAAAAATGAAAAAAAAAACCCCAAAAAACTGAGAAATTCTTGGTGATTGCAGATCGGGAATAATAATAATAATAATAATAATAATAATAATAATAATAATAATAATAATAATAATAACTAACATTAAACTATTTTTAAGCACTAGAAACAGTCCGCAAAACACAGGAAATTATGTAGAAAATCGGAACCAAGTGTGGAGCCTGAAACTATAGAACGTACGATAATTCAACAATCAGGTGAAATGTTATGATAAAACACCTCGATGCGAAAACTAATCCACATAAAATACAAACGGTAACTGATAATAAGAAAACAACTAGAGAACTAGAAGCCAATAGATAGCGACACTACATGAAAGCAAGGACACTGAAACCGCCACATTATAAGTTTTCTACCCCTCTTAAATAATATTAAAGATTGCATTGTCGGCATAAACTTGCACTACACTTAATATTCGAGAACTGCCAAGGAGGAGGAAAATACTGAGGAGCGTAAGCACAAATCAAACTTCCATTGGGCGTTCGAAGAGGGTTAGGATGTTGAGGAGGTTTATTTCTACATGAATTCAAGTGAAGACCAATTGTTATATGCAATTCAGTCAAAAGGATTCTGTTACACTACCATCAGTTTATTTCCAGAGTTTATCGAAAAAAAATGGTGTCACTCAGACTCTAGATATTACCAGTGGGTGTTGGGCGTGCGTAATCTCAGATGTGTGATGTATATTCATAGTGAGTACTAATAAAAAAAAATAATAATAATGATAATAATAATGATACACATCAAAAACATATCGATTTCCAGACGTAATTGCGATGCGTAAATCAGTTTGTCATCGTAATAATCATGAACTAGATTAAAATTCAATGGTTTCATCAATGCTTTTATCGTTTGCATGAAAATGGAGCGGGAAACAACTTAATGTTATCACACAGACTTTTAATCAAAAAAGAACAACGTCTAAAATTAAAGAAAACTGATTAAGATTCGGCGTAAAATGGTATGCTGATGTTTTTACGTAATATCAATACATATCATTAATATCACGCTATATGTCAATATTTTAATTTATTCTACATATTAGGAACCGAACATAAAATTCGAGAGTGATGATAAATATAATTCCTCCTGATTTTAGCAGCAAACGTTTAAAAACTAACAAAACGAACGTAGTATTATAAAACCTAACAAAAAGAACGTAGTATTATAAAACCTAACAAAAAGAACGTAGTATTATAAAAGCTAGCGACCTGTTGTGTGTCAGAATTTTTTTTCAACACAACAACTTCTATTCCTAATGCAGCCATGCCAGCCATGAACAAGTTTATCAGTCAGAGCGCGATTTATAATACGTGGGTTATACGGAAAGTTATAATGACTATTTTTCCTAAAACATCGGGAGAGCTACGAAGACACGAGGCGTACACTGGAACAAGTGACCTTTTATGGTCTAGATTCTTTAACATAGTAACTACTATTCTTAATGTACTTTTGGCATGAATACAATAACGCACGTCTGCTTCTGACGTACGCCCATTACATGGGTTATATCTTACCGTCAGTATCTTCGAAAAAGATAAAACTTAATGCATAAGTTCAGTCATTATACGATCTGAGTATAATACTACTACTACTACTACTACTAATAATAATAATAATAATAATAATAAAAATAATAATGATAATGATAATAATAATAATAATCTATTCTGGCGGATAATCCAATCTATGCCCCTCTGGTCTGAGCTCCAATCCCCTCGCTTTACTTTCCCGGAAAACACTTGTCTAGCAGAAACCACTGGAAATAATTTTCAAATCTCTTTATCTGTGCCTATACCAAAACGTATCTTCCATAAACAAAGTTCCTTTTTTAGAAATGCCTGCCTTTGACACTCTGTTTCGTTTTCATGCTTTCGACCTGACTACAATATAATCGTCTTCAACTCCAATTAAACAACATGTTGAGGAACCAAATTTCCACTATTAACACTTTCTTCGATATTGTCCCATTAACCTACGTACACTCATATACTCTTATCCTCAAATTGCACCCGGACCTTTATAGGTGTTCACTCCCATGTAAGAAAACAGCATAAAGAAAAAAAATGGGGCATTTTTGCACGAATCTCGCATATCGCGTCATCTATCATTTCCGTCAAGAGATTGTTAAGGATCATCAGCTTTGTTGAACTCGATTCATCTAATGATTCCACATATTATGAGTCGGATTTTTTTCTAGATTAATTGAACAACTGTTTGTATCATGATTCTTATTTGCAGAATATTTTGATCGGTGTAATCTCTTATTTTCTCAAATTATATTTTCATAACATGCGATTAGTTTAGGGATCCTATTAAAGATTACCTCTCCACTGTAATAAAAATGTTAGAAATTATATCTCTTAGTATTTTGTTTGAGGAGTTTATCATGCGTTTATTGGTAATTATACTTTCAGCTAGCACATTCATCTTCAAAGTACCGGACGTCTAAATTACACCCTTTTCGAAATATAAAACATAGTGGCTTATACACTTGCATAAGACCGGTGCTTACAGCGAGCGAACCATTCTAAAAATATAAGTTAAGATTAGAAAAATAGTCTGATTAATTCAAGTAGTACAAAGTATTACCCATCTTAACAATTAAGAAATGTTAGAAGACTTGATGGGTCGAACTATTCAATTGTATTTGCAATAATCTGGCGATTAAAACTGTCAATTATTATTTTACTTACCTCCATTATGAGTGGCACGGTTATGTGCATATATATATATATATTTCACAGTGTTAAGATCGCATATATATATATATATATATATATATATATATATATATATATATATATATATATAAAAGAAAGAGATAGAGACACCCACAATCGTCAGAGAAACATGACATGAAGATACTTTTCGTACACATTAAAACTTATCTAAATTCTCCTAAACGCATAGGATTTGTATACCAAATAAGTATTTTCGCTATAGTATACTCACACACGCTTTTATGAAGAATAATGCATCTTATCCAAGTGGTGTTACTTCAAGTGAGAAAACTAAGTTTGATACTCCACCAAGCGAGAGGTCGTGTCATGAAATCCATTATGCCACGTATCATTGAAGACAGCATAAAATAATGCGATTAAATAGTTAAGAGGTAAGACGAAAAGTGTTCGTAACTTTTTACTAAGTGTGTCAAGGATAAACCTAATAGTATACCCGTAATAACATGAAGTTCATCTCAGTTGTTCAACAACAAAACATTAAATTTTGTTGTGAATATTTCATTTTAGGATGAGGGGTACCTGCAGCATTTGACTGAATTAAAAATAACACAATATAAAACAACTAGTAAAACTCTATTTTATTTCTAAGACAACAACGAAGCTTCCGTAAATTATTTTCGCAGTGTTCAGATTGCATTTCTAATATAACTATTTAAGTAAAAATAAAAAAAAAAATCCACTAAATATCATGTTTTCAAAATGGTAACGAAAGTATCCTTACCATATTATATGGTATAATTATTTTTCTCTTTCATTTGGGATGTTATTCTTAAATTAAAAGCCCGCCACGAATATCTGTATTTATGTCTCTATAAATATGTATGTTGTTCTACAAAAAAGTTTTGAGTAATTAAACAGCGAATTCGCATTTATAAATATAAACTTATTGTTTATAAATGTTGATACACTCAAATATATGTCAGATTATGTTGTAGCATGCATTTATTACTGGAAGTACCGCGTGAAACACTATTACTATAAAAAAAAACAGCTCGGAGATTTCTTTGCAATCAGTATGAAGACGGATGTAAGGCGAAGGTGTTTAACTGTAAAACCATGCATGTTGCTACATGCGAATGAGCCAAACATATTCATACGACAATCCAGTCACTGATATGCCTTGAAAAAAGCGATCAATCAGATTGAGTTCTGGTTGTGTCAGGTGAATTTCGTGCAGGTGATGCTGACTAACTTTGTCTCCGTATATTAAATATTGCCGAGCGTAAAATCTGATGAAAAAAATTGTAATCCGATCAATCCATTTTCGAACGATTCTTTCTTTTAAACTCTTAAACAATATTAATGGACCGCTGACTAAACATCGAGTTGTAAATCAATTAAGTAAGTATACAGGAATGAAGACAACTGCCGATTTCTATAGAAAAATAGAAAAGCATGCATTATTGTATATATTAGTTTAGAGGAAACATACGTATGTTTTCTTTAAGATAAACACAGAAAATTGAATGTTCAAACATATTTGTTTGCATAATTGTATATCAAGTGCTTTTACTAAGAGTTAACTAACGGCACTTGTTATCCAGATAATCATGTATTTGCGTGTAGTCGTTATCCAATCGAAATTAAAAAAGCATAAACAAGAAGGGTCCGTCAGATTTTTACGTTCTAATTCTGCATGAACTTCTTTAAGAATCTAAAATTTATCAGTCTTATATCACGTGACACCGATCAAATATTCGCTGGTAATACATCCCCCTAACGAGAGGGTAATATACAAGGGTAGCCAAGTAAACCCAAGTGAATGCGACGAATACTGATTGCTTGTTGGACACCCTTATTAATCATGAGATAGCCAAAAAAGAAATGCTAAAAGAATCGTTATTGGGTCGCAGTTTAGTAAAGTATTTTCAAGTCCTGACACCACTTGTTAGGTGCAACTCTCAGCGTAGTAATGCAAATATTTTGCTGAGTGACGGGGCCCGTCGCTTAAAGGGTAGGCATTAGATTTGTTATGATCCATTTTTTACAGACTACCCCTTTCTTTCCTGACTGACCAGTATGCATTTAACACATATTCTGGTGTCACTGTTAAAGAAGTAAGTGGAGGGGGATCACTTACTCTCGCGAAAAAATAAGCTAAAGTAATCATGCTACGATAAAAGAAAGAATGTATAATTTTCAAAATAAAGAGTTAAACATCAGATTTTCTGGTTTATGAAAAGGAAAATGTGATTGTAAAAGAGTATTTAATTCAGAAAAGAAACTCAGGAACATTTTTTCTTTTAACAATCAGGAACTATAATGGTTCACTTGCAAAAAATATTTGAACAATACGTGTTTCGATTAAATGACAATACGTCTTACTACTTTAAGAAAATTCTTAAGACATTCTTGAGTGCAACTGGAAAACAATTTTTAAAAATAATATTGTGAAAAATTATTTTTTGATACTGATTGTGTATATCTATATATCTATATAAGTGAAAGTGTCTGCCTGTGTGTCTGTCTGTGTACATTTCCCTATGCAATCACTGTCAATTTTTAGTCTACAGAGTCGAAATTTGATATACAGGGTACTGAGATTTGGGAATATTTTTGTAATCCGTTTCCGGCCAGAAATGTGTCTGTTAATGGGTCAAGGTTTAACGAGTTTACCTTTGAGAACTCTTCCAAACTCTTCCGCCAATTTTCGGTATAAACAATTGAAATTTTAGATATACGTTCCTAGGACATTCAGTCAACAAATATCGAAACATTAGCTAAAGCCATAATCTTTTCGCTGTCAACTGTGTACTTTTCTACAGGAAGGGTCGCCTTTTCGCCAATATTTTCGAAAGTCATCATCTCCTTTCGCTTGTCTAGCCTAAATTAAAACCTACGTCGCTTACGGTTTGGCGGTGGCCGTAACAGCAAAGACGACAGTTTTTCCCCGTTCTTACTACGTTAGTAATAAGGGTTCGAGCCTGCCTTTCTACTACCACTTTTTTTTCTCAACACACACCTCACAAAAACACTGGCAACGCTGGGTTGAAATGCTAGTATATCTATAAAAATGAAAGTGTCTATTTGAGTGTGTGTGTCTGTCTGTATACATTTCCCTTCACAATAAATTTGTCAAATTTCAGTCTACATACTTGGAATTTGATATACAAGGTACTGAGATTTGGTAAAATCTTTTTAACCTTTTGTCGGCCAGAAGTTTTGCTTTTAATGGGTCAAATATTATCGAATTGACCCTTGAGCACATTACCAAACTCATCAGCTAATTTTCGGTATAAACAATTGAATTTTTTTATATATAGTTTCCTTGGGCATACACCTTACTTAATCACTTGATTTGATCCCAAAAGAATAAAAATTACGGTGTAATAATAGTCACCAAAGTGAAAACAAGGCCGATAGCCATTAGTCGCGTGCTCTCGTGTAATGAATGAATGCGTGAATGTATAATTGACATGAAATTCTTAAAGATAAACTAAAATGGTCGAAAAATGTGCTAAAATGACTTAAATAAATAAAAAAAATTAAATGGCTTAGAATGAGTTTAATGAACATTAGGATGAATTGAATGACCTAAAGAATGACTTGAATGCTTAAAAAAAACTGGGATCCTTAAAAAATAACTTGAATGATCTTGAATGGCTTTTAGGCTGAAATGTAGTAAGAACAGATACTACACGTTGATATTGACCAAAAGGCCATGAAAAGCTTATATAGCCAAGACCAGCATCTATTAACAACATACCTTTGATCATAAAAAGGCCAAGCACAACATTGTTACGGACAGACCGACAGACAATTTTCTGGCCTAAAACAGATTAATGATTTTCCCAAATATCAATACATTTCAGAGTCAGATCGGGGGAAAATGGGCATTAATTTTTAGGTCCCACTCGCAGTGTACAAAGAGAACAATTTTGCTCGATGAGTAACAGTAAAGAAATGAATTTCACACAATCCAATTTTTACAGATTTTTTCTACATTTTTTTTTAATTACATTTTCACCCCAAACAATGGCAAATTGCCACTTTGGTGTAGGGGGCTACTGTCAGGGGCAACAACTACTGGGGTACTATGTAGGGATTTGGGCAGCAAGGTGTCGGTTCACGTTACACTTGAACTTCTGCACGTCAGTACTATTGGGGAAGCAGGGACCTGGAAGGGAATTCCAGAGTCTAGCGGTTATGGGGAAGAAACTATTGGAGTAAAAAGGTCTTTTACATCTAGGGATCTCTACAGTGTGGGGGTGGGATTTAGCAGCCTGTCGGGTTTGTCGAGGGTGCACACGTCGGGGGGCACAAGTGATTGCAGTTCGTCAGAGCATTCACCACTAAAATACTTGTAGAAAAGGCAGAGGGATGCAACATTTCGTCGATGGGACAGAGGCTGAAGCTTAGATGCCAGTTCAGGGCCTATCAGGTTTGCGACTCTCTTTTGAACCTTGTCAAGGAGCGAGAGACTAGTAGCAGATGCACCAGCCCAGATGTGGCAGCAATACTCCATACATGGGCGAATGGTGGCCTTTTAGAGGTACAGGATACTTTCGGGTGTTAGTAGTTTTCTAGCACGGTAGAGAGAGCCTACCTTTCTTGCAGCGGCCCTGGCAATGCCTTCAATGTAATTGTTCCAACTCATGTTTCCTGTGAACGTTAGGCCAAGGAGTTTGAAAGATGGGCTCTCAGATAAAGAGTCGTTGGCCATTGCTATGGGTGGTAGAGAGGGGTTCTTACTTTCTCGACTGGCCAGAATGCAGTGAACACATATGTTTTTTTTTCTTTACGTTGGAAGGAGAAAGGGGATAACCACTCCATCCCGCGCAAGGAATTTCTTTAGGCAGTCTAGCTACGATAAAAAATATTGTATTTGTATACCTTTGGTTTCATTAATGTCCAATATTGTCAAATAAGTAGTTACTTTTCCACAGATCACTGTAGCTTGCTAATGGCCACTGCTCCAGCAAGCATCATAGACAAAAACTGACCGCAATCAGACCTCACAGATAGACCAACTCCAGCAGCGATGATCTGAACGTGAATATAAACTTTAAATTTATATTCTTCAAACCCTGAATATTGGCTTGGCTTCTATATCTGTAACACTCTTAATATAGAGTCTATATTCGTAAAACCCTCTGCATGGCTAGGGAATATACGCTTAAATCAAATCAATAAGCCTTTATGTGATTTTGATTAAATTTAGACCATTACGTTAGCTACATATATTTTCTCTATCGTTCTCCCTCTAACCCGGTTGGTACTCTAATAAATCCTGCCACTGACAGCATAAATATATACTAGCGCCTAGGTACATGCATTTATTGATTTTAATATCCACCACACTTGGCTTCTCAAACTACACAGACACAGCTGGTAGCATACTCCATACCTTTTCTAAATCCCATTCATTGACACAGATAGCAACGTTCTCTACCCGTCTCAAAGCACGTCAGGAACAACACGCCTCACTTCTGGACCTATTTCTGACAACAGTTCCTAAGAATTTTGCAGCAAATGTACATTTCCTACTCGGGAATGCTGTGATAATGACATGCATCAGACCTCAATTTTAAGAGACCTTGCTCAAAACGACAAGGTACTACAATGAAGTTGACTGTGATGCCATAAAAAAAATCACATGAGAGATGAGATGTCCATGTTGAAATATAATTTCCCTTCCTGCGGATAGTGTGCAAAAGAGACCAGTGGATGTTTTAAAGCGGCAATTGAAGCAGAACTTCCTACATATAAATGTTGTAATAAACCTCACTCTTTCCAATAGTTTACTTCTATTTGCACAGATGCCATTGCTCAAAAGCAACATGGATACTTCAGAGTTATCCGACACGAGTCCAGTAAATACAGACAAAAGTTAATAGAAGCTAGGATTAATTGTAAGAGAGATAGTAACAGCTAAGAGAGAATATACCGACAGCAATAGAACACACATTGGGGTGCATATATAAGGGATTCTTGATCTTTGTTGAATCTACAACAATGTTGTAAATAATGGGCAATTAGCAATAGAACACACATTGGGGTGCATATATAAGGGATTCTTGATTTTTGTTGAATCTACAACAATGTTGTAAATAATGGGCAATTAGCAATTCCTCACTATCCAAGAATCACGAAGTTATTTATACTGCAAGCGAGACGGCTAACATTATAGTCCTGTTTTCTCAAACTCTAGACTGAACCAGATAAACACCCCCCCCCCTGATTTATTTCTGCAGACTGAAAACACACTAGACAGTCTTAAACCATGTATTTTCAAGTACATTATATCATAAAAAAACGTAGACACTTCAAAAGCATGTAAGCTTGGACTCATTCCAGCTGTACTTTTAAAAAATTCTCCAGTGAGGTTGCTCTAGTGTTTCTCAAACTTTTCAACAAATTCCTGAACGAATCTACGCTGAGTGTTTGGAAACCGGGACTGTGATACCAGTTCACAAGAATTCTGGTGAAAGAACTGGCCCATTAAATTATGGCTCTATTAGATTCATCTTCGCTGTTCTCAAAAATATTTTTGTCTGTAATTAATTAAGCATTAGTCCATCACCATACAGTTACTAAATGTCTGCCCGACCAATAATGTGGATTTTATAGCAGATAATATCTGAACGTGTATACCATTCACTGGATAAGCCGAGGGGACATAAGACAGCAGACCTAGGCTTTTGACAGGATATTCAACGATTATCTTCTCAGAAAAACCAGATCATATTGTTTTACTGGACGCATACTTAACGTAATAAAATTCCCCTTCAATAATAGGAATACTCAGGTTGTCGTCGATGGTCGTACTTCAAAACTTCAAAACAAGATAACATAAATGTGGGTGTACCTCAGAGGTCGATTCTTGGCTTTTCCTTATTCCTGATAATCGTAAATCACCTGCCTGACTAAAATTGTCTCTGAAATGTGTATATTTGCTGAAGACTGTAAGATGTTGGAATTCACTTCCGGGTTTCTACTTTCCCGACTGTACTGGTATGCAGAAGTTCAAGTACAATGTAAACATATATCTTTCTACTAAAGCTCTCACACAGTATCCCTCCAAATTAGGTTACAGATGCTAGTTCTTTAACCTTTGGGGGTTAAAATGCAATAGCAAAAAATAAAACTGGGCATAAACCAAACAGATGAGGCCTATACCACTGAGTAAAATCTAATTTTCAAATACCATTTGATAACACCTGTATTTCTGATGTTCTCATGACGCATCAAGTATCTCTATCCCGGCAAAATATCGTTTGTCCACAGCGTTTGGGATATAAACATCCTCAGAACAATCAAGTAACATCCTATCTGAAAAGGAGGCGATTATAAAATAAAAAGTTAACAAACTAAAAAGTGAGAATAATTTCCAAAATATCTAACTTTTATATGCATAATGTACTAAGCGGATAGTAATTTAGTTAATAAAGACTTAGCACGCTTTAAATTCCTTAACTTTTTACTGATTATATGAGAAAAACTCCTTTAAAATAACTTAGCATGTCTGTTTAAAAAGGTTTTGCTTTTTTAAACGTTTTCTTTTTATTAGGTTGAGAGAAGGAACTCAGTTAATAAAAAATTAATAACCAGTTTTGATGAAACAGCATTAGTTTTATACTGTTGTTCTTTAGGAATCGGTTATAAAACCATTATTATTTCTGATACTTATAAAAAATTGCGTCTACAGGAGTACAATCGTTTACACAACACACAATATAGACATGAAACAAACTAATTATTGAAAACGATGCATAAGTATTTAATCAGTGACCTATAATGTGGAGCCGTATCATGGCATAAAAGAGAGGATAAGTTTTTCTATTAAAAGCTTCGAGTTAGTTTCCTTTTTATTAAAATATTTCCTTATATTTTTTTACACGTTTTCGTCCAGACAATCGAGTGTCCACTAAAAAATCAACGTCGTAATAAAATAGTTCTTTGTTCTCTTCTGATTTTCGACTTCATTCAGAAAAAAAATTATTAGTATTCCTGGGGGAAAAAGACTTATTTAGAATCTTTCTTTTATCTCTGATATGCAAGGGACGAAATGTTAATCGATTTTTATAGACACCTTACAGTGTTTACTGTCATTTATATAAAATATCTATGCAAGTACTTAAAACGTCTGAAATATATTTGTGGTTGATTCATTTTTACGCTAAACTTGAACTTACTAAGGTAATTAGTATATATATATATATATATATATATATATATATATATATATATATATATATATATATATATATATATATATATATATATATATATATATATATATATATATATTATGATTCTTTGAGGGGTACACAATTTATATAATGCAATCATGAAAGGAATACGAAAATTCATGATTAAATTGTTAAAATAAAGTTAACGGGGCGAAGAGAATAAATGTAAAAATGGATGGTAAGTGATTGAAGATCCGTATGCATTGGCAATTACGCATGTTGTTTGGTATGCCCCATTTCTGATTCATGTAGGTACCTGTTGTTGGACTCTTCCATCCACTCTTAATGTTGATCGACCCGCATAGTTGGCACTTCAACTACATTAAAAATATAAATTACATTATCATTATGGTGGGGTGGGGAACATCTTTTCGAGAAAATGACATCAACGTTCTCGTAGAGAAAACGACAAATTTGAAGCAAAATAACAATTTTGCAAACTTGGGCTGATTTGCATTGCAAATTTCTTACTTACTGCCCCCATCCAAGGTAAACGTAGAAATACTGGACTTTTATTGACCGTTTGACTTTTAGTTCTAGAGGAATCTGCTATTTTCTTCTCTATACCTGACCTCATCACATCCAACGGGTACCCATTTTTTGGAGAGGGTATCAGCAATTATTTTACTTCCTCATCCAATTTTGATTTTGAGCCGATCAAAAGGGCACGGTGTGGTAGGGTCTAAATTAAATTCATCTTACGTTTTCGGAGGCAAAATGAATCCCAACGTGTGTACAGTTCCGTGAACGAAGATTTACGTTATATTGATTCAAGTTAAGTGGACGCTGTTTTCCTTCCCAATACAACAAGGAAGGTTATAAACTAATTAGACGCTCCTTCATTACTGTATTTCAATTTTTTCCTGGTTGTAATCTCGCTTTTGTATGTTCAACGAAATAAACTGAGGACTACAAATTATATAGAAATGTTATAATTCTTGCGTTGCTCTTATTTTGCTTTTAATCAGTAGACTAGAGTTGAATTTCTTAATTAAACTAGAATTCTACATAGTCTTGAGATATTCCAGGATTTTTGGAGGGGTACAAAATTTATATAATAGAATCATGAAAGGAAGACGACAATTCATGATTAAAACACTAAAATGAAGTCAGCGTTTATAATAAAGTTAATAAGGTGAAGAAAATAAAAGGAAAATAAATGGGGGGGGTCAGCTGACTGGTCTACCCATCACTTTATCAAAGCTCTATCGAGGAATTTGAGAAAAAACACACGAATGGGAATCAACATTATATACGGATAAAATTAACTGTGCGTTAAGTTATGTACGGAAAAAAGTGGGGGAAAGCGATTTAAATACAGCACCGTCATATTTCTCGAAGATCCTAGAGACTTATAAGGCTCAAACCATTTTTTTACATGAGGGATCACAACTTATCAAGGTCCGGAAGTCACTCGGGGATAAGGGTCATTGTGTGTGCAATAATACATGGGATAATATCGTAGTAAGAGTTGGTATTGGAGATTTGATAAATGTCTTACTTAAGTGGGATTTAATCAGGAATTTGTTTATGTTTGACTTGAAGATATCCATGTTGTAGTCAGGTGTCAAACAGACAAATAGAAGAGAATTCCACAGGCGTGCACTTCTCAGAAAGAAGCTTTGTTCATGGAATCTACGTTTTGATTTAGCCACAGATAAAGATTGGGTGACATTTCAAACAGGGGTTTTTAGCTAGATAGGTGTTTATCGTGAAAGATTGGCGAGGGGGGATCCAGAGATTTGAGCTCGGATGAGCACTTGCAATGGAAATAACGATAAAACAAAGACAGACTCGCAATATCTATTCTGTGGGAGAGAGGTTGCAGGGAAGAGAAAATGCCCCCCCTTTAAGCCATAAAGTCTATTTTGTACTTTGTCAAGGCAGGATAGGCTGTTTTAAAAAGCTCCAGCCCCGATGTAGCAGCACTGCTCCATCATTGGACGTACTTGGCTTTTATACAGATAGAGAATTGCATCAGTAGTGAGATATCTTCTGGAGCGGTAGAAGGATCCCACCATTTTGCCAGAGGCCCGGGGAACATACTTGATATTTTTTTATTTTTTTTTTTTTTTACATTTTCACCCCAAACAAGGCAAATTGCCACTTTGGTGTAGGGGGCTACTATCAGGGGCAACAACTACTGGGGTACTATGTAGGGATTTGGGCAGCAAGGTGTCGGTTCACGTTACACTTGAACTTCTGCACGTCAGTACTGTTGGGGAAGCAGGGACCTGGAATGGAATTCCAGAGTCTTGCGGTTCTGGGGAAGAAACTATTGGAGTAAAAAGATCTTTTACATCTAGGGACCTCTACAGTGTGGGGGTGGGATCTAGTAGCCTGTCGGGTTTGTCGAGGATGCTCGCGTCGTGGGGGCACAAGTGAGTGCAGTTGTCAGAGCATTCACCACTAAAATACTTGTAGAAAAGGCAGAGGGATGCAACATTTCGTCGATGGGACAGAGGCTGAAGCTTAGATGCCAGTTCAGGGCCTATCAGGTTTGCGACTCTCTTTTGAACCTTGTCAAGGAGCGAGAGACTAGTAGCAGATGCACCAGCCCAGATGTGGCAGCAATACTCCATACATGGGCGAATGGTGGCCTTTTAGAGGTACAGGATACTTTCGGGTGTTAGTAGTTTTCTAGCACGGTAGAGAGAGCCTACCTTTCTTGCAGCGGCCCTGGCAATGCCTTCAATGTAATTGTTCCAACTCATGTTTCCTGTGAACGTTAGGCCAAGGAGTTTGAAAGATGGGCTCTCAGATAAAGAGTCGTTGGCCATTGCTATGGGTGGTAGAGAGGGTTTCTTGTAATTATTGAATGAAACTAGTTTAGTCTTTGCAGCATTGAACGCGACCAACCACTTTTGTCCCCATTCCACTACAGATTGGAGGTCTTCCTCTAGTGTTTCTGCCATTTCTTTAGAAATGTGTTCATTCGTCATCCTGTCGTGTCTGCCATAGAGTGTAGTGTCATCAGCATATATATCCATCTCAGAGGCAATGTTGTCGGGGAGGTCATTTATGAATATCAGGACCAATAGAGGTCCAAGGATTGAACCCTGGGGCACTCCCGCATTTATATCATATTGTTTAGATGTGCGACCGTCGAGGACTACCTGGATTTTTCTCTTATCTAAGAAGGATTTATACGCGTTCCATTAAAGATCAGGAGTAAAGGTGAAACCCAGGAGCTTGCCAAAACATGAAACCTCCTCGAGACGAGAGCCATCCATTTCAATTGATGCTAGATAAGGATCAGAACGTTGAAGATATAAGGATAGGAGCTTGATTTTAGATGCATGAAATGTTAACATCCACCTCTTCCCCCAATGTGCAATACGCTCAAGTTCATAGGAGAGAGAATCAGAGAAATTTGTCATTTACGGCCTTTGATTTGTTGCCGTAGATGGTCGAGTCATTAGCATAGATGTCAAAGAATGAGATTAGTATGTGTTTTGGGAGAGCATTGATGTAGATCAAGAAGAGAGTTGGGCCCAGGATGGACCCCTGCGAGACTCCAGCATTAATACTGTGGGCCTCTGATTTATGCCCATCAACCACTACTCTTATGAGCCTATCGAAGAGAAATGATTTAATGATAGAGAAAACATTTCCAGTTAAACGTATGTGGAAATCTTGTGATGTAGGCCTTCATGCAATACCTTATTGAAGAGCAATTGCCCTAGAAAGGAAGACTTTGCTCGAGGGATTTACAACTCCTATTGGATATAACTGTTAGCTCATCAGCTGTAGATCTAGTAGAACGGATTCCATATTTCATGCCGCTAAGGAGGTTATTCTTCTTAGGTGGTTGACTACTTCTTTATTTAATATGGATTCCAGTAACTTACTCATGACATACAAGAAACTTACTGGTCTGTACTGAGAGGGAGATGACGTATCACCTGAGTTCTTAAATACAATACACACTGACGAGGGCTCCAGGGTGTTGGAATGCACTTCTCCTTAAGACAAGGCATAAACAGTTTTGTAAGTATGGGGGCAAGTTCAGGTCGAAGTTTTTCAACACTATAAGTGGAATGCCGCCAGGGCTAGTTGCTTTACGAGAATCAAGGTTCCTGATTAGTTTGACGGCCTCACGCACAGATATGTGTATGTTGAATAGTAGGTTGCCGGTTGTAGGAGTAAATACGGGTAGTCGATGACCTTCATCGCAGAGGGTAGAGTTAGCTGCAAAGTTCTTGTCAAATAGTTTGGTAATGTCTGATGCTGATGGGATGACCTCGGGTCAACTGATGATGTTTGGGATAGAACGCACGCTTCTGTTTAGGATCAGCTTTACCATTTGCCAAAACTGGTGGGAACGAAGCCGCTGCCCAGCTTCTTTTGATTTGACAGACTGAGCATATAGCTCTCTTGCATTTTTATTACTCTTTTACAGTGGTTGCTGGCAGTCCTGAAAGGAGATTTAGTCTCAGTACATCCATTTCGTTGGTAGCTATGAAAAAAGTGATTTATGTGCGCAATGGCAGCAGCACATTCTGAGGAGAACCATGGGTGGCTGTTATGTGTTTGTTGGGCTTTTTTTAGATAGTATGAATTGGTCTATGTCTAAAATTAACCATTCGGTCAGGTCTGATACTATATAGAAGGCATTCCTTCTGCTTGCAGAGGGAAGGTCTTCTCAACATGCATAGTCTCCAAGAAGGAAATAGAAGAGTTCTCTCTAACTAAACATCAAACTGTTTATACATGTCTAGTATACCTGCGTTTACTTTGGCTGGAGGTAGTAAGTTACACGTTTGCAAAGAAAATCAGCTCAAAAGTGCAAAATTGTTATTTTATTTCAAATGTTTTTGTTTTCTATGAGTCCTACAATACAAACTTACCTGAATGAGGAATGGGGCATACAAAACAACAGACGTATTCGCTAATAGATACGCGCCTTCAATTACTGCCCACCTTATAAAAAACATCTTTTGCAGCGAACAGTAGCACGAATTCTTTTTCAATCTTGAAACGTGCACACTCACCATTTCCTCTAAAGATCTTGGAGACTGTTCACTTTTTTTTTTGAAAAGGTCTTCCATCTGCAAGCAGAATAAATGTGTGATTTGTCTCTAGGATATTCGAGTAATATAACGGTGCTGTATTTCAATCGCTGCCCCTCATTTCTTTCCTTACATAACGTAACGCAACGCTATTTTGCTATTTTTATTTGTACATAATTTCGATTTCCTTTCGTGTTTTTTCTCAAATCCCTCGATACAGCTTTGATAAAGCGAAGGTCAGACCAGTTAGCTGACTTGCTCATTTTTTTTCTTTTATGCTCTTCATCCCGTTAATGTTATTTTAAACGTTGAGTTTATTTTAACGTTTTAATCATGATGTGTCGTCTTCCGTTCATAATTGCAACATACATACATACATACATACATACATATATATATATATATATAGATTTAGATTTATATATATATGCGTGTTTAAATATATGTGTGTTTGTGTATGTTTGCAGGTTTGTTTCTGTGTGTTCCTCATTTTTTTTACTGTAATTTAGTGTGGATCTTTCTTATAAACAACAAAAAATTAACATAAAATGAGATTAAGTTTATCCGATTAATTGTACAAATTACATAGGTTTATAACGGTCTTATATTTTAAACAGGGGCGGGACTAACAACGCGAGCGAAAAAACACATTCTCTATGCATGATTAACGCAATGAAATATGACATAAATCAGCTTGCTTAGCCGGAACACATTCATTTAGACATGATTTTTTGTCAAGCTATTAAAATAGTAGATGTGATCATCTTTTTATGAACAACAAACCGATATAAATCATTGTGCGTGACACTATCTTATAGACAAAAGACACACGCATACATAAATATGTATATGTGTATATGAATGTATATATGTATGCACATGCACATACTAGATTAACTCGTAAATATGAATCGCGGATATTTGTTGTTGTATATCAATTCCAATTGATATTTATGAACTGTTACTTATCAACAACTGGATGAGTTCGATATAAAATAAATAAGGAATGTGTCTTTTGTTACGTCATTTCTATTGGTGTTATTTACTTATTAGGAGTAATCACACAATTCATCTTCAAATATTTCTATGTGAAAACAAATCATGGTATTCTCTGTAATCTGACTGAAACAAGTCTCCTCCATTTTTCAGTACTCTCCAACACTTTCGATAACTTTCGCAAATAAATGCGTGTTATCATATCATTTTGCATGAAAATATATGTGCAAT